>NC_056746.1:181770243-181825243 GCF_019279795.1 Protopterus annectens
AAGGATTCCCACTCCTCTTTTCTTGATGTACTGGAAAATATTACGGTTCAACCAAACATCCTAATAATGGACAACTTCAACTACACCACCATTAACTGGGAAAACTACTCGTGTACCAACTCCTTAGCTCAACGCTTTCTGGAATTCATAAACTCCAATGCCCTGGATCGACTTATCCACAGACCCATCAGGGGCAACAATATCCTAGACCTAGTCATTACCAACATGAGTGACCAGTGTTCTACACCTGAAGTCAAATCCTCATTGGTCCGATCTGACCATAAGCTAATCACCCTTGATATCCACATCCCACCCCCACCCCCCATTAAGGAAACCATGGTTAAACATTTCTCCAAAGCCAACTTCATGCTTCTTAAGACAGAAGTGGTGAACTTCATGACACCCATGCTGATGGACAATACAGTTACAACTGCTGAATCCTACACAAATACACTCTATAAGCACTTACACGAGTGCATGGATCGTGCTATCCCAAACAGAACCAAGATGCTATCCTCCAAAAAAAGGAAACCAATCTGGTGGTCCCCTGCCATAAACAAACTGTACAACAGAAGGAAGAAACTGTTGTAAAAGAGAGCAAAATTCCATGAGTTGAGGAGCTCCATGGTCAGCCTCAGTAAGAAGCTGACATCCCTTATAAGATCCTCCAAAGCTAGCTATGAAAACATAATCGCCACTAATTCTAAGGACACCCACAAAGCATTCTATAGCTATGTCAAGAATCTCGATGGCAACACCCAGATCTGCTCTGAGTTACAGCACAATGGCATGTAAATTACAGAATAACTGATATTGCCAACATCCTGGCAGATAGGTTCAGTGCTAACTTTACTCCCCTCTCACCCCCTAAAGGGCCCATATCTATACAGGAAGAATGCAGAGTCCCTGTAATCACAACTATGCAGGTAAAAGCTGCACTCTCTAAAGCCAAACACACAGCATCCATGGGACCGGACAACATCCCAGGCTGCATTTTACAAGAACTTCAGAACGAACTGGCTCCCCACTTAAGCACCATGTTCAATAATAGCCTTGCATCAGGCTTTGTGCCCACTGAATGGTGCACAGCAACAGTTATCCCACACCACAAAGGGGGAGCCACCACTGATCCCAGGAACTATTGACCTATTAGTCTGATGAGCCTGGTCTGCCATGAAACGTATCATCATGGAACTCATAAACAAAGACATTGGTAACTTTCAAACTCTGGATCCCACCGAGTTCGGGTTTGTGAAAGGCAGATCATGCCTCCTGAACCTGATGGACTTCTTTGAGGCAGTCACCAAAGCCGTAGATGAGGGTAAGGTGGTTCTCACAGCCTATCTTGACCTCGCCAAGGCTTTCGACACCATCCCCCATTCTGGAATTATAGCTAAACTCACTAAACTAGGTATAAATCCCTACGTCACAAGATGGGTTGCCAACTGGCTCACTGACAGAACCCACACTGTAAAAGTTGCAAACTCCAAATCTGACCTCAAAGCAGTGACAAGTGGAGTACCACAGGGTTCCATCCTAGGACATCTCCTGTTTGGTATCTACTTCTCTGAAGTACAGGCTAACACAGAAGGCCTCTGGCTAACGAAGTTTGCAGATGACTGCAAACTAGGAGCCATAGTCAAGTCCCCAAATGAAGTGGACATCCTATAGAAGGGCCTCACTGATACAGATGCCTGGTGTCAGAGCCATGGCCTCAAGCTCAATGCCAAAAAGTGCAGTGTCATCCCCTTTGGTAAAAACTCTGTACTCATGAACTACCACATAGGCAGCAATCTACTTAACACCGAATGTGTGATAAGATACCTGGGGATCCAGGTGGACAGTAGTCTCTCCTTTGATAGTCACATCACCACAGTAGTAAGGAAGTACTTCTGTGTGGCACACCTCATCATAAAAAGGGTTCTCATCCAGGAAAAAAGAGGTCACTGTTCCCCTCTACTCGACACTCATTAGACTCATTATAGAGTACAATGCCCCTTTTGGAATGTACCTCACACAAGACATCTGCAGCAGCTGGAAAGGCCGCAGAAGTACCTCACAAAGAGGATTACTGGCCTCAAACAAATGCCCTACACTGACCGCCTCAAAAAAACTCCAGCTTTACTCCGTAGCATATTGCCTACTCCGAGGTGATCTCTGCCTAACATATAAAGCTATGTCAAACCCAGAGCTGTTGGACATGCTGCACCTAAAGAAATCCCAATCCCTCCGAGCTACATGCTCTAGGGACCTAAACCTTGTCACCACAATAATCAGGACATGCTGGAGGGATAGATTCCGGTCCCAGAGACTTCCCATACTCTGGAACAGACTACTCATCTATGTCAAGCAAAGTTCTTCATTAGCACTCTTCAAGAAAAATGTTGATGAGTGGATGGAAAATAGGAAATACACCTCGGGGATCACTTCTGTGTCTCTGCTCAACAGTGGCACAGGAAAATAACTTTTTTGGGTGGCGTAAGCCATGGAACCTTGTTGGCTAGGCTTACGTAGGCCCTTGGGCCAATAGCCTAGTACCTACCTATGAACCTATGAACTTGTCTGTCAGGCAGCATGCATGGGCTTCGACTCAAATCCATAGCCATGCTCAAGCAAGGAAAATGCAGCAGCTATGTGGAGACAGTAGGAGTGAGTGGGAATTTAAGGAGTTATGTTTAGAGTGGCTGGGAGATTTAAGGACAGGGTTACGGCATGGGTTTGCGATTACTGTTAATGTTTGAGAGCAACTGAGAGTTTTAAGGTTATGCAGTAAAGTTTAACTCTAATGTTTGGGAGCAACTGAGAATTTCAGGTTTACGGACTAACTGTAGGAATTAGATTTAGGGAACAACTGATATTTTAAGTTTAATGTGTGAGTCTGTGATTAAAGTTAGGGAGTGACAAGATGTTTTAGGTTTAGGGTTCGTGAATGAGGTTTTGGTTTAGAATTATGGATAGGATGGGTCTTTTATAATTAGAGTTAGGGTTCTGGGAAGGCTATGTATGCATTTAGCAGGAAGCTAGTGAGAGGTCAGGCACTTGCCTTTTCAAGAAAGTGGCAGAAAACAAGTCAGTGGTCCACTCAATTTGCCATTTTTTCCCCCTTTGAATGAATTGATGGTCATCATTAATTAAAAAAACCTAAGACACTATAACCATTCTTATGAGCTGTCACTTGTCTAACTCAAGCATTCTTGAATGTTATCAGTTTCTGGCCTCACATTTTTTGCCTGGGGCTGATCCATGTTTCTTCTTTCTGCCTGATAAAATGTAAATACTTAACACTGTATTTTTACTATTACCCTATCCTCCAGCTGTGACATCTTGTTCGTGCACAGCTTTCTGAAGGCTTTCTGAAGACACTGTAATACTTAAGTATGTACCAGGACAAGCATATGAAAAACATGAATGCAACTTTAAGTTTGCAGCAAATTCTTCAGATCAAACTTACCTCTAGTGAGTCATTGCAATGACAAAGGGGGATTTCACATTTTTATTGAGATAAACTAACCCCAAATTCAATTATACTTAGTGCAGGGGTATAGTGGGGCACCTCTGCTTCCATAAGACATGTGGGGATTTTATTCCCATAAAGTTCAACTTTACTTTCATTACAAAAAAACTACATTTCCTCAAAATTCACTTTCTGAATCACCCAAAATCCATTGAATTCTGACAGTTCCCTTTAAGCATTTGAAATTTTGTTTTATACCTTCCTCATCCTTATTTTAGAATATATATGTTAAGTTCCTTTGATATCTTTATAAGTCAAAGGTGTATAAACTATACCATTTTCAATGCTGTCCTCAGGACTGTGTATATCCTATGTTTTGAGATGGTGCTGACTCCTGAGGCTAGATGTATGGCAGTGCACCAAGCAAGTCCACACAACTGCAAACCTGAATGCTGTTATGGAGAAGCACATATCTGACGTCCATGATGCAACAGGGCACAGTTGTTGCACCCAGCACCTACATTTTTCCACTGCTTATGAGGCCTACAACACTAAACAGTGTTGCAGCCCAGTCTACAAAGGTGCCCCAAAACAGTGTAAGACATTTGTGAAGTACAGACAACTTCATCAGCTACAAGTAGGCAGACAGGACATTCTAACAGCTACAGTTAAAAATGATCACTTTATGGAGCTTCCATTTCATCTATGGAATGTAAAGTCTTCTTGGTGTGAGGTACTCTTTCACCTAATTGTAAATCACCCCCCCCCGAACTATGACCTTCCACTCATCCACAAAAAAAAAAAAAGAGCAACCTCTAACTAATACTTTGGCAGCAGTCAAAATACACTGTGGTGCTCACACTACTGACACTACTAAAAGACTTTAGTAACAGGAGGAAAATGTATAATTTATTGTATTTTGTGGTGTCATTTGAGAATCTGGGGAGGTTGTGAATAGGTGGTGGGGATAAAGCACTGCCTAGTGTTTTCAGGTGATTGTGAGTGAGGGCAAAAGTAACACAGCTAATGGGCAGAATTACTAAAACAGGAGGGGGCAAGCTGGATGTACGTACACAGATTTGTTTTGGTGGACCTCCTACTAACAGTGGGACTTTATCAGTCAGTACAGCAGAGCCACTATAAATTGTTTCTGTATTCTTTGCGTCATTCTAGTCCCACCTGAATAGTGTGTTTTGCAGCCTGCACCTTAACATATTTTTGTTGGTGAAGTTTGCAGTGTGAACCTGGGTTAAAATCTAGGTACCTGTGGAAAACAGAGTCTTACGTGCAGGAATTGCTTGAGTCAGACTCACTGGTCTAGTACAACATGGCATGCTGGTCTTAGTTGAATCTGACCTCTAACTTAAAGGATTAGTTTATGCAATGCACCACCCCACAACCTTCACTGGCTACTTTTTAAATGGTTTCCCTACTTCCCTCTAGAATATTTGTGTCAATTACCCATTTCCTTTCCAAGCTCTTCAATGGTCTGTGCCTTTATCTGCACTTTATACGCATTCATTTAATTTTTAATAAGATACATTGCTTCCTTGAACTGAAGCTATGTTGTTGTGTATTTAGCAATTCTGTCTTGCCAAACACTAGTTCTGACCCTTCCCACCTCATTTTCAGTACTAGCCCTGTAGTACTTGTGTCAATAATAAGGACATATAGTTTTTAGCCTTCAGCCCCTCCTCTCTTCAACTTATCTGTAAGAAAAAGACAAATTGCAAAGCAGTGTCCCAGACTCTAAACCACAGTTTATCCAGCAATTATCCAGTCTGTCATCAATATGCCCTGATTACCATGACTCACAATACCTTATCGAGCAGTCAGTCAAATTATATCAAGGGCTCTGTGCCTGGGATGAGTAGATTGCTTAATAACTAATGTTGCAGCTGTGGAAAATACCTTAAAATGAAAACAAGCAATGCTGCAAATGGCTTTCTGCTAGAAGAAAAGGAACATTTTCTCCAGCTGAATGTGAATAACAGAATGGAGGTAAAAGTTCCCCCCAACAACAACACACACACACACACACACACACACACACACACACACACACACACACACACGCACGCACGCACGCACACACACACATGCATACTGTTACTGCCCTTGAAATAGATTTTAGTATCTTTTAGTCAATCTCCATTTGTCAGGCTACTTTCTGAAAACTGCATTTGCTTCCTATAAAACTTCTTGCAGGTCATATCTGCGACTTTTCTCTGGTCTACAACATCTGGTTACTCGTTAAAAAATTCCATGGGATGAGCTTAATGTGATCCTGCAATTATACTCCTTATGGCTTAATTTCATGTGATACAATGCCACCAAAATGGTTGCCGTGAATCTGTATACTAAAGAAAGCAAAATAAAGTACAGCTGCATAACAGTGACGTTACCGTAGCAGTAGATAACCTACTGATCACTGTTGTAGCATTCCTAATAGATGGGCTATAGATCGTTGATCTCTGGCAGTGGTACTAAAGCGTTACCTTCTTAGAATGTACGTCTGGATGATGATCTCAGCTTACAGGCATTGGGGTACAAAGTCAGATGTATATACGAGTCTCTCAGACAATCTCCAAGCCAGCAGCAGTCTGAAGAAACCCAATTAAGGTGATAGGTCAGCTAGGAGGGGCTTAGTTTAAGACGGGTAAGCAAGTTCCCTCTCAGAAAGGCTGTAAAATCCTGGGATATTGAGTGTGTGATTGTGTGTGTAAGGAATAGTGTTTGTGCCAATAAGGAAAAAGAGAAGGGACATAAAGTGGTAGGGAAGGAATAATGCAACAGTGATCATAGGACATTTACTGTTATGGGAAGTCCTTACACAACTGTACTATGTCCTGAATGAGTCACTGTTGCAGTACTCTTAACAGATGAGTGATTGCTAGAGTTGTAGAGAGAGACAAGGGTGGCAGACTTAAGAGGAAGAGTCCAGGAGGCCAGAAGGATCTGGAGAAGGCATCTCGCTTGTACTGTTTTGGGAAGATGTGAACAGATGACCAGGTAGCTACTTATAAAATGGTCCTGGTATCCACCCCCCTGTAGAAAGTACATGATGAAGCCATTGCTCAAGTGGAGTGTGCTTCTGGCCATGTGGGTAAAGTTTTCTATGGTGAGAGAAGCAGAAGAAATAGCATTTGAGATCAAGGAAGCAATAGATTGTTTCAAAAGTTTTTGTCCTACCCTGGAATCCATAAAAGAGATGAACAGGTGATAATGTTTTTCTGATATCCTTAGTTTTCTACAGGTAAAACCTCAATTGTCTGTGAATGGCTAAAGAGTATAATATTCTTTGTACCCCTATTCTGGAGGTGAGGAAAAAGGTAGGCAGGTTGATTGCCTGGTTGTGAGGGTAAGCTCGCCAACTACTTTTGGCATGAAAGATGGATTGGCCTTGAGGCTTACCATTTCTTTGTGGAAGGTGAGGAAGGGTGGAATAGCTATGACAGCATGGAGTTCTGAGACCCTGTGGGCTGAAGTCAAGGTTAGGAAGAGCACTGTTTTCCAAATGCAGGATTTTAGATCAGCCAAAGCAGCCAGTTCAAAAAGGGATAAAGTGAACTTTTTCAAAGCAAAGTTAAGGTCCCATGATGGGGTGACATGATTCCTTGGGAGTTTTAGGTGTAGGTAGGCAAGTATTAATGTCAAATAAGCATGCTTTAGTGGAAAACTAGGCCAAACCTGAATGAAATAAGTGACACAAGTATTGGAGTACTGTGGGGATGTCCAATAGAGGTTGGAGTTTGCACTTAAGGCATCAGATGGAAAATCTCTTCCACTTTGCTGTGTAACACTTCCTGGTGTTAGGCTTCCTGTCTTCTTGTAGAACTCAAACAACCTTCTCACAAAAGTTGTATTTTGTAGGAATTAGAATCCTCTCAGTCAGAGGGTTAGATTTAGTGAGGTCAGATTGGGATGAAGGGCCTGCCATTTCTGTTAGGTGATTAGATGTAGTTTTGGAGAGATGATTCAGTAATTTCCCTTGGTAGGTGAAACAGAAATGGGAACCAGTGCTGTCTTTGCCAGAAAGTTGCAGAAGCAGGAGTTTTGGAGATTCCTTCTGGACCTTGAGTAGAAGCCTTTGGAGCAGAGGTAGAGGGAGGTTTGCATAAAGGAACTTCCATATACATTGGAAGGAGAAAACATCTGTCATCCAGGCTATAGGTGATGTATTCCTTGTGCAGAAAAGTGGGAGCAGATAATTCTCAGGGGAGACAAAGAGGTCTATCTGGAGGGTCCCCCATCTAACAGTTATGCATTTGAACACTTCTGTGTTCAAGGACCATTTGTGAGGGTCCTCAAAGTCCCTAGAGATTCTGCCAATACATTCTGCTAGGAGGAAATATACATTACTGTAAGCATAAGATTCAGCTGACAGGCTAGGTGCCAGACCTCCTGTGCTAGCCTACATAAGGGATAGCATCTTGTGACTCCCTGCTTGCTTATGTACCACATCACTGTGGTGTTGCTCGTGTACACCAGCAGAGTGCCTGGTTTTCAGAGATGTGGGAAAGTATGTAGGACTTGTAGAAGTGTCCTCATTCCCTTGAAGTTTATGTGTGGAGTACATGCAGAGCACTCCGTTTGTGCTCTGTGGTCTCCTGTCCAAGCCCCCATGCCCTGTCTGAATAATTTGTAAATAGGACTTGGTTGTGAGGGGCTGGAGAGAATGGATGCCCACGGTTGAGCATAATCTGGTTGCACCACTAAAGAAGTTCCTTCTTGATGCAAGAAAGAAGAGGAATGTGGGTACTGAGAGGATGAAAGTGCTGGACCACACTGAGTTCAGATCATTATATTATCCTCATGTGTAGTCTGGTGAGTAGCAGCATAGTGATGATGGCAGCCATGAGTCCTGAGTGCTTATCTGGCCATGCAATGATCCTTACCTTTAGTGAAAGTTTTGAAACATGAAAAGAATAAATCTAAGATGACATCTCAGCTTGATTTAGCAGAAGCAGGAATGGAAATCAAACCAGAAGTAGATAAAAAAAACAGTCCAGCCTCCAATCCACAGCACGACTCCTTTATTGAGCGCTTTCGTCAGTAACTACCAACTGACTTCTTCAGAATACAAAAAACAACTGACTGTGTGTCAGTTATATATCCTAAAAGTCATGTGATGTTCACAGCTAATTATCATTTAAAAACATATATACCAAAAAAATGTATACACCGAAAATATAATAATGAATGTCAAGAAATATAGGACTCATACACATATAACACTAAAAATGTCAAACCCTCTGAATGTAAAAAAATTGAAATAAAAATAAAAATGTCAACAATCCATGCAAAGGTTAGTTTTAAAATACAACAAACTACCTTAACCAAAAAAATGTATCTGCACATTATTGTCCAATCCATGAACATATTCTCAAAAAACTACTCAGGCTTACACTCTCATTTAAGCCAGGGAAGTTTGTAGCATTAAGTTTTATTTGCCACCAAAGTTCCCTGAAATTTAAAAGGTCCTCCCAGTGGCCATCACGCGGGTCTTGGGGAACTTTTTCAATGGCCAAAAGTTTAAAGTCGTGTCCAGGAAAAGTACAGTTGTGTACCTACCATAAATGTAGATGTTCAAGGGTATTCACTGTTGCAGTGATTACACTTGGGTTATCCCGCTGGCAGGCTACCCGCAGTTGGCCTGAATTCCAAAGTCCTGGTCCGACGTCGGTTGCTGTCGCCTCTTCCCTGATGTCAGTGAGCCAGGGGTATAAAAGATGCAGCCAACGCCATTTTCTTCAGTTTTTCTTGCCCCAGATGTCAGGTGCCCCCAAAAGGGTAGGCTGTAAAAATTATGATCATAAAAAAGCATGCACATAACCTTCATCTACAAGCAAATACACCACATAGGTTGTAGAGAATAGATAGGTACAGATAAGTCCCAGCAAAGAAAAAAGGGGGATGGTGGGAGGGTAACCTGGACTGCAACAGTGAATACACTCGAACATCTACATTTATGGTAGGTACACAACTGTACTATGTTCATCGTGTTTCACTGTTGCAGTCATTACACTTGGGTTGAATCCCAAAGCTGAGGTTGGGCGGCTGGGCCTAAACAGAGTTTGGAGTGGCTATGAGGCCCTGCAGAACTGAAGTGGCAAAGCCTGCTCTGGATTTAGAGTAGAGAGGTAAATGGTAGTGCTTTGTAAAAGTGTGCACTGAAGTCCATGTTGCAGCCTCCAAAATATCCTTGGTTAGTACTCCTCTGAAGTAGGCTGCTGAAGTGGCTGCTGCTCTGGTAGAATGTGGCCTAATGCCCTTGGGCACTGATTTGCCATGTTGTGAATAGCAGAAACTAATGCAGTGGCCTATCCATTTTGAAATAGTCTGCTTTGAAATGGCTTTTCCTTGGGAACCTGCAGCATATGCCACTAAGAGTTGCTCAGTCTTTCTGAAGGCTTTAGTCTTGTCCAAGTAAAAGTGTAGCTGTCTGTGTATGTCCAAAGTATGCAGAAGTCTCTCCCCCTTATTCTGTGGGTTTGGATAAAAGGTAGGCAAAAGTATGGTTTGGTTAAGAGCCACGCTGGACACTACCTTAGGCATAAATGTCGGGTTTGTCCTTAGAGAAACCCTGTCCTGATGGAAAATAATAAAAGGTTCCACAGCCATTAGTGCCTGTAACTCTGAGACTCTTCTTGCTGAAGTTATTGCTAGGAGAAGAACGGTTTTCCATGACAAGTATTTTATCTTTGCTGTATTGGCTGGCTCAAAAGGAGGCAGTGTGAGTTTTTCCAAGATGAAATTGAGGTCCCATGTAGGTATTGGAGCTCTTCTTGGAGGTCTTATGTTTTTGGCCCCTCTGAGAAACAGTCTTAGCAGTGGATGAGAAAAAATAGGTGGGTCTGTATTGTAATGAGCTGAAATGGCAGAATCATGGATCTTAATTGATGAGAAGGATAGGCCTTTGTCCAGCATCTCAGTTAGGTATTGCAAAATCTGAGGAATATTTGGTTCAAGCGAGTCAATTCCCTGCGCTTGGTTCCAAGCACAGAATCTCTTCCATTTTTCTGCATAAGATTTTCTGGTGCTGGGCCTCCTGGCCTCCAAAATAACATCCATAACTGCTTTAGAGAGAGGTGTGTTCTGAATGATTACATTATCCGCCATGCAGCCAGATTTAGGGTTCTGAGTTGGCTGTGCAGGATCTGATTGTTCTGTTGGGTCAGTAAATGAGGTATTAGAGGCAATGTCCAGGCTGGGCCTTGAGACAAGCTTTTTAGGATTGGGTACCAGTGCTAGTGTGGCCAGTCTGGGGCAATCAGTATCATTTTTGGCTTCTCTTGTCTGACCTTTAGGAGTACCTTGGAGAGGAGAGGCAGAGGAGGGAAGGCATAATCTGTAAGGGCTTTCCAGCTGAATGAAAGGGCGTCCACTTTCCATGCTTGCTTGTGATAAGTCCGAGTGCAGAATCTCTGTAGCTGGCAGTTGTGAGGGGAGGCGAATAGATCTATTTCTGGGCATCCCCATTTCCCTGTTATCATGTTGAAGATTTGTGGATCCAGTTTCCACTCGTGAGGATCCATGAGGCTTCTGCTTAGTTCATCTGCAAAAGTATTTGTCTTTCCTGGCAGGAATTGTGCTTGCAGATGTACTTGATAAGTCAATGCTGTGTTCCACAAAGTCATGGCTTGCCTGCAGAGGGGGTAGGAATGTGTGCCCCCTTGCTTGTTTATGTACCACATGACTGTAGTATTGTCCGTCTTTATCAGTAGTTGTCCTGGATGAAGTAGGTCCTTGAAGGCTGTCAGGGCATTTTGTACAACTATCATCTCTTTTTGATTGATATGAAGATGCATTTGGTTTGTGGGCCATATGCCCTGAATACATTTTCCTGCCATGTGTGCCCCACCAGGCATAATCTGATGCATCTGTTGTTAGTGTCTGCCTGGCAGTGGGTAAGGTGAATGGCTGTCCCTTGTTGTGGTGACAGGCCTGTGCCCACCATTGAAATTCCTGTTGCAGGCAGGGAATGAGAGTAATTACTGTTTCCAAGCTGTGGCAATGTTGAGTCCAAACACTTTTTAGATACCATTGTAGTTTCCTCATATGCAGTCTTGCATATGGAATTAGTAGACTGCAGGATGCCATGTAGCCCAGAGCCTGCAGAATTTTTCTTGCAGATAACTGGGCCTTTGTTGCCATGTCTTTGAAGTAAGAAGTCAGATGCCTTTGTTTGTCTGGCGTGAGATAAGCCATCTGGGCAGTTGTATTTAAGCTTGCACCCAGGAATATTATCTCTTGAGAGGGTACTAGTTTTTATTTCTTTTCGTTTACCGTGTACCCCAGGCAAATTAGTAATCTTTTTACAAATGCCAGATGCTGTAGTAGAATATCTTTGTCCTTTGCTTGAATAAGGCAGTCGTCCAAGTAGGGATATATTTGAATTCCTCTTTGTCTGCAAAATGCAATTACTGGTGCCAGGCATTTTGTGAAGACCATGGGCGCAGTAGATAAGCCAAAGGGCAGTGCAGAGAATTGGTAGTGCATTGAGCCAGCTATGAATCTGAGGTATCTTCTGCAAGATTGTCTGATTGGGACATGCAGGTATGCCTCTGAGGTCCAAAGTTACAAGCCAAGCCTTCTTGTCCAGCATGGGCAGAAGCTGCTGTAGAGTTAACATTTTGAATTTTGGGATGTCCAGAAAAGTATTTAGAATAGACAGGTCCAGAATTGGTCTCCAGGCTTTGTTGTTTCTTGGTACTAAGAAAAGTCTTGAGTAAAATCCTTGTCCCTGCTCTTGTTGTGGCACTGGCTGAATAGCCCCCATGTCCATGAGAGATGAAACTTGTTTTTGTGCCTCTGCCCATTGATTGTGTGGCAGGTCTGGCATACCTTTTGCTTTTGGAAGGATGTGAAAGTGGAACCTGTAGCCCTGAGAGACTGTAGTTAAGACCCGTTTGTCCTGGGTGATCTTGTGCCAGTTTTGTGAAAAAAGTGCTAGCTTTCCCCCTAGGGGTGCTGCCAAAAAATAAGTGCTTGGCATTGGCAGAGGGAAGTCATTGGGACTGTTTTCTATAAAGCTGTGATTTGTCTTCTCCATTTTTGGAGGTAGGAGCACCCCATTGTTTGGGCCTGTATGAGCCCTGGGGCTGTTGCCTGCCTCTAGGGCATCTGAATCTGCCTCTTTGTGGTCTGTCTGACACTGAAAAGGACCAATTCTTAGAGGGCCAGTTCCTGCTAAATCTGGGTGGCTGTACCTGTAAGAAATCCTTTACTGTCTGCATAGATTTTGCCTTATCCTCCATTTTCTTTAACACCTCCTCTGCCTTAACACCAAACAAAGTATCATGCTGTAATGGAGCATCCAATAATTTTGCTTTAACATGATCAGGCAGATTCTGTTCCTTTAACCAAGCATGCCTTCTAATAACAGAACCTGTAACAGTGGCACTGCACGAGGCCTCCAGTGAATCATAGCCACATTGCAAAGTATGTTTTCCCACTTGTTCAGCTGCATGCAATAAATCCTGCAAATCTTTGTTCTCAGAACATTCAGAATTTGTCAACATTTTTTGTTTTAACAAAGACATTAAGTATTGCTGATATTTGAGCATATGAAACTGGCAATTTAAAGCCCTTACAGCCAAGGTAACAGAAGTGTAAACTTTTTTCCCCCATCTGTCCAAAGCCCTAGAATCTCTGTCTGAGGGGACAGGGTTTTTGGCAGAAGCAGCCTTGACCCCTTTGGGACCCTGTGAGATAGTTTCTGGTTCAGCAGCAGGGTTTTTGTAAAGAAATTTATGGGAGTCTGGGACCCTGTAGTATCTGTCTGGCTTAACAGGGGCAGGAGGTAAAGAGTCTGGAGACAGGCCGGACTCTGAAAAAACATCATCTACTATGCCTAGAACAGGGGGAATTGCAAGAGGTCTGTGCTGAGGAAGTAAAAGAAAGTCTCTGAGTCTTTTCTTAGAATTGGAATAATCCTGGCTCTCCCAATGGAAATGCTCCCTCAAGGTATGCAGGGTTTCCCCAAAAGAGTAGTCCTCAGGAGGAGAATCTGAAGGAATAGAATCTTCAGCATCAGAATCCTCATAGGGAGGAACAGAATAACCCTGATCAGAAGAAGAATCAGACGAAATGGAAACCTGATCAGAGGAATCATATTCAGTGTCTTGCCTAGGCCTCTTATCAGGAGGGGGATGGGAACCCCTGATCAAAGTAATTAGGTCTTCGGCCATTTTGAGCATCTGTTTCTTAGGCATAGAAGCCTGTCCTGGAGAATGCTGTACTGGTTTCCTTGTCTTTAAAACTGTTTTAGACTTTGTCTTGGATGCTGACGTAGGCTTTATATAAAGTTGTGTAGGTCTGAGGACACCCTCAGAAGCCAATGCCTGCTCAGTGGCTCTGGACCCATCTGAGGGATTAATTTCCGAAGGGCCAATACCTTGAGTATCCAGAGGTCTAGCTGTCTCCACGTGGGAGTCGGAGGCGGCCTGTGGCTCCGAGGTAGCGGGAGTCAGGGGCTGCGAAAGCGCCTCACTGAGCACCGGCGAACCGGCAACTGGCCTAGAAGAGGCTTTGTTGTCGGTTTTGGACCTCGGATGCTTGTCCTTGTCTTTATCCTTGCATTTTTTTATGAATTCCATTCATCGGTTGTTCCGACGGCATTATGTATTTAAACCTTCTGCCAAAATAATGAAAAGCAAAATCGTACCAATGCTTAATAGTGCGTTGGTTAAATCTAGCACAAAACCGACAACTAGCAATGTCGTGGTCAGGGCCTAGGCAAGGAATACAGTAAGAGTGGAAATCCTTTTGAGGTATTTGCTTCCCACAAGAAATACAATTGTTAACTTTTTCTGACATCGGTCTAGAGCAAGAAAAAAGTTTCCCGAATGGGGTACTTAGCTTTATTGAAGACTTCGGATCTGAAATTCGATTTTGAAAATCTCAGGAGTTGGCCAACCGGCACTTGCGAACTGCTTTTGCTTCGGGCACCACGCGGCAAGAAAGACTGAAGAAAATGGCATCGGCTGCACCTTTTATTCCCCTGGCGCACTGACGTCAGGGAAGAGGCGACAGCAACTGACGCTGGACCAGGACTTTGGAATTCAGGCCAACTGCGGGTAGCCTGCCAGCGGGATAACCCAAGTGTAATGACTGCAACAGTGAAACACGATGAACATCTGCAAAATGTATTTGTATAATGCACTATTGGGATTGCAATTCCTCATATCCCTCACATGTTCGTAAATCCTCTCCTTAAAACTCTTGGTCTTACCAGTATAAAAACCATGACAATAACTACACAGGGCAACATAAACCACTCCCTTAGTAATACATGAATACTCCCCATTAAACCTAATGGGAATGTTATTAATGACACTTATATCAGTGGTACAAATATGGGGACACTGGGCACAAAACCCACATTTTTGGTGCCCCCTCCCTGCTTGACCCCCATGTAGTTAGTCCTTTGTAACAATTCCTTGAATGAAGTTCCTCTTCTAAAAATGATCTGGGGTTGCTTTCCTACTTTTTCTAAAACTTCTGCATGGCTGTTGAAAATATGCCAATTCTTTCTTAAAATATCAAAAATACCACTATAGTCAGAAGAAAACCGTGTAACAAAGGAAAGTAAAAAAGGTGTAGTGGGTGTCTGTGCATCTGTTTGCTGTTCAAATCCTTGACTATTCAGAAAATTTTCTGGGCCAGAGTTGTCCATACTTAGTAGAAGACAAAAAATGTCCATTTCCCTTTTATTACTCACTTCTTCAAAAATGTTATCAATTAACCATAAGGGATATCCCCTGGCCATCAGCATTTCTTTCATTAAGAGCCCTTGTTGATGAAATTCAAAATCTGTTGTCACCATACATGAAATGCGCACACTGCGGGTGCTGCGAAGAACACTTTTAACTGACATCAAAGAGTGAAACAATACTAATTTCATGAACTTTAATTGTACTTTGACTTAGGAATGGGGTCCATTCCCGTCATGGTATTAGAAACCCAAAAAGACTTGGCAAAATTAAAAATGAAAGCATAAAACCTCAATGGCTAGGGAGGTGAACTTCTCCTGAGGAATGGAGGCATGCATGGCAGACATGTCCAGGTTGCATCCCAGAAAGGTTAGCTGTTGGTTAGGAATGAGCTGTAATTTTTTGTAATTGATGTTGAACCCCTAGAAAGTTAAACATCCGACTGTCTGATGAAGGTGCTTTAGAAGAGTGTCCCTAGGTAAAGCCTGGAATAGAGGGTCATCCAGGTATAGGAAGATTTGTATGCTCTGAGTGTGGAAAAAGTCAGTACTGGGGCCAGATACTTTGTGAAAATACTTGGAGCTGTAGAAAGACCAAAGGGGAAATCAGAAATCAGACTCAATATAAAACCTGAGAAAATTTCTGCAGGAAGGGTGAATGGGGGTATGAAGATAAGCACCTCTTAGGTCTAAGGATACCAGAAAAGCTTAAGGAAGTAGGAAAGGTAACAGAGTTTGCAAGGACAGCATTTTGAAGGAGGGAACTCTCAGAAGGGTCTTTAGCCTGGAGAAGTCCAAGATAAGTTTCCATTAACTCTCTTTCCTTGGGACAAGGAACTTCATGGAGTAAAATCCCTTTCCTGAATAGGGTAGGGAGACCTCTTTTATGGTTCCCTGGGCCAGTAATTTTTGATGATAGTGCCTAACAGGTGTATCTGGTTGGGGGGAGGAGGGAGGAATTCCTCCTGTAGCTGGACTGCTTTACCAAGACACAAAGTAACTCTCCTTAATAATGCTTAAGAACACGTCTGAGGTTATTTCTTGCCAGAAAGGAAACAAAAGAGATAGTCATTTGGAAAGGGGGTAGAGAGTTCGGTTTTGGAGGAGGGCTGGGGAACATAGTCACAGGGATCTACTGCCAAACTGAGGCCTCCCAGGAAGGGTATCCCTCTGATTTTTTTATGGGAATCTTTTCTTCGGAATTTTCCTCTGCCTATGACTCTTTCTTGGAAAATGAGGTAGATTTGCTGGATAATTTCTATGGTACCTGGGGACTGTATACAACAGAAGGTGATGGCAACCTTTCATTGTCTTCCACTGTTCCTGCAAAGCCTTGAGGATACTGGCAGCTTGTGAGCCAAAAAGAAGATTGTTATCCAACAGGGAGTTTAAAATCTTCAACTTAAAATCTTCTGCGATAGGTTGGCCTTATAGCCAGGCATACCGTTTGATCACTGAGCCAGTGGCAGCTACCCAGGAAGTGTCATCCACAGCACATTTTGACCCCATAATCTGGGGCTTTGTGATGGTCTTCCTTAAGGACTGTAACACAGAGAGTAAGTATTTGGTCATCTGATTTTGGTAGTTTACAGCTCTGAAAGCTGAAGTGGACGAAATACACACTTTCTTACCCAAAATGTCCATTGCTCAACAATCCTTGTCATTGTGGAGAACTTTAATACTAGGAAGCAACTTGGAAGGTTTGTCAGAGGCCAGAGAAACTGCAGCTGGGTCTGCCACAGAGCTTTTGTAGAGGTACTTAAGTTCATCAGGACCATTGTAGAACCTAGCTGGCCTTTTTGAAACAAGAAGAAGAGAATCCACTGCTGAAGAATTGTTCTGAAAGGTGTTCAGGTAAGGTAAGCATCTAGCAGTCTGGGAACTGGAGGAAGGGCAGAAGTGTAGTAAGTTGTACTATCTCTTTTGCACCTCAGATACCTGCCTGGATTGCCATTCAAAATGTTTCATCATGTATTGTAAGGTTTCTCCACAGAAGGCCTCTTCCAAGGGGGAATCTGAAGAGAATGAGTTTACCCTCGTCTGTGGAAATCTGTTCTGGAGCATGTAACTGAGATGAGTAGTTGAGATAATGATCAGAATCCCTGTCTGGTTCCTCATCAAAGGAGGAAGAATCTAAGGCCTGTTTGTGTAGTGTGGCCTGAGAAGGCAGAGTTGCAAAGGACAGTGGCTTCAGAGACATAATTGCCTTGAATAACCCCTGAAAAAAATAATCTATTCTTTCTGCTTGGATGCAGAAGGGGACATCAAGTGATTAGGTTTTTGCTTTTTCTTTTTAGGGGTGATATTGAAAAAGCCTAGGGGGTTCTGAGCCTTGGCTCATTTCTATCAGGGAACCAGTAATCTCTTCCCATACAAGGATCTGAGAGATTCCTTGAGGGGACTCTGATATAATGAGTCACTTTTTGTTGGAGGAGCCAGTCATCTGGTAGGCTTCAGGAGCCATATCACCCTTCAATGGTGTCGCTTTACAGGGCTCATGAGAAAACAATTGGAGTACAGCTGGTACAACCACCTCAGCAGGTACATCTAATTCTGAGACAACAGCAGGAGAATGCTTTTTAGATCTTTTAATTTTTTTTTCTTAGGCAGGAAGCCAATGTCTGTGCCTTCTAATATTTCAGATGTTGGGTCTCAAGGAAGGTAGCAAGTATGGACAGCCTAGACAGTAGGGTTTTTGGAACGGATGACTGACAGATAGAGCAGGATTTATAGTCAATTTCATGGCCTAGACAAAACAGACACTTAGTGTACAAGTCTTTGTATGGAATTTGTCTACCATACTCACACTTTGCCCTCCTAGATGACATCTAACAACAATTAACAAAAAAAGTCAAAAGTTTAGAAGGAAGGATGCCCAATGGGCCATTTATCTGATGTGGCAAGAGAAGATACAGCACTAAACTACCAATCACACTACGTCGGGTGCAAAGACCTGCATTCAGGCTGGTGACAAGAAAGTCTAAGGATCTTATATGTATGTCTGACTCTGACTTCATACCCTGACACCTATGAGCTTGAGGGCACCATCCAGACGTTCAAGGAAAGTAAAGCTTTGATACCCATGTCAGGCATTAGTGAGCTACAACCCATCTGTTAAGAATATTTATTATTTATTTATTTATTTGACATTTACTGCAACAGTGACTCAGTCAAGACATCTGTGAGAAGTACCCATTTCTATGATGGGGTGACCCAGCTTCTGTTTTTCTGTATTCCTTCATTGCCACTCATTTCTCTCAAAATTTGTTAAACAAACTAATTCATCATTCAATCAGCTTTCCATTTTTTTTGTTTGTTTTCAAACTTTTACATGGTAAAGTATACATACCATTTCCTAAAGTAGCTGTACTCATGGAGATGATATTTCTAGAACAAATGTCTACTCGCTACACTCGGGATCACTCCGCTCCCCTACCCTACCCTCATTCCCACACACCCCTGCAACAATTGCACTTATAGTTAAAGACCGCACCCCCAATCAACACTCATCTCCCTCCACAAACCAATTATACTATCACACTACACCTTGTTACCCCTCCCATAGCTACACACTCTACCACACCCCCTCAGTACTACACTCATCTCTTACTATCAAATAAGATACATCTTATACATGTCCTAATCTTTCTCAATATACAAACAATGTTCTATACAGTACACACCCACTTAATAAACAAGCTAATCTATCCCTTCACAATTTCTGCTCTACTCATTCTTTCTATCCTCACCACCTACCATACTCAACTTTATGACAGCACCCCACCTCCATGGCAAACGAAAGCAATAGGCTGTCCTGTAAAACTAATAAATGTCCCCATATCACCACGTGACCTAATCTCCTCCCATACCATCTGTTTCCTACACGATCAGCCGTTAGCTAAACAAAACTCCCATCTTTCTCAAAGAGATGCTAAAATAATTTACAAGCTTACTAAACTCTACCTACACCTACTTAAAACACTTTCATGCAGTGGAGATATACACCCTAATCCAGGACCCAATAAAGTACCAACCCAAAGTTAGATCAGCTAAATCCTCTATACCACAGTCCAACCTCCTCTCTCCTCTTCCTAAACCTGAATGTAAAAAGTATATTAAATAAAATTCATGAACTTCATGCCCTACTAGCCATATATAAACCAGACATCATTTTGCTAACTGAAACATGGCTAAAACCGGAACACCACAATAATGAGATTACAGCTCCTGGCTACAGTATTATACGTAGAGACAGAATGGGAAAAAAGGGAGGGGGTGGCAATATTATTCCAAAATCATCTCAACATCGAACTATTGGATGGTAAGCCCCCTGAAGTCAATAATGTAGAAATAATCCTTCATAAATTAAAACTAAACCCCAACAAACATATTACTATTGTAGGTGGTTATATCCCACCAGGTAATAACATTCCTGTAATGGAAAACCTACTAGACTGGATTATAAAACTCCCTTCCACAAGAAACTATAATACTAGGTGACTTTAACAGTGACTCGGTTAACTGTTCCAGTCACAATCCCTTTACCTATATTAACCTCCATGGGTTTACCCAACTAATATCATCCCCCACTAGAATTGACAAATCATCCCAATGCAAGTTTATTCTTGATTGGATTCTTATATCCAACCCCTCTGTCGCATACAGATCTGGTTGTCTACCTGATAGTCTAAGTGACCATCAAACAACCTATCTAGTTAGAAACAGATCCCAACACATCAGTCAGACTATTTTCAGAGTTGTTAGAAATAAAAAGGCCTTTATACCTAATAAATTCATCATTGCACTAATGTTGTAATTGGACTCCCCTGATGGAACTGTCTCTTGATGAAGTTGTGCAGTACTTTAACTCAACCTTC
Source organism: Protopterus annectens (assembly GCF_019279795.1). Taxonomy (NCBI): domain Eukaryota; kingdom Metazoa; phylum Chordata; order Ceratodontiformes; family Protopteridae; genus Protopterus; species Protopterus annectens. The sequence goes on from NC_056746.1 coordinate 181,790,291, forward strand.
TTACAAATCTTAAATTATCACGCACCCTCCAGAACCATTAGAATAAAAGCAAGGTATGCCCCATGGATAACTAAAGAAACTAAAACTACAGTGAAAGAAAGAGATAAGGCTTGGATACAATTCCGCAAAATCAAAACCATTACTATGAGACAAAACTACTTAGAACTTCATAACAAGACCAAAAAACAAATTAAACGTGACAAAACTAACTACTACAAAAACATGCAAGAACAAGATGTTCACAACCCTCAAAGATTCTGGGCTGCAATAAATACTATATGTCAGCCAGGTAAATCCACAAAACCAACTACTGTGATAGTAAACAACCATGATAACATTCCCACACAATTCAATAAGTACTTTACAAAAACCGTGCAAACCCTGGCCAATGGTCAAAATAATGCTGGCAGCTCCAAACCAACAACTACCCAAACCCACCCGAACATACAAAACAATTCCTCCAACTTTTCCCTGCACCCTGTGTCCACCAAGGTTATTGCTAAACTCCTTCACAAACTTAAACCAACCACTCTGGCTGCTGATAACCTACCAGCAGATTTCCTTCAGATAGCTGCTAAAGCTATAGCTTATTCTGTTGCTATTCTCATCAGTAGGTCACTATCAGAGTGTATGGTACCAACCTTATCGAAAACATCACATATCATACCACTACACAAAGGTGGTAACTCCTTAGAACTCACTAACTACCGGCCAATCACTATTCTCACCCTTATCTAAAATATTAGAAAGAGTTGTTCATACTCAACTAATGCAGTACCTCCAAAATAACAACTTGTTATCAAATGCACAGCATGGCTTTAGACCCTTCCATAGCACCACCACAGCACTACTGTCTTTCACTAACACAGTAAACCACTACAGAAACAAGGGACTTTTCATATCTTCCATATTCTTAGACCTATCAAAATCATTTGACATGTTTAACCACAATATGCTTCTCAAAACCCTATCCACCCTAAACATCAGCCCATCCTCTATCTCATGGTTCAACAGCTACTTATCAGGCCATCAACAAGCAGTCCTATGGCAAAACCAATTGTCTCCTCTGTCATCAGTATCCATAGGTGTCCCTCAAGGCTCCATCCTTGACCCACTGCTTTTCTCTCTTTTTACCAACCAGTTCTCTTCCTCCACACTCACTTCCTCAGTAGTACAATGTGCTGATGACACCACCCTTATATGTGCAGCTCCCACTATAAACGAACTGCATACCCTAATCCAAAATAACTTTACCTTAGCCGAAGCATCGTACACTAACACCAAACTCATTCTTAATCCCAAAAAAACAAAACTTATTCTTTTTAGCGCAGAGGTCCCCCCCTCTTGACAACAATTTTTGCATAACTTCCACAGATAATATCCAAATCAGTCCAACCACACACACTAAACTGACAGGTGTAGAAATTGACAACAACCTGAGATTCGACATCCACATAGCTCAAACCATCAAGAAAGTAAACAAAAAGCTTGGACTCCTTCACAGGAACAAACACTTTATCACTAGACATACCAACGCTACAGTAGCAAAGACTCACCTCTTATCCTCCTATATGCCTTCCCAGTCCTGACTAATCTCCGCCAGGCTGATTTAAACAAAATGGAATCTTGCTATAACAAGATTGCCAAGTTTGCTACTGAAGCCTCATACAGATCACATCACTGTCTACCCCTTAAGCAGCTTAACTGGCTTGGGCTCCCAAAACTACTGCTACTCAGTCAATTGTCAGTAGCACACAAGTTATACTACCTTCCTGACAAAACCCCTGCACTCCAGGATCTAATTTGACCCTATACTACTGCTCTACCAACCAGAATCTCATAAATGTCAACAAATATAAGAATGATGCTGGTAAGTCTCCCTTTGGTTGCACTATTGCAAGAATCTGGAATGCTCTACCTAGCCATATAACTTTTAATACCTCTACTATACAATACAAAAGGCTCCTGAAAAAACACTATTCTAACAACTGGCTATGCTCCTGCTACTCGCCATGTTAAGACATAAAAATGCATTGAAGTGTGGGTACTGTTATGTGATTCCTGTTCCTGGTAAGACTGTTATTCAGATCATACCTAAATAATGCCTAATGAATGTGACTACAGTAGATATATATTGTATATATTGTAGAGATCAAGGACCTAGTACCACTGCATGGTTTTATCCTGATAAGTATGTATGTACCTACTACCAAAGGATATTATTATCCTAAAAAATGTATGTGTTTTAACCTTGATTAAAATGTTCTGAATTTATTACTGTTACCTTCTGTGTTTCTGAATTTATACTTTTGCATGTTTAATTTATGTAATGCATCTTTTGGAGCTTTTCTCCCAGGGCCTCCACTGAAACTGGACCTGTTTCCAGTTGGACTTTTCTGGTAAACAAATGTAAAATAAACTAAAATAAAAAAATATACCACCAGTCGGAATACTGTGGTGGTGGTGCTGCGGTAGCGTTGTCGCCTCACAGTAAGACGTTGTCCTGTTCGATTCTCAGCTAAAGCGTCCTCTGTGTGGAGACATGCGTGAATGGGCATACCTTCGTTGAAGGTTGTGCATCAGAACTGGCAACTCGGCATGTAAAAATCTACTGCCAATCATTAGCGGACCGGAGTTCCGCTGTGGCGACCCCTAACCGGGGAAAGCCAAAAGACACAACAACAACCACCAGTCAGAATACAAAAGTAACAACTGGCTTGAAATAGTATTCTTCACAGTCTGAGTATTAGTGTTCCTTAACAGGGTCATCTTCGCCTTAAATAAAATTTACTTGTCTAAAGGTGTTCAGGCAAAGAGCAGGGTTAGGCTGTTAAAAATTAATGGGTAATATGCATTGTCCACTTTTAATAACAAGTCTGTGCTGGAGGAACATAACTTTTACTACAGAACTTGTATGCACCTTTGTACCATGACTGCGAAGGGAAGTTACGAAGTGCAAATATCAGAACATCCCAAGGATATACGATCACTAGAAAGAAAAACTATCTGAAAAGAGATGAAGGATGTGGACAATGCCACCCAATTATCCTGATGTAAAGGAAAAGAAAAATACATAATTATAAAAAGGAGACCAAACTGATACCTACACTTTAAATGAGAAATCAAAAGTACTGCAGGAAATTTACTAAAGAACTGGCAGAAGCTGATGAACTGTATTAACTCAAACATTAAATTAACTGATGACTTCATTAAGGAAAATGAATGAGGTTTTGTTTTCTGAATAAATGATACACAAGCTTTTCTTAAGAATTTAAAACGTAGCTGGACTGAAGTCAGATTTTTAAATACTTCATTTGTCTCCAGCTCTTTTAATGAGATTTTTTCCTGTTAACCACAATGAGCACATTTATAACTAAAGACATGCATACTGCACAGGCCTTTCAGGAGGAGATAATTATTTCACAATGAGTATTTGGATGGGATATGTGCACTGATTTGGTTGCTAAAACAATGAATGTTTATCACTGACAATGGATATAAAAATGTATTATACTATTATTTTCAGGGAAATGGCATTATAATTGGGGAAAATATTTACTATACTTTTTGAAGCTATTTATATTGTTGCTTCCTTTTTAAAAGCTGGAATATTTAAGGAGATGTATTCTGCTTACTCTGTTGTTAACAATCTATATCTGGATAAATCTGGAATGCATTATTACTATTGCAACATTCTTATTTAGGAAGTCCTTCACTAGCTGTCACAAACTTAATTTTAATAATTACGACTGAGTATCTAAGATACAGCTTCCATTCCACCTTTAACAAAATGCCTTCATAGATTCAGTGGTTCATAGGTGTGTAGTAAGCTAATGACCACAAGAGCCTTTTTACACCTAGCCATGCATTCCAAATTTCTGACAAGTTCTGGTACCCTTGATAAGTGTAAGCAGGGGCTTGGGAGATGAAACATTTACAGGCTGCCTGTGTCCATTAGAGACATAGCTGCCAAAACAGGGATGAATTTCCTGCTCCCCGTTACACTTGAAATGGGTTAGGGAGGAACTCAGCTTTGCATGGATGGGGAGACTGTTCCAGAGAAGGGGTATTCTCTGAGATATATACCTGCCTTTCTAGCAAGTGCTATTTATATCACAGGCAAAATTTAAGTCTTTGGAATGGGTAATTCTGGTCAAGAGGTCCATCATGGTGGAGTATGACAATGTCTTGTGTGCCAGGCAAAGATCTCCCCTCAACAGGCTGTAGGTTCATAGGTTCATAGGTAGGTACTAGGCTATTGGCCCTAGGGCCTATATAAGCCTATCCAAAAAGGTACCCTTGCTTTCACCACCCAAGAAAATTATTTTCCTGTGCCCCTGTCGAGCAGAGCCACAGAGGTGATCTCCGGGGAGAATTTCCTATTTCCCATCCAATCATCAAGATTTTTCTTGAAGAATGCTAATGAGGAGCTTTGTTTGATATAGACAGGTAGTTTGTTCGAAAGTATGGGAAGTCTCTGGGACAGGAATCTATTTCTCCAGCATGTTCTGTTTACTGTGGTGACAAGGTTTAGGTCCCTAGAGCGTGTATTTCAGAGGGATTGGGATTTCTTTAATTGGAGCATGTCCAACAGCACTGGGTTTGACATAGCTTTGTATGTTAGGCAGAGATTGCCTCTGAGTAGGTGATATGTGATGGAGTAAAGCTGGAGTTTTTTCAGATGGGTCTGCATAGGGCATCTGTTTGAGGCCGATAATCTTCTTTGTGAGGTATTTCTGCAGCCTTTCCAGTTGTTGTAGATGTCTTGTGAGGTACATACCAAAAGGGGCATTATACCCTATAATGGGTCTAATGAGTGATGAGTAGAGGGGAACAATGACCTCTTTTTTGATTAATGAGAAACCTTTTGTGATGAGGTGTGCCACGTAGAAGGATTTCCTGACTACTGTGGCGATGTGATTATCAAAGGAGAGACTACTGTCCACCTGTGTCCCAAGGTCTCTTATCACACTTTCGGTATTAAGTAGACTACCACCTATGTGGTAGCTCATGGGTACAGAGTTTTCACCAAAGGGGATGACAATGCACTTTTTGGCATTGAGCTTGAGGCCATGGCTTTGATACCAGGCATCTGTCTCAGTGAGGCCTTTTTGTAGGATGTTCACATCATTAGGAGTTTCGATTATGGCTCCTAGTTTGCAGACATCTGCAAACTTTGTTAGCCAAAGACCTTCTGTGTTAGCCTGTACTTCAGAAAAGTAGATACCAAACAGTAGAGGACCCAGGACTGAACCCTGTGGTACTCCACTTGTTATTGGTCTGAAGTTGGATTTGGAGTCTGCTACTTTCATAGTGTGGGTTCTGTCAATGATCCAGTTGGCAACCCATCTTGTGACATAGGGATTTATACCTAGTTTAGTGAATTTATCTATAATTCCAGAGTGGGGGATGGTGTCAAAAGCTTTGGCGAGATCTAGATAGGCTGTGTGAACCACCTTACCCACATCTACGGCTTTGGTGACTGCTTCAAAGAGGTCTATCAGGTTTAGGAGACATGATCTGCCTTTTACAAACCCATACTAGGTGGGGTCCAGAGTTTGGAGATCTCCAATGTCTTTGTTTATAAGTTCCATGATGACATTCCATGGCCTTGCAGACCACCCTCATTGGATTAATGGGAAGGTACTTCCCAGGGTCCGTTGTGGCTCCTCCTTTGTGGAGTGAGATAACTGTCACTGTGTGCCATTCAGTGGGCAAAAAGCCTGATGTGAGGCTATGATTGAACATGGTGCTTAGGTGGGGTGCCAGTTCATTCTGTAGTTTGCGTAGAATGCAGACTGGGATGTTGTCAGTTCCCATGGATGCTGTGTTCTTGGCTTTGGAGAGTGTGTTTTTTACCTGTGCAGCTGTGATTACAGGAACTTTGCATTCTTCCGGTATAGAGATGGGCCCTTTAGGGGGTGAGAGGGGTGTAAATTAGCACTGAACCTATCTGCCAGATGTTGGCAATATCAGTTGGTTCTGTATATTTAGTGCCATTGTGCTGCAACTCAGAGCAGATCTGAGTGTTGCCACTGAGATTCTTGACATAGCTATAGAATGCTTTGTGGTTGTCTTTAGAATCAGTGGCGATTTTGTTTTCATAACTAGCTTTGGAGAATTTTATGAGGGATTTCAGCTTCTTACTGAGGCTGACCAGGGAGTTCCTCCAATCATGGGATTTTACTCTTTTTTGAAACAGTTTCTTTCTTCTGTTGTAGAGTTTGTTTATGGCAGGGGACCACCAGATTGGCTTCCTTTTTTGTAAGATAGCATCTTGGTTCTGTTAGGGGATAGCACGATCCATGCACTCATGTAAGTGCTTATAAAGTGCATTTGTGAAGGATTCAGCAGTCGTACCTCTATTGTCCGCCTGCATGGGTGTTGTGAAGTTTGCCACTTCTGTCTTAAGAAGCGTGAAGTTGGCTTTGGAAAAATTTTTTTACAGTGGTTTTCCTAATGGGGGGTGGGAGTGGGATGTGGATGTTTAGGGTGATTAGCTTGTGGTCATATCTGACCAGCCAGAAATTGACCTCTTGTGTGGAACACCGGTTGCCCATGTTGATAATGACCAGGTCTAGGATATTGCAGTTCCTGGTAGGGGTGTGGATAAGTTGATCCAAGGCGTTGGAATTTATGAATCCCAGAAAACGCTGAGCAAAAGAGTTGGTACATGAGTAGTTTTCCCAGTTAATGGTGGGGTAGGTGAAATCGCCCATTATTAGGGTGTTGGGCTGTACCCTAATATTTCCCAGTGTATCAAGAAATGAGGAGTGGGAATCCTGGGGCATGGTGGGTGATCTGTAGCAAGTTACAATTTGGATTGCGGTCTTGCCCAGAGTTAGCAGCACTTGTATAATCTTGGATGCATTATGCTGAGCAACTAGCCTGGAGGTGTGGATATCTTAATGAATATGGACACACCTCCACTTTTAGTGTTTCGGTCCAGGTTAGGTGGCCGAAAGGTGTGGTATGAATTACAGCCTGGTAATGCAGGGGTGCTCTCTACAGCCTTGAACCAGGTCTCTGTCACTGCACAGATGTCAATGTTTTCCATTTTAAGGAGTGCCTCGAGTGAATGCATTTTGAGGTTTAGACTTCTAGCATTGAGTAGCATTACCCTCAGATTTTGCTTGCTTGTACCTGTTATGGTGGTGAATTTGTCATTTGAACCTTGCTTAAAAAAGGCACTATAGCAGTGGCAAGACCCTTAGCCAGTATCTGGAATCCCAAGGGTGACAGGTGCAGGCCATTTCTGGCAAAGCATTGTGGTCTGTCGATTATGTCATCCCAGGCAGACAGATACTGGATCCCCTTAGAATTACACCAGAAGCTTAGCCAATTGTTGAAGTCGATCATTTTGTCCTTGTACTGTGGTAACATTCTGGGTGATGGCAGGATGCTACTCAAGGCTAGGGTCATACCTTCCTGGGCTACAAGATCGGAGAGCTCCTCCATGTCTCTTTTCATGTAGTCCAGGGAGGTGCATCTCAGGTCGTTCACACCAACATGGACAATGACAGAGTCATATTTGTACTTGTTGTGGAGTGACCTGAGTGCGTGGATTATGTGGCGGATCCTGGCACCCGACAGGCAGCTAACAGTAACTTTCTCCTTATTTAGTCTGGTGAGTGGAACATCAGTGTGCCTGACTGTAGAGTCACCTATGACTAGAGTGTTGGGTATGTTGTTATGCCTTATGGGCTGTGGTTGAGTGGCACACTGAGTTTGTGGGCTATGTGTCATTTGGGTTGTGTTGGGGGGTGGATGTTGCTTGCATTTCTGCTTTAGAGTTCTCTGTTGCTTGAGCCAGATTTTTATTGAGAGCCTCTGCAAATGTAGGTGTGTGTTTTGTGTTGCTTTGGGTGTGTTTTGGTGGTGTAGGATTTGAGGGACTATGTGATGGGTGTTGTGTAGTGCAAGTGTTTACCTTCTCCTCTTGACTGTCTAGTCCAGTCTTGGGTGAAGAGAGCTTTGCTTCCAGTTTGGCTATATAAGTGCATCTCTCAAAGGTTGTAGTGCTGGGTGGTAGGAGGAGAGGGTTATCTGTGTACATGAGGCAATTGCTGCATTGCCCCAAGATGCCCAGATTCATCAGGTAGACAGGAGAAAACACCGGGAGCTGACCCTTAGACATGCCTGGAGAGGTGCTTATTTATTAAGTACTAAAAACTGTTTTTCCTCTAGACAAGTGAGGAAAGTTGAGTGCTGTAATAATTTGTAGCTTATTTAGTGCTTACTATAAGTTCTGAACAGGTGCTGAGCTCAAATAAATAGATTTGTGTGCTAAACCTAAAAAACTGGCTAGTTCGAAGGGAAAATTTGAAAAGCAGACTTTATGGCGCCGGGAATAGTTTAACACTAGCTAAGCGGCGATGCATAAAGTGTATTTTTTTTTAAATATAGCAGTAGCAAATGAGCAAACTGATTTAAACCAATTAACCAATAAAAAGCTAAAAACTGAGCCCCGTTCCAGCAGTCTTCGATCAGACAAGTTCTAACTGCACACTTGTGCCACTAGGGTGCAGGGGAACCTTCTCCAAAAAAAGATGGCCTGGATTAGTGCTCAAGTTATACAAACAAAGCTAGACTCAGCAGGTCTGAATTTAGTCTATGCTACAGCAAACAAGGTGTACCAGTTTCAGAAAGAAACAGTTCAAATAAGCAGCCACAATAAGCCTTTACCCAGAAACTCCCAGCTCAGAAGGAGGAGACACAATACAGGGATAGGGCCTTGAGGCTGCCTGCACAGGACTTATTTCTTAATGCGGCATCCAGTCACATGCCTCAATAAGTATATTCACAGTTGTAGACACTCTAAATGCACCAAAAGAGAAAAATCTATGGAGCACAACTCACAAGTGACTATTGCATCTGCTTTTCAAGGTGAATATTTTGCATCAAATGAACCATTTCCACTCAGAATCTAGTAACCCCACTGCTAAGGATAGAGATTTTGAACTTCAGATCGGAATCATTTTCCTTGATTCTTTCTGTTCAATTTCTCCATCAAACAGAGAATTCTACAGCAGAATCGCTCTCATTTAAATGGTATCCTGCTTGTACTTACAGACTTCTTGTTATTATCTGTCCCTAAGGCCTTACTGCTTTCATATCACTGAAGATACTGGACATGTAGTTACTCACAGTGTTTTCCTACTTAAAATTTCTGTTGGCACTGTGTAACTCTAATATTCAGCTGCTTCCTTTGGGCCACAGTGTCTGGTTTCCCTCTTGGACCAGAGATGCATCTGGTGTGGGTAGAACCTAGGTGACATTTTAAGCCCTGGTGAGAGTAGAACCTAGGTGACATTTTAAGCCCTGGTGCACAGTCATGCTTAGTACTTCACTGAGATTTGTATATGCTTTTAGCTGACAAGTGTATTGCAACTTTCAGCATCAGGTCCACTGGTGAAAGAGTGCTACCATCTACCCCCCTCCCATGAGCTAGAGTGCAGGTCATTTAGCTATTCAAGCACCAATACACTAATGGAAACTGGATACATGGGATGCAGAAAGAGATATGTAGCCTTCTGCATTACAGATCAGGTTCTACTATAATATTTACTTCTTCTGCATAAAAGCTGAAACTTCTCTGCTACGTTGCATGTTTATGCATCTAACATTTTAAGCTCTTTGACGATAAACTCCCTTCATGTCAATCTTCCGTCTGATCCCAAATGTCCCTCAGTATATCTTTTAATCCTAATACTTATCAACTAAGAAATGACATTCTTCCCACTGACACTGCAGTCTCTGTTTACTCTGCCTTTTCCTCCCAGCACTACATGATATGGGGACATTTTATATTACACCACCTGAAATAGGTCATTTACTGTTAGTGTACATTTTCTAGTAAATAAAAACAAGAACATATAGGTTCAAAGAAATACACTAGGGAATCAGTACAGAATAAAATTTGGAGCCTAGCCACTGCAATTCCCACTACTTGCTCAATCTATACAAAAGGATCAGAAGGGGTGAATTTACAGATTCTCATTTACACATTCAGGTTGAACTTAAAAGTTAAAGAGCTACTTTATTAGATAGGGAATGGAAGTCTTATGCATAAATATGGGATCCTTTGAGATAGGTCCTGTTCCTACCTCCAAAATAAAACAAATACTAACTAAACTTAAAATCACCAGATTAGCAGCAGAAAACTACCAGGTGAATACATTCAACTTGCAGCTGACGCTCTAGCCTACCCCGTATCACTCTTGATTAACAGATCTCTGTTAGAAAGTTATGTTCCTACACTATGGAAAGTCTCACACATAATTCCCCTACACAAAGGAGGCCCCTCCACAGATCTAACCAATTACCGCCCCATAGCTATTCTCTCGCCACTCTCCAAAATACTAGATGCATTCATTCTCAAGTCTCAGATCACCTCCTTGTTAACAGCCTCCTCTCCAACACACAACATGGTTTCTGACCTAACCATAGCACCACCACCGCCTTACTATCTTTCTCTAACACTATCCTACAAAATAAAATGCAGGTTATCTCTCCTCAGCTACCTTCCTAGACCTCTCTAAAGCCTTTGACATGGTCCCACACAAACAACTCATCTCTCTTCTTAATAACCTATCCTTCTCTCAACCAGTCATCAACTGGTTTCAGAGTTACCTATCTGACCGCCAACAAGCAGTTGTTTGGCAGGACAACCTATCCCCCCCAACTGCCAGTCTCCATAGGAGTTCCCCAAGGGTCCATCCTGGGACCCTTACTCTACTCTATTTTCACCAATAATCTAGCCTCAGCCACAACACATGCACACTCATACAATACGCAGATGACTCAACCATCATCTCCACAGCCCACTCCGTACAAGAACTGCAAAAAGTCACACAGGAAGCATTTTCTTCTATTGAAACTTGGTTATCCGATGCCCCACTAATACTCAACCCAATCAAAACAAAATTACTAATCTTCCAACCCACCAAACTTACCCTAGACAGCTCTCACTTTAACATCACAGCAAAATACAACACCACCATCCATCCTACAGAACACACCTAATTACTAGGAGTAGAAATAGACAATAAACTGAACTTTGACATTCACATTTTCATGACCATTAAAAAAGTGCAGAAAAAACTAGGAGCATTATATAGAAATCAGCAACTACTTACCAAAGCAGCTAAAATTTCGGTAGGAAATTCTCATCTTATCTCTACCCTACTCTATGCCTTTCCAATATTTACTAACCTTAGACAATGTGATCTAAATAAGCTAGAAACCTGCTACAACAAAATAGCCAAATTTGCCACAGGGGCTTCCTACTGTACTCACCACTGTCTCTCACTAGCAGAACTGGGCTGGCTAGAGCTCCCCCACCTCCTTCAATGGTACCAACTCACACTCACCCACAAACTAATAAACCAACTACTAAAAGTCCCATCTCTCCAGAATCTACTCCAACCCTACATAACCACAAGACCACTAAGATCCAGCCACAAAAACCTCCTACAGGTCACAAGAGCCATTAACTCTGCTGGAGAAGCATTATTCTCCTGTACTATAGCCAAACTCTGGAACTCTCTCCCATCCTCAATTACCTCTGTAACTTTTTGCACCCACTTTAAATCCTTACTAAAATCACACTTCAAAACTTGCCAGATATGCCCTTGCAACCCCCCCCCCCCAATACCATCCACTTCCCCCACCCACTACCTCTCTCAGCCCCCTATCAACAACCTACTCTTAGCAAGCTTGGCTACTCATGTTCTGAGGCTACCTACCACATAATACTAACTTTTTGTAGCAACAACTGCTAATGGCTGTTATGTACCTCAAAAACAGATTGTATCAATTGTTCACTGATGAATCTCAACTACATTTGTAACCATGTTTAGCATATGTAACCATATTTTAAAATTGTACTATGTTCTACAGCTGTTTTACATCTGTTTTCTTCTTGTCTTGCATCCTTAACTGGACTAATGTCTATATTTAAATGCTAAGTTTTTTAACTGTATAATGCAAATAATACTTAATGTGGAGCTTTTCTCCCCGGGCCTCTGCTGAAAACGGACCTGTGTGCAGTCAGACTCTCCCGGTCAACAAATGTAAATAAATAAAATAATAAATAAATAAATAAATAAATAAATAAATAAATAAATAAATAAATAATCATGTCAACAGGTTGTGTTTATATCACAAACTAGGTTTTTACAAATATTCAAATAAGCAGGACAAGGTCATTTGCATACTTGCAGGCCAGGCAGAGGTCACGATTAGGAAGTCTGTAAGAGAGAGAGAGTAAAGCAATATGGCTTTTAGATACTCTTGTGTAGTTTAAGGAGCTTATAACTGAGTTTTTTTTCCTGAGGAAATATTGCATTTTTTAGATGGGTAATATGCTTGCATAAACACAAGACAAACAGGTTATTATGTTTTATTAATTTCTCGATAATGGAGAAGCAGAAAGGGACTATAACTTCCTTGGACCTGAAGGATATGCCTTTAGTAATTTGCTAAACTAGGTGAAAAGATTCCCTAATACGTATTTAATAACAGTATCACTGTGAGGAAGTATCATTTATGTGTTCTTGTTCCCAAACAGACAAAACTGCATTTCTTCCTTTGAGTTTGATCCTGATACTATGAGCTTGTATAGGCTAGACCTTTTCGGAAGAGATGGGTATCATTGAGTTGATGATAGTTTCATGTTTGCAGCCATCAGCAAAATTATTTAGCCAGAGCCCCTAGATGTCAGCGTGGACATTAGTGAAATATATGCTGAAGAGTAGTCACCCCAAAACAGAGCCTATAGGGATGCCACTGGTAAAGAGCATTTTTGGAAGGAGTATTTCACCGACCCTGACTGTGAAGGTTCTGTCTGTAAGCCTGTTTGCTATCCAATGAGTTATACATGGGTTATACTTAACTGGGTTAGTTTCTCAATAATAACAGAGAGTGGAATAGTAATGAAGACCTTGGCTAAATTTAGGTAGGCAGTGTACACAGATTTGCTTCATCCAATGCCTTAACTCTCTCAGGAAGTCTACTGGATTTAGTAGGCAAAACCTACTTTTCACAAAGAAAAATTGGTTTGGGTCAAAGTGCACTGCTCATATCCTTATTTGTGAGCTCCATGATGATACTGGTAAGACTAACTAGTCTCTAGCCCCCACTGTTAGTGGCAAGGCTTTACTTACAGAGGGACATGGATACATCTGTTGTCCGGGCCTTGGGTACATACCCTGTGGAGAGGCCAAGCTGAATAGGTTTAAGACGGAGTCAGTGGGCCACTGTTTTGTGCTCAGAAGAAGACAACTCGGTGTGTCATCTGGACATGCAGAGCTGGTGTTTTTGGTTTTGGAAAGGGCTTTTAGGAGTTGTTCAAAAGTAATTATAGGAGGGGGTGCAAAATTGATAGAGTGACTGGGAAATCAGGGAAGTGATGGAGAGAAGTTTCAGAAAGTTTTTCCTGCTAGTATGTTAAAGATATACTTGGGTTTTAGAGTGGGTTGTATTAATAGAGATCAGCTCAGTGCAATGCCAGAGTTAAACAAAGCTTAGGGTTACATTTGAATCAGATGACAATTTTTAATTTTTAGATTTAGCAGGTTTTGATCTTTCACCTTAATTCTTTTCTGATGTACTTTTTAGAGTTGGAAGATTTTCATTTATTTCTTAAGGCCAATGGTTTTTCCCTTGCATTGTACATTTTTTTTATATTGCTGTTCTGCTATATGGGTCTGTTGGCAAATTTGGCATTACATTTGTGGTGGATAGTAACAGATGCCTCGTTGTACAAACAAAAATCAAGGGTATACGTGGCTGCCTTAGCTATGGAGTCCTCTTCGGGTGGGGAATTTTTTTTATCTCCTTAGGCCATTAGAGAATATTAGATGCTTCACCTTGGAGAAATCCTTGAAGAGAGTAGGATTGTGGGGTGTCTTTAGTTGGGTCCTTATGATGTCACAGCAGTTTAATTTTAGCAGTTCAGGGGAAGCTGCTGGTATAGAGCATATTGGTGATATACAAACCTGGGTGAGTAGATTTAAGAAGCAAACAAATGCTTCTACCTGAAAAAAGCTCCCTATACATGAAACAACAATGTGGAAAAAATCTTGAATCTTCACAACTGTAATTTTAATCTGATCCTTTTTGTAATTTGTTGATGATTGTTAAGAACACTAAGTCTGCCCCAAATCTCACCTGACACCAACAGTATATAAAACAACAATCGAAAAAAGACCTTCATTAATAACTCAATGAAGCAATTGTTACTAGAAATTACTCCTGTTACTTCTGAGACACTGCTGGTGTTAGTAATCCTTAAAGATAAAATTATTTTTCTCAGGCCATGCCAATGGTGATTTGGTATCTTTCAGACCAATACCAAGCTAGTATGTTTATGTCCTATTACAAAAGCTTATTTTTCTTAAATAAATGCAAACTGCCTTTATTATCTGACTCATTCCTGTGCCGTCACCAGTACCGAGTTCCCCTTCTGTTGTTAAACTGATGTATATGATTTGATGCAGATGTAAACCCACTGTCTTCCAAAAATAATATGCACCCTTTACTCTCTGACAACAGTTTTTCCTTGGTCAGGAATGAGCTTCATTGCTGCTTACTGTATCACAACACAAGGTATGATTGGTAGGGGTCATTTAACATATGTAGCCATAGCTACACTGTATTCCTATTTTTTATTCTGTTATTAATATGCACAAATGACAGATTATCAATGTTATTCACATATAGTGAACAGAAAGCTTTAGAATAAAGGAAGTTGAATATTTTGTTCAATATTATCATAATCTTTATCTAATGAATTCATAGCTTAAGCTAAGGGTCTCTCTCTGTAAAACAAAACACCTTCTTAACTTTCATTTTTTAAACAAAGAAAATCCTCACACACACACACACACACACACACACACACACACACACACACACACACACACACACACACACACACACACACACACACACTGCATGAGATTACCTTGACAGAGGTACTTGTCTGAGGAAAGGGAAGATAGTTGATATACATTGTGTGTAACATACTGATGAACCATACATTTCATTACTGCAGTCTTGATGACAAAAGGAAATGCCATTCAACAGTTCTTGAAAGTGAAATTCAAGGCGCCCCAAATATCATTCAAGTTCTCAAGTGGAAAACAACATGTCTCATTCAGCAGAGTTAATTGCATATGTGGTGTGTTATACAGCATAAAGTTTAACCATTGTTTACCTGATACTCAGTATGCAATACAATGAAAGGAATAAGATTTGAACCTGTGTTCACCTTCATGACGCGACAGGGTCTGCACCAGTCTATTCAGATATGTATGGGACTAGCTAAGTGCAACCTGCTGTCAGTTTCAGTTTCTCTAATCAGCATCCTAAACTATTAGACTTAGCAAAATCAAGGTGCAGCTGTTGTAAACACATCATACCGTGCAAACTGGTTGTTTGAAGCTGCTAAGGTCCCCATAGATCATCAACTACCTTTAATTTGAATTAAACATGACAGAACACTGTTAGCCAAATTCATACTGCATAGCAAATACATTTTTAAAATTAAAAGTGCGTGTAAAGTGGTAATAACATGTTTAAGAAATATATAATGTAACATTTCACACATGATTATTCTAAAGGGCATCTTACTCTACTGTTTCTGATAATGTCATTTTGTTATTGCAAAGGGAAAACTCCTTGCACACTCTGTGAGAGGAGCTATAGCAGTCATGCCTTGTTAACTAATTTAAGCCAAACTCAAAATTTGCTGCACCTTGGAAAAAAGAAAAGAATTTAAAAAAAATGTAAACATGTACTTTTGCTCTAACCATACATCTCAACAGTACCAAATTCCTCAGAATGTCCTGGCTTTGAGGTTAAAATAATGGGGTGCCACGAATTCCATTGTGGCCACTTTAAATCATGATTTTTTTTTATTTAGAATTGTTTTCAATAATGCTGATGTCATTGTGCATCACCAGCATATCTCACAATGTCATCAACATGCAGGGGTGTGTGAGACTGTGCCTGACCCCTGTCTGCCTGTAAGAGAGAATGGCTTGTGTCTCTGGAGTGAACACCCCATGTATTTGAGAACTTGGATATTCTAATCTAGATGCCCTTTCTGCCATCCATCAGCAGATTAATTCTTTAATATTAGTTTAAGAAACCAGACATAATCCTTGACCTATGTAGTGAAAAACTCATTAATCAATACTATATCTTACTCTGGCTCACAGTCAGAAAAAAAATTCAGTCAGAAAAGTGGGAATTTTAAATTTGACACAGCCGAGTTGTGTTGCAGTTCCTACAGTCAGCTGTGTGCTTTTTTAAATTTGTAGTCAGTGCAATCAACTGCATGTTATTTAAATCTGACATCAGAAGTAAAATGAAATGGTTTAAACCTGCATCCAGAATCCACAGATGAGATGGTTATGAGGATAACTAATACCTAAATGAATTGGACTTGTGGAAGTGGCAAGTGGACAGTCATAGCTGTTTACAAAAGATTTGCCATCACACATCAAACTGACCAGATGGGGCTGTTAGGTCTTTTAATAACTGTCCTGGCAATCTTTTGCTCTGGAAACCAGAAAACGAAAGTCAGAATTTGAAGCTGTAAAAGCTATATTGCCTAGATGTGATGGTAAGTTATATGTAGTCCTTCTGGTGATAGTTTTGTTTTCTGCATTGAAGAGGACAGGCTGTAAGTATCCCTAACTTAAAGTAAAACTGTAATTTATAAAACTGCGCTCAGTATATGTCCGTGCATTTACACTATGGCAATATTAAGAAAACTGTAGAACATTTACTTGTAATAAGTGTATTTCAGCCAGGGCAGATTGGTAAAAGTCTCATAGAATTAGCAAGATTTGTTAAATCACACAGAAGAGAGGAATGCTAAAACTTGGGGGAAAGCACACAGAGACTGCAGACTCCAATAGTAAGCATCAAACCAATGAATGAGTGTACATCCCAGCGATCACTGGAACCCATGCTGGTGTATTCAGTTGAGCCAAGTCTTTTTCAAAGCACCATTTTGCACACTTTCCCTCATGGCTGTCCCTCATCCTCCACTTTTTTGAGACAGCAGTACCACTGACAGGGATGTCCACATGAGGAAACTTTGTGGAAGTGGAACTGCCATAGCAAGCCTTCTTGCGCTCAGCCCTCGAGTTTCATTCTGACTTTCTCTGCCTCACTGTTCCGCTAGGTCTTATTTAGTTCAGTGCATTCAGGAAGTTTGCTGATGGTTTCTGAAGGCTGTTACTTCTAAATAAACAGTCCCAAATTTGTTGCACTCACATGATATTTTTTCGAGTTAGGAAACCGAGCTGCCTTAGATTGTTGGGGATGCTTGCCTTGGTATGTTTCTCTGGTGTCACTGAACTGCTGTGTCCTTATTAAATTTGTGATGTTTGGGTACATCAATGCACACTGTTACCGCTAAATAGTAAGGGGCATTACCTTTCTGTAGTTTGCATGCCTCAGAAGATGTTAATTTAGCAAACCCTCAATTCTATCAACTTGCTCAGTAACTACAAACAGTATTTAAATGCCCCATTAGGAATCTTTGTATTTGTAACAATTTATTTTGAATTGCACTTGATGTTTGACTTAAATACGTTCAATGAACATTGTAAAAGTGTTGCATTAGTGTCTTGTGAGAGGAACAAGCTACAGCTTTCCATTTTATTTGTAACGATCAAAGGAGCTGGCACGGCAGAGTTTTATGTAAACAGACAAAAGGAAGAGTCTTTGCCTTGTACTTTTTTCATTCTGTATAATTGTTTTTATTGTAACTGTCTTACAAAAACTCTGAAAACTGTTATTGTAAGAAAGTAATGCAGCTGTAGTCAATGGATACACTTAGATAAGATCCAGATTTGCAGTGACATTAGTGTTGAGAGAGAGGTTTGCTGTCAAGTTAACTGGGACCTGCTGTGCTGCAACCATTTTTCTTTGTATAATAATTAAAAGGTCTTGATGGCACTAAAATGCATCAGTAGATTGATAACAATCCCTGTGATTGTAAAATTTGTACGTCAAATTCTCCAAAACTACTTCAGCAATTGTAAAGCTTTACTCTGTGTCCTGTACTGTATGACTCAAGATGTTAATATACACAAGGTGGGGGGTGAATAACTTGCTCTCCACATTGGTACAGTGTCCCCCTGTAAAAAGAAAGACACTCTCTGAGGTTCGCTGAAGTACCTTCAGCAAATGCGATTCACAGATTTGACCCTTGCTTTAACTTCTCTCAATCAATCAACATGAATATATACACACTATCTAGTAACTGTTTTCAATAGAAAATCACTGCTGGTTCAGTTTCAATGGGTATGTCTATAGTTTTTGGAGATTTCTTCCTAATTAATGCTTATCCATCTGTCAAGCTGATACATATAGGTTCAAGATATGGGGGATGTTTTTCACCTTCTTCACAAAGGCTAACCTATAATCATTGTAGATGACAGTGGGGTTAAGGGATGGAGATTTAGATTCCATAAAGGTAGCATTATCAGACATGTCTGTAGTCCTGGATGAGTTCAGATGGAGGCCATTACCATTCATCCAGTGTTGGATGGATTTTAAATAATCACTTAATGAAGTCACAGCTGCCAGCATTCAGATGGAAAGAGAGGTAAAACGGAACATCATCAACACAGCAGTAATACTGAAAGCTCTTTCCCCAAGAAGCTCAAACAGTGGAAGCAAGTATTCAAAGAATCATAGTGGGCCTGAGACAGAACCATGTGGAGCTGCAACTATGACAGGATAAACTGATAAACAGTTTATTCCTGACACAATCTGTTGAGTATGACCTGTAAGGTAGAAGGCTACAGTGCTTATAACATCACAGCAGGTTTGATACTCATGAAGAAGAATATTATGATGTACTATGCCAAATGTAGGCAAAAGATCAAGAAAACAAAACAAAATAACTCCACTGATTCATCACCACAAAGAGGTTATTGAAAACACATGTGGGTGGCTGTTTCAGTATTGTGCAGAAAGGAGACTACAACGGATCATTGACATGGTGCTCGAAAAGTGCATAAAACCTTCTCAATACCCTTACAAAAAAGAAAGAAAGAAAAGAGATGAGGCAGTCATTATCCACGTTGCCAGGGTCAAGACTGCATTTCTTCAAGACTGGAATAATCAAGCCACTTTCAAAACGGTTAGAAAAACATAGTATTTAAAGACGTTGTCACACAAACTGATAGATCAAGGATCCAAGTACTTCAAAACAGGCCAAA
Source organism: Protopterus annectens (assembly GCF_019279795.1). Taxonomy (NCBI): domain Eukaryota; kingdom Metazoa; phylum Chordata; order Ceratodontiformes; family Protopteridae; genus Protopterus; species Protopterus annectens. The sequence goes on from NC_056746.1 coordinate 181,809,541, forward strand.
ACCAGCATTGTGGGACATGGATTCAATCTGCAGATAACTATCTGCATACTTGAAAGCAGAGAAACCAATTCCAAATAACCAGCTTTTTGAAACTCACACCAAATCCAAGCTAAAGTCTTCAAGTGTATACAGCAAGTACATGCTGAGTTTATTGTGAAGGACAGCGCCGTTTGCAATGAGGTTAACGTAGCAGCAAAGAAAAGAGTGACCAATTCACATTCTTCACACAAAATTGCCTGATAGATGGAAGGACAGACCAGATTACTAGGGATTGTAGTCACTGGAATAAACATGAACAGTTGATTTGGTGCAGAAGAAACCTTCATTGACAACAACACTTCTTCCATATGATGTATGCTTCATAAACTGCATAGCATTCATCAAGTCTCAGCTTGACACAGAAGCAGCCTATATAACACCAGTTATGCTGACGTTTGCATTGCCAGGTCAACATAAGGATTAACCATACCAAACTATTGTTCATGTGTCTTGAGGTGGATTGGAAATCCACGAGTTGTGGCAAGCAGGTTTGGAGAAGGACATGCAGCCATGTTATAAGCTGTAAGCTACTCATGAAGTACCTCCTACACTGCGTGTTGTAAAGAGGTAATCGAACACAGGGACAAATTATAGTCTAGAGGTTCCTACATTTAGCCATCTCAGACTTGAAGATCTGTAACTGGGTAAACAGAAGGAAAATAAAACAAGGTGGCAGTCAAACCATGAGACTGGGTCCACCATCTAGTCAGAGGTACACTCACTAATTTGAAACATCAGGTCCAGAGTATAATCAAAATTATAGGCAGCAGAGATATCTACCTGAGCAAAGTCAAATCCTTTAATACTTGAGATAAAATTCAGAGCAAGGCCCAAAGACTCATTGTTAACCCAGATGTTGAAATCACTCAATATATAACCAGGTGAATGTCAACAACATTGGCTTGATGAGGACATTCGTGAACTTCTGAGGGTACATTCTCAGAATAATATGTAGATGGTAAATGGAAAGGAATGTACAGCTTTCCCCTGAACAATATCATATTCAGAAGTACTTACAGCCCCAAAGTTAACCTTAGTCAGTCTCAGCAGGAAAGAGAACATATATCAGTCCCACCCCCGATCTTGCCAGATCACAGGTGTTGAAGTGTAGAGAACCCAGAGGGAAAAGAGGGTGCCAAATTTGTTCTCCAACTATGACTCCATAATGAAAACTAAATTTACATCTTGCAACAAATATGGGATAATACTAGGTTTGCTGCAGCTGGATCTAATGTTAGACAAGTGCACCTGAACAGAGGCTAGTGGTGCCTCGGCCTCCAACAGGTGGACAGCAGAAATGGCTGGGTACCTGGGTACACTGCACAAAGTCAAAGTACAAACTCTGCAGTTTCACTACTGGATGCTGACTGGTCTCTCTAGTGACTGACAGATCCAGAGGTATAAATCCCAAAAATAAGCCATCTTCAGTATTCTTCCCTATGTTTCTTAAAAATATGAAATTTGTAACACAAGCAAAAAGTGCAGCCATTAAATGTAGAAGGGCAAATAAGGAGAACTGCCAGAAAAAGGGCCCATAAGTAAAATAATAATAATCATCATCATCATATAACCCAGCAAAATTCAAGGAGAAGAAATGCATAAATAAGAAATCATATATAAAACATATTTTTACTGAATCATAGGTTGAGAAGGTAATAATTTGCATTTTATGTATAACCTTTGTATATATATTTTATGAAATTATTGTTGAATAATGTATAGTTTTGATTCTGTTGGATTAATTGTTTAACTGTTGTTAATTGAAAGATTATTTGATTGATGATATAACGGGATGGAAGTCTGTTAGCAAGGCATTCTGATGAATTAATGTGTTATTTGAGGACAAATGCACTCAATAAACATTTGTAATTTTGGTCATTGGTGGATTCTTCTTTTTTGGTATTCTTGTTATATCCCACACTTGGTTAGTTTGTTTGTAATCATGCATGAACTGACAGACATATACACACATAATATGTTTATACACATACACAGATTATATATTTATATAATCTTCGGGAGCATGGCCAGGATGCTGACAGGGTAGCAGCAGTTTCTCCTGTTTTGCTATTTTATTATATTTTTGACAGGAAGTTATATTTCTAAGTTATCCTATTTGGTCTTTTGAATTAAATACTACTATTGTGAGATATATTGAAGGATAATATGAACATTTTTAAAAAATATATCAATATTTTCCTGTCAAACATTTATTCAAAATATTCCTCACTTATCAGTATGAGTCTCACAAAAGTGAAAACTCAGGATTCATCTTTGAAAAAAAAGACTTTCAGTCCCTTCTAATTAAACATTCAAGAACTATCTTTGAAAATGAACAAAATGGACAAACTAGACAACTTTAAAGACAAATGTTCAAAACAAATGGAGCAAATATAGCAATCTTTAGACCAGCAGAAAATACAAATCTTAGGGAAAGAAGAAGCATTAAAAAACATTCAAGGGAGATTAACTGAGGAGGAAAACAACACTGAATTCCTATTGAAACAAAACACAGTGCTTTTGAATAAATTAGATGACCTGGAGAATAGGTCTCAGAGAAATAACATTTGGTTCTTTGGTTTACCTGAAAAAATTGAAGGAGGTAGTATGACAAATTTTTGACATCCTGGCTTCCCAGAATTCTTGATTTATCTGAACCTATGTCATTTGGAAATGAAAGAGCACACAGTTCTTTAGTTGTTTCTCCTTCAAAAGTTAGCTAATCTCTGAGATCTACCATTGTGAAATGCTTGCCTTCGCAAGACAAAGATCTAGTTCTAAAAACAGCCAGCTCAAAATCATCTATCGAGTTGGAAGATAAAATTATAAGATTTGACAATGATTATTCATCTGCTGTGATGTCTAAGAGAAACTTCTTCTTGCCTTTATTAAAAGAACTTAAAAAAGACAGATCAAGGCTCACTTGTTTTTTTTCAGCCAGACTCAAAGTATGTTTTTCAGATGAAACCAGAATTTTTGAAGATCTTGACAATGCCATGACATTAACAAAACAAACAAACAAAAAAAAAACAGATAATAGATCAAATTAAAGATATGGATTGGAACAGCAGCTTCCTAAAGAGACAAGCAGAAAGAAATAATTGGAAGACTAATGAGAGAAAGAAGAAACTAAAAGAAAAGTGACTTCTTAATCAAAATCAAATATTAGTCTTATTTAATTGCTTGTAATAACTTCATATGATTCTTTTGATACATTCTTACAATTAAAGGAGATCTGAATGTATCCAGTACCACGGTATTTTTTCTTTTTTTTTTAGTCTGTTATATATTGCTAACGTATTAATATACAAACTTAGTATATACATATAATACCATTGGGAATTAAATATATAATTTGTTTATTGGTAAACAATACAGTTGTTTAGCTTAACTTGCTGTGGGTATTGCATGCATGTTTCCTAGATATATAGATGTATATACAATTTTTTTTTCTTTTTTTAGAGATAAAAAGGACAGGGGAAAAAGTTATTCTTATAAACTATTTAGACAATAATTCATAGTATTCCTTTTGTTTTCTTCTCATTTAGTTAATGTTTGTTCTCCTTATTTTAAATATAAGGTTAATGTTGCAGTCTTTTTTTTTTCTCTTTTTCTTGAGGAAGGGATGAAGCATTTCTATATTGATTAGTTTAGACTCTTGATGAAGTTTTACATTTACTTTGCTGGACTGGTTGTAATGGAAGGGAAGAGGGAAAGGATTGTACACATGTTGCCTTGTTAATTTGAGAGATGTGCAGTTCTGAGTGTTTGTGTGTGGGCTGATTGTTGATAATTGTTTTGGGTGCTGGTTGTTTTTTGCTTCCTTCTTTTTTTCCCTGCCTTCCGTTGGCTTTTTCTGGTCTAGTGATTTAAGTATAATGTAGATGATTGTTTTTTAAAATTGTAGATCGTGAAGTGCACAATGGAGTATGCACTGTTATAAAGCTTTTTTATTGTTTCACTGCATTTATGTACTGTTTTATACTGTTTTAACTGTATTTTTCATTGCTAGATACTGTTTCATTACTCTGATTGCATGTTTACTGAATTACTTAACTGTAAACTGCTTTTTCATACTGAGAGTTGTATTTTCTATTTGTGAGTGCTCTATCCGAGCTTTTCTGTGCATTTTTGATTTTTTGAGATGTCTGTGTTCTACAGCTAGGAACTGTAATAGTGTGCATGACTATAATTGTCTGTTTACAGTTAAAAGCATTCTCTAGTGTCTGCTTGCTCCTTGATCTGTTTAAAACTCTCATTTAGTGGCTACAGCTAGGAACTGTAATTTTTCCCACCAACCCTCCCTAGTGTTGTTCTTATACTTGGTGGCTTTGCAGTTGCCCACCCATACTGTATATTTGATCTGTGACACTCCTCTCAGTCTAGTATCATTAGTTCATTCAATCTAATAGAGAACATTTGTGAAGGCCTACCCACTCAGATTCTTAACGTTGAAATAACTTCTGTTCCACTTTCTCCATTTCCACTTTTACTGAAAAAAAAAAAGCTTGCTTCCCCCCTTTCCTGTGGCATGTCTTGTCCAGATACGGATTTGCTGTGTCCAGGATTGTTTGTGAGCTCCTGAGCCCACCCACTTAACTAGGGTTAAACTATTCCTGGCGCCATAAAGTCTGCTCTTCAAAATTTCCCTTGCAACTAGCCAGCTTTTTAGTTTTAGCACTCAAATCGATTTCTTTGAGCTCAGCACTTGTTCAGAACTCATTGTAAGCACTACCTACGTTACAAATTACTACAGCACTCAACTTTCCTCACTTGTCTAGAGGAAAACAGTTTTTAGTACTTAATAAATAAGCACCTATTTAGGCATGTCTAAAGGTCAGCTCCCAGTGTTTTCTCCTGTCTACCTAATGAATCTGGGCATCTTGGGACAATGCAGCAATTGCCTCATGTACACAGAAAACCCTCTCCTCCTACCACCCAACACTACGACCTGTGAGAGATGCACTTATATAGCCAAACTGGAAGCAAAGCTCTCTTCACCAAAGACTGGACTAGACAGTCAAGAGGAGAAGGTAAACACTTGCACCTCACCACACCCATCACATAGTCTTTCAAAACCTACACCACCAAAACACACACACACACACACACACACACACACACACACACACACACACACTCACACACACACAAGCAAAAACACACACCTACATTCGCGGAGGCTCTCAGTAAAAATATGCCCAAACAACCAAGACCTCCAAAGCAGAAATAGTCAACCTCCACCCCCAACACAACCCAAATGACACATAGCTCACATACTCAGTGTGCCAATCAACTACAGCCCACAAGGCATAATGTACCCAACACTCTAGTCAGAGGTGACTCTATAGTCAGGCACACTGATGTTCCATTCACCAGGCTAAATAAGGAGAAAGTTACTGTCAGCTGCCTGTCAGGTGCCAGGATCCACCACATAAAGCATGCACTCACAACAAGTACAAATATGACTCTGTCATTGTCCATGTTGGTGTGAACGACCTGAGACGTACATCCCTGGACTACATGAAAAGAGACACGGAGGAGCTCTCTGATCTTGTAGCCCAGGCAGGTATTACCCTATCCCTGAGTAGCATCCTGCCATCACCCAGAATGGTACCACAGTACAAGGACAAAATTATTGACTTTAACAATTGGCTAATCTTCTGGTGTCATTCTAAGGGAATCCAGTATCTGTCTGCCTGGGATAACATGATCGACAGACCACGCTGCTTTGCCAGAGATGGCCTGCACCTGTCGCCCTTGGGATTCTGTATACTGGCAAAGGCACTTGCCATGCCTATAGTGCCTTTTTTAGACAAGGTTCAAATGACAAATTTACCACCGTAACAGGTACAAACAAGCAAAATCTGAGGGTAATGCTACTCAATGCTAGAAGTCTAAACCTCAAAATGCACTCACTTGAGGCACTCCTTAAAATGGAAAACATTGACATCTGTGCAGTGACAGAGACCTGGCTCAAAGCTCCAGAGCGCACCCCATTACTAGGCTATAATTCATACCACACCTTTCGGCCTCCAAACCCGAACTGAAAAACACTTAAGGTGGAAGTGTGTCCATATTCATTTAGGATATCCACACCTCCAAGCTAGTTGCTCAGCATAATGCATCCGAGATTATCCAAGTTCAACTAACTCTGGGCAAAACCACAATCCAGATTGTAGCTTGCTTCAGACCCCCCACCATGCCCCAGGATTCCCACTCCTCTTTTCTTGATACACTGGAAAATATTAAGGTACAACCCAACACTCTAATAATGGGTGATTTCAACTACCCTACCATTAACTGGGAAAATTACTCGTGTACCAATTATTTTGCTCCACGTTTTCTGGAAATCATCAATTCCAATGCCTTGGATCAACTTATCCACACCCCCACCAGGGACAGTAATATCCTAGACCTGGTCCTCACCAACATGGACGACCGGTGTTCCATGTTGGTCAGATCCGACCACAAACTAATCACCCTAGACATCCACATCCCGCTCCCACCCCCCATTAGAAAAAAAACTGTAAAAAATTTCTCCAAAGCCAACTTCACCTTTCTTAAGACAGAAGTGGCAAATGTCACAACACCCATGCAGATGGACAATAGAGGTATGACTGCTGAATCCTACACAAATGCACTTTATAAGTACTTACATGAGTGCATGCATCGTGCTATCCCTAACAGAACCAAGAAGCTATCCTCCAAAAAAAGGAAGCCAATCTGGTGGTCTTCTGCCATAAACAAACTCTACAACAGAAGAAAGAAACTGTTGCAAAAAAGACTAAAAATCCCACGACTGGAGGTACTTCCTGGTCAGCCTCAGTAAGAAGCTGAGATCCCTCATAAAATCCTCCAAAGCTAGTTATGAAAATAAAATCGCCACTGATTCTAAAGACAACCACAAAGCATTCTATAGCTATGTCAAGAATCTCAATGGCAAAACTCAGATCTGCTCTTAGTTACAGCAAAATGACACTAAATATACAGAACCAACTGATATTGCCAACATCCTGGCAGATAGGTTCAGTGCTAACTTTACCCCCCTCTCACCCCCTAAAGGGCCCATCTTTATACCAGAAGAATGCAAAGTTCCTGTAATCATGGCTGCACAGGTTAAAACCTCACTCTCCTAAGCCAAGAACACAGCAACCATGGGACCTGACAACATCCCAGGCTGCTTTCTACATGAACTACAGAATGAACTGGTTTTGTGCCCATTGAGTGGTGCACCACGACAGTTATCCCACTCCACAAAGGGGGGGGGAGCACAACATACCCTGGGAACTACCATCCCATTAGCCTGATGAGTCTGGTCTGCAAGGCCATGGAACGTATCATCATGGAACTCATAAACAAAGACATTGGAGATCTCCAAACTCTGGACCCCACACAGTTCAGGTTTGTAAAAGGCAGATAATGTCTCCTAAACCTGATAGACTTCTTCGAAGTAGTCAACAAAGACATAGATGAGGGTAAGGTGGTTCACACAGCTTATCTATATCTTGCCAAGGCATTCAACACCATCCCCCACTCTGGAATTATAGATAAACTCACTAAAATAGGTATAAATCCCTATGTCACAAGATGGGTTGCCAACTGGCTCACTGACAGAACCCACACTGTGAAAGTAGCAGACTCCAAATCAGACTTCAGACCAGTGACAAGTGGAGTACCACAGGGTTCAGTCCTGGGTCCTCTCCTGTTTGGTATCTACTTCTCTGAAGTACAGGCTAACACAGAAGGTCTTTGGCTAACTAAATTCGCAGATTACTGCAAACTAGGAGCCATAATCAAAACTCCTAATGATGTGGACATCCTACAAAAGGGCCTCACTTGAGACAGATGCCTAGTGTCAAAGCCACGGTCTCAAGCTCAATGCCAAAAAGTGCATTGTCATCCCCTTTGGTAAAAACTCTGTACCCATGAACTACCACATAGGTGGTAGTCTACTTAACACTGAAAGTGTGATAAAAGTGTGATAAGATCCCTTGAGTACCTTGTTCCCCATTGGCCCTTTTTTTCAATTATAAAGGAATTTCCAATACTATTCTAGCATGTCCAAAGGTCAGTTGTCAATCTCCTCTCCAGTCCAGCTGGTGAATCTGGGAATCTTGAGGCAATGTTACAACTGCCTCATGTACACAGACAACCTTCTCCTCCTCCCAACAAATTCCAACACATGTGAGAGATGTAACCATATAGCCATACTGGAGGTTAAGCTCTCTCAACTCAGTACTGGCGAAACCAGTCAGGAGGAGAAGGAAACCACACTCACTACAATTCCAGTCTCACATAGACCTACCATGACAGCAAACCAAACACATAAACACACAAAAACATACTCAGAGGCTCTAAATAAAAATCTGCCTAACAGCAGAGACCTCCAAAGCAGACACCCAAGAAACGGCTACCCCAAAACAAAACACGTGCAACACATAGCTCACAAAGCCAGTGCGCCGAACAGTCACAGCCCTTAAGGATAAACAATACACCTGATACACTTGTAATAGGTGACTCTATCATCAGGCACACTGACGTCCCACTCACCAGGCTGAACAAGGAGAAGGTCACGGTGAGCTGCCTGTCAGGCACTAGGATCCGCCACATAACACAAGCACTCAGGTCACTCCAAGGCAAGTACAAATATGACTCAGTCATTGTCCATGCTGGTGTGAATGACCTGAGACGTACCTCCCTGGACTACATGAAAAGAGACATAGAGGAGCTCTCTGAGCATGTAGCCCAGGCTGGTATGACCCTGACCTTGAGTAGCATCTTACCCTCACCAAGAATGATGCCACAATATGAAGACAAGATGATCAATTTCAACAGTTGGCTTAAGTATTGGTGTCATTCAAAGGGGATCCAATGCCTGTCAGCCTGGGATGACATGCTCGACAAGCCACAATGCTTTGCTAGGGACGGCTTGCACCTGTCACCCGTGGGCTTTCAGATATTGGCAAAGGCTCTTGCTACCCCCATAGTGCCTTTTTTAGGCAAGGCTCAAAAGACAAACCCACCTCCATAGGTATCCCCAAGGGATAAGAAACTAAGAGTAATGCTACTCAACGCCAGAAGTCTAAACCTCAAGATGCACGCACTTGAAACTCTCCTTAGCATGGAGAACATCGATATCTGTGCAGTAACAGAAACCTGGTTCAAGGCTCCTGAGAGCACCCCAGCACTACCAGGTTATACCTCATACCATGCTTTTCGGCCCCAAAACATGGACCGAACCACAAAAGGAGGGGGAGTATCAATATTCGTCAAAGATACCCACACTTCCAGGTTGGTGGCACAGCACGAAGCATCAGAGACTATCCATGTGCAACTAACATTGGGTAAAACTGCCTTCCAGTTTATAACCTGCTACAGACCACCCTCCCAAATTCAGGAACCCCACTCGGCCTTCCTGAGAACACTGGAAAATATGAAGATATCTCCAAACACCATTATATTGGGAGACTTCAACTACCCAAACATAGACTGGGAGCATTACTCTAGCTCCAATATCCCAGCCCAAAGGTTCCTAGAATTTATAAACTCAAATGCTACGGAACAACTTGTTACCACTCCCACAAGAGGGGAAAACATACTAGACCTGATCATCACCAACATGGGGACTCTATGCTCCAGACCAGAAGGGTATCCCTCACTGGTAAGATCAGACCATAAACTAATCTCACTGGATATTCACATCCCAACTCCACCCCCTGCCCTGAAAACCACAGTGAAAAACTTCTCTAAAGCAAATTTCACACTCCTCAAAACCGAGGTGGAATCCTTCAAAGCCCCTAGGTCTGTAGAAAATATGGCCCAGACCGCAGAATCCTTTATAAACGCATTCTATGAACACCTTCAGGAATGCATGGATCATGCAATCCACAATAAAACCAAGACCCAATCCTCCAAAGGCAGACATCCTGTCTGGTGGACCCCAGCCATAAACAAACTATACAATAGAGGGAGGAAGCTACTACATGATAGAGCAAAATCCCAGAAAGGGAAGGCATCTCTGATCAGTATTAGCAAAAAACTATGGGCACTCATAAAATCGTCTAAGGCCAGCTTCGAGAGAAAAGTTGCACAGGACACTAAGGATAATCACAAGGCTTTCTTTAGTTATGTTAGGAACCTGGGTGGGAATTCCCAGATATGCTCAGAATTAGTCCAAAATGACAAAAAATACACCGAACCCATAGACATTGCCAACATCCTAGCTGACAGGTTCAGCGCAAACTTCTCCCCCCCCCATCAAAAGGGCAAATATCTATCCCAGCAGAGTGCTGCCCCCCTGACATCTCAGATGCTCAGGTAAGAGCTGCCCTCTCCAAAGCAAAAAACGCAGCATCAATGGGACCAGACGGTGTCCCGGGCTGCATCCTACATGAACTCCAAGAAGAGCTAAACCCAAACATAAAACTGCTGTTTAATCTCAGCCTTACTACAGGATATGTACCCAAAGAGTGGTGTATAGCAACAGTGGTCCCACTCCACAAAGGTGGTGCCTCAACGGATCCTGGAAACTATCGCCCCATAAGCCTGACTAGCTTGGTCTGCAAAGCTATGGAAAGGATCATCATGGACCTCATAAATAAAGATATTGGGGACCTACAGACACTGGATTCTACCCAGTTCGGCTTTGTAAAGGGCAGATCCTGCCTCTTAAACCTGGTTGATTTCTTTGAAACAGTCACCAAGGCCATTGACGAGGGGAAGGTGGTCCACACAGCCTATCTGGACCTCGCAAAAGCCTTCGATACAATACCCCACTCGGGCATTATAGATAAGCTCACCAGATTAAATATAAACCCCTATGTCACTAGATGGCTTGCAAACTGGCTCAAGGACAGAACCCACATGGTTAGAATTGCTGGAGCCATGTCAGACTCCAAACCAGTTACAAGTGGCGTCCCACAAGGCTCTGTCCTGGGACCTCTCTTGTTCGGTATATATTTCTCGGACATACAGGCCAACACGGAAGGATTGTGGCTGACCAAGTTTGCAGATGACTGCAAACTGGGCAACATAATCGACTCTCCAGCCGACACAAGCATCCTCCAAAAGGGCCTCCTAGAAACAGACAACTGGTGCCAGAGCCATGGCCTCAAGCTAACCGCCAAAAAGTGTATAGTCATCCCCTTTGGCAAAAACAAAGTGCCCACAAATTACCACATAAGTGGTAATCCATTAAGTACAGAAGAAGTAATTAGGGACCTGAGGACCCAAGTTGATAGCAATCTGTCATTTAACAACCACATGGCCAAAATGGTTAGAAAAACATTTTATATAGCCCACCTAATCATGAAGGGATTCATATCTAGATCAGGGGAGGTCATCGTGCCTCTTTCCTCATCCCTCATCAGGCCCATACTTGAGTACAGTGCCCCTTTTGGGATGTACCTTACCAGACACCTGCAGCAACTGGAAAGACCCCAAAAGTACCTCACCAAGAGGATCAAAGGGCTCAAACAGATGCCATATGCTGCCCGGTTAAAGAAACCCCAGCTCTACTCATTGGCATGCCGCCTGCTCAGAGGCGATCTGTGCCTGACGTATAAAGCCATGTCCAACCCTGAATTAATGGACATGCTGCACCTCAGAAAATCCAAATCCCATTGAGCTACGCACTCGAGAGACTTAAACCAGAGCACTGAAATAAATAGGACATGCTGGAGGGACAGATTCATAACCCAGACACTCCCTTCACTCTGGAATAAAATCCCAGTCCAGGTTAGGCAGAGTCCTTCATTGACTCTCTTCAAGAGGAATCTTGATGAGTGGATGGGAGATCGTAAGTTTACCCCGGGTATCACTTCTGTGTCACTGTTAGACAGAGGCACAGTTTACTAACCTCAAAAAAGGGCATAGCAAAATTAATTTAAAATGGGTGGCGAAAGCCAAACACACTCTGGCTAGGCTTATAAATGCCCTAGGGCAGATAGCCTAGTATGAACCTATGAACCTATAAGAGACCTTGGGACACAGGTGGACAGTAGTCTCTCCTTCAATAATCACATCACCACAGTGGTCAGGAAATCCTTCTACGTGACACACCTCATCACAAAAGGTTTCTCATCCAGAAAAAAAGAGGTCATTGTTCCCCTCTACTCATCACTCATTAGACCCATTATAGAGTACAACGCCCCTTTTGGTATGTACCTCACAAGACATCTACAACAACTGGAAGGGCCACAAAAATACCTCACAAAGAGGATTACTGGCCTCAAACAGATGCCTTATGTAGACCGACTCAGAAAACTCCAGCTTTACTTTGTCACATATCGCCTACTCAGAAGCAATCTCTGCCTAAGATACAAAGCTATGTCAAACCCAGAGCTGTTGGACATGCTCCACTTAAAGAAATCTCAATCCCTCCGAGCTACACTCTCTAGGGACCTAAACCTTGTCACCACAATAAACAGAACATGCTGGAGGGATAGATTCCTGTCCCAGAGACTTCCCATACTCTGGAACAGACTACCTATCTATGTCAAACAGAGCTCCTCATTAGCACTCTTCAAGAAAAATCTTGATGATTGGATGGGTAATAGGAAATTCACCCCGGGGATCACTTCTGTGGTTCTGCTTGACAGGGGCACAGGAAAATAATTTTCTTGGGTGGCGAAAGCCAGGGTACCTTTTTGACTAGGCTTGTATAGCCCCTAGGGCCAATAGCTTAGTACCTACCTATGAACCTATGAACCTATGGTTCTGGCAGGGAGAAATGTGCTGGGTGTGTTTTCAAATTTGAAACATGGTCTTTGCTTTAGAAGATATGAACATTGGTGGTTATAGCTGCCTTGGTATCCAAATAGCATGAGCACTTACTTTTGGAAATCAAGTGAAGCCTTTTGTTTCTTTGATTCTTTTTTTGCTTGGGATTCCTGCCAAGATTGTGAGCTCTGGGAGGTCTGGCTTATGCTTCTGGTTATCTGCGCATACTTGGATAATTTTATTGACTGTCAATTGTAGTTTGTCTATGTGATTCATTCTTGTTGCAGTGATTTGAATATGTGACATAATTTCCTTTTGTGTGTTTAGAATCATTTCTGCAGGCTTTCATTTTTAGATGGTTTACTGTGTCTGTGAAGCAGAGGAGGGCTGTAGTGGTACTATGGGCAGGTCTGAAACCATGTTGAGTAGGTGACAGGATGTTGCTGTCTAGGAGATGTTATAGCACCTGGGTTTGGATGTATTTTTCTAGGATTTTTGCCAGGGGGAAAGTAAAGCAATGAGTCTGTAGTTATTAAGTTCGGTTGCGGTCCCGCCTTTATGTATGGGTGTAACATAGGATATTTTCCAGAGTTTGTGCACATAGTTTTCAACAACTGATCTGTTTATGAGGGTGGAGATTGGGATAGCAATAGCATCTACTGTGAGTTTCAAGAAATAGCTGGGGAGTAGGTCAGCTGCTGTTGATGAGGTTTTTAATTTGGAGAGCATGCTTTTGATTGAAGTGGTGGAAACTGTTTTGAGGGTAAAGCTTTTATTAGTGTTATTTGTATTGGGGGGATAGTGAGGTTGGAACTGTCCTGTTATACTAAGGATAGAATTGAGTTCACAAAGTGGGAGTTGAATTGTGTTTCGATGGGAACTTTAGTGTCATGGGGAGGTTGGTTTGAGGGTAGCCTTTTGGATGGATTTTAGTAGCTGGTTTACATTTTTCCAAAATTTTTGAGGGTTGTGTTGGTATTTAGTTTGTAATGTTGTGCAGTAGGATTTTTTTGTCCAGCCTAATGCATTTCTTTGCATGGTTGTGCAGTTCTTGGTACTTAGTTAGGCTTTGTGTTTCTTTGTTTTTTTTTTATAGTAAAGCCAGTCAGTGTCTCTGGACCTGAGGATTTGTTTGGTTTCTTTACTGAACCGGGGTTTGTAGAGGTTCTAACCTTGATTTTGCGCAATGGAGCGACAGTGTCTAGGTGTTGTAGAAATGTTTTGTTGAAATATGCTACAGCCTGGTCAAGTGGGAGGGTTTTTAGGGGGATCCAGTCACAGTTACAGAGTAAAGTACTGAGGATCTCAGGAGAGAAATTTTTTGTGTTTCTAGTGGATTTATAGTTAGTGGTTTTGCATATGCTTATTCTACTATGCATAAGGTATATTATGTTGTGGTCACTTAAGGTGTCTGGGAGACTGCCTGTATGGTGGTACAATGTGGGGTTGTTAGGACCAGATCAAGGATGGATTCCCTTTTAGATTTTTTATCACATCTAGCTGGAATTTGGACTAGCTGCTGGTAGATTACTTGGTAGGTCTGATATACAGGTGAACCAATCTAAGTTGAAACCCCCCAGAATAAGGGTTTCTTGTGAGTATGTGGAAGAACACCAGGATAAGAAGTCTTCAAGGCTAGCAGGTGTATTACCAGGTGGAATATAGATCACAATTGTGGTGATGACCTTTTTAGGGTGAAGTTGAAGTTGTGAGATAAGTATGTCCCAAATCATATTAATATTCACAAATGATATAAAATTATTTTACAAAATTCCAGATAGCTAGGCTGACAGTATTTCCCTTTGTGACATTCCCACCCCCCACCCCCAAAAACTGAAGCTAGTTTTTGAAGTGACCCTTGAGAAACACTGCTTGACAGGGTGAGCCGGTCTGGGAGTACACTACCCCATACACTGTCTTGAGATTCCAGCTGCCTTGGCATTGCTGATCCCAGTACAGTGCTGCACTGTCCTGTTATATGCCTGCAAGCCTAGGCTCCACCATAGTAATTCGAGATATGGCTGGCTGGCTCCTTGTAGCCATAGATCCTCCTTAGAGGGTGTTACATGTTGCTAAATGCAAACTTTAGATTTTGGTTTGGAGGTGTGCCATTTCACCTGCAATGGTGGATACATGCACCTGCTTCTTTCATGATCAATTTTTGTGATTCACTGGTGCCCTGTATTCCACAATCAATTGTGGATTTCTTATAGTTGGAATGGCAGAATGGTCCCTTGTAAAGCAAGGCTTTATTAGTATGCCAATTTCTGACATTTACAATGCCAAAGGCTGCTGGTGCTGTAAGAAATGTATTAATTACCTTAACAAGAAAATGAAGTTATAAGCTGTGTGTGATTCTTGCAATGTGGGATATTGGCAAGAATTGCCGATCACTGTACCACACACAGAAGCATGTATATATAAACAGAAACATATGGATCTATATCATATTATCGCAAAGTGAAAATGTCGAAAGACACAACAGCGAAAGTGCCGAAATGTCGAGGGTTGGTTTTTGAGATCGCAGTACAGTGGAGATTGCGATATTTGCCCTTTCCTCACTCTAGTGCGATCTCGGAGTTGGAATATGTATTTAGTAGGGTATGTGGGGGGCACAGTAATTTTAACAGATAATATTAAAATATGATAGAAATAAATTATCATAATAGTCTAGCTACTATCAACAGTCTTATTAATAAATGGAATAATTTTCTTTTTAATAGGGAAGAAAGGCTTGCTTTAAAAAAATTATTATTTTACCAAAAGGTTTTATATAATACAATCCCTTTCACTCCCTCCTTCTAAAAAAATATACAATATTTAACTCCTTAATTCTTACATTTTTTTGGTACCCTAATAAATCCAGACTGGGATTGAAACACCATGTGAGAGATTGGTCCCTAAGTGGAATAGGTATGCCTGATATAGAACAATACTCTTT
>NC_056746.1:182150243-182182743 GCF_019279795.1 Protopterus annectens
ACTAAGCCAGGGGCACTATATTATTGATAACATATTTATTGGAATTGTGAAGGCTGTTACTTGATAAAACACTTTTACTATAACCACAGAAATCTTTGAATTTTAAAGGAGATACAAATAAGAGTTATTACCCTCTTGGTTTATTAAGTACACATTATTGCTGTACTAGCTTTTATTGGTTTGACAGATGTTACAAAATATCAAAATAAGAAAACTTTCTGTGGTTGGGGGCCCTGCAGGAACATGGTCCCTCAGCAACTGTAGGGTTCGCTGGTGCCTAAAGCTGGCTATGCCTACCTAAACTTTGAAGAAGCTGAAATTTATAATTTTAGCACATTACTGGTACCGTTTCTATTATTTTAATTGCTCCTGAAGGTTTTAAACAGTTTGAATTTGCAGTACTACACACAGGCAGGACAAACTTTGCAATGCAGGGCACCTTGTGCTGGCAGTACAATTGCTACTGGTAGAAAAATGATTTCATGACAGACAGGTACTATATTTACAGGGTCTATATGGCTGATAACAACAACAACAACAATATGGCTGATATGGTCTGATGTTGAAACGCTGAAAAATGGGTGGATGATTATGAAAGCATACAGCAATAAGATTCATTCAGAGAGGTACACTACAGCTTTTGTATGAACAACGAAAGGTAAGACAGAAACAAAGAGCGAAAAAAGATATTCAGAGCATTTATAACACCAAGGACAGTTTGTCTTGTGTGTAGTAACTTTTGCAAATAGCATTTTTATGGCATATGTGCTGGACGGTTTTGTAGTGTGTGTGTGTGTGTGTGTGTGTGTGTGTGTGTGTGTGTGTGTGTGTGTGTGTGTGTGAGTGCATTCATGCACATGCTCATTGGGGTACCCATTACAGCACTCAATTTCTAAAAAGAAACAGCATGAACAAAGTCTAGTGTAATGGGTAACTGTTTTAAATATTTTCATTATTCAGTTAACTGACAGAATAAAGGAATATTTAGTAACAGTGACCAATTAGCTAATTAGCTATCAGAATGTTCTTGAAACCTCCATCCTCGATGCTATATCACAGTAACTCTACAGCAAAAGCACGAAACTGTTACATCATCTTTTGTTAAAAAACGAATGTATGCATGTTAAACTGAATGAACTAACCGCTTCATAATGATCCCAATCCAGAAAGAGGATAACAAAACAGAAAAAAAATGAAGCAATATACCACAAATTATTTCCTTAATGAGAATTCTTATGTTTTTAAACATTCCGTTGCTAACTACTTTCTGTCTTTTGATTTTACACTTGTAGACTTTTTTTATGTAGGTGGCAGCTACAAATAACTGCCTGCCAGACTGGAAGTTTTAATCAAACAGGTTTCATTGTTTACTTTTGTCATCTTCCAGATTCATTAACGCCTACACTAAGTATATACTAAGTGTACACCATCTGTATTCCAGAACATCCCTATCAGATTTTGTGTGCTTTCTAGTCACTCAGAAAGATTGCACTAAGTGTACATGCATTCTGCACTTTGTGGTAACCTGTATGAATACCCCTCGATATTTAAGGCTGCAAGAAAATGGGTAAGAAAACAATAATTAGGAAGAAAAGCAATATTTTTGTATCCCAAGCTCTGTAATACAAGGCATCCTTCCTGAAATTATAGAACTAATTGTTCTTTTTATCTTCCCTAAGGTTAACAATCACCCTCAGCCAACTAACCAACCTATTCCCACACTTAATGCTACCTTTGCTGATTTCCCTAAATCCATAGTATCTTGAACTGTATTTAAATCAAAGTCCTAGAGAATTAAAAAGAAGAAATATCTCATTTCCTTTCTGAGGTTTCTAATGCTAACAGTCAAAGGCCAGAAATCAGCAAAAGCCTTCTGCTCAGAACTGTAGATTGAAAGTCTGTCAGTCATATGAATGTGTGATTCACAGAGGTCACATGATTGACAGTCTGCTACCCCACAACTTCTCAAAGCAGCAGAGCAAGGTAGGACAAAATTCAGGTGAAAATGATATTTTAATATATAAATCCTACTCCTGGTTTACAGATGATTTACAGATGAAGTGTCAACAAATGTTGGAGTGAGTTGC
The DNA here is from genome assembly GCF_019279795.1 of Protopterus annectens. Classification (NCBI taxonomy): domain Eukaryota; kingdom Metazoa; phylum Chordata; order Ceratodontiformes; family Protopteridae; genus Protopterus; species Protopterus annectens. Next base: position 182,152,331 of record NC_056746.1, read on the forward strand.
ATAAAGATTAGCTGTGTAATCCCAGTTGCTCCTTGGACCCTCTCCTAGTTTCAGTCTATACTTATTCATTGATTGTGGCAAAGTGGCACACTTAGGGAGTGAGGCATACCTCCACACATGCCTTTGCTACTAGCCCGCTGAGTCATACAGTTATACCTCCCATGATTCCTTGCACACTGTCAAGTCATGTCTATCACATAGCACTTGAGCAACCCAGTTGTATGCAAATGGAATGCCAACTCAACTCTGTTTATGTGAAGATGAAGGACTCCAGATTCTTGAGGAATTATAGAAGTGAAATAATAATCTTGGCTCTCATTTGGGACTTGAACCTAAAACGTCCAGCAGACCATGCTGGTGCCACTGCTGCTGGATCAAGTAACAGCCTCTGGACAGATAGGTGATGAGTTTTCCCTTGAGAGTCTTACCCTTTCGGCTAGGAAGCCATCAGCATGGTGATTAAGTTAAAATTACAAGCAAGCACACACAGACACACACACACACACACACACACACACACACACACACACACACACACACACACACACACACACACACACACACACACACACACACACACCAAAATACAGAGAAAGCCTTTGGCACTGTTAGAATAATGGAAGTGAAAATATTAGCTCTCATTGGTGTGTACAAATCAAATCTAAAAGTGTATGTGTGTCAGCTACTTGGGCAGGGACAAGAAGCACTGGTGGGATAGAAAGAGTGTTTCAGGACTTGGCCTGGAACCCTGGCTGAGGTCTCAACTATATAGCTGTACCAGTGGAGTCTTATCTGGTGATCTGAAGAAAGAGATAGTAACCAGCCCCGGACTGATTGTGGTCTCTGTGTGCTCTTAAGAAAAATTGCACTTGACGCAGAGAGCTGCATCTGGAAATACTGTGTGTGTACCTGTTATCCTCGCAGTGAACCTCCCCCCCAGGTGCCAGTGGTGAGAATTGAGGCTCCTTGATTACTGGCCCAGAGATGGGATATCCATGTCACATATTGGCTGGCAGTGGTGGGATCACCACATCACATATTTGGATTCAGCGGTGTGGATATTGAACTCCTGTAGCTTGTAAACAGTGGCCACTAAAGAAGGTATTTGTACTCACAAGCAGCCAGACAGTGAACATTCAGAGTTTCATATCACAACAGTTTTATTTTTGTTAACTTACTTAGCCAGGAAGAGCAGGCAAGGATGTCAGCAGTGGAGTATGGCAAGCTGACAAGGAACCAGTTGGCTGAGATGTGCCAAGCCAAAGTACTGGACATGTCAACCTCACTAAAGGAGAAATGATTGAAGCCTTAACCACAGCTGCATCACAGACAAGCAACCAGGAGAACAAGCAGGTTGGCCTTGGGGAGGTACAACTCTCAAAAAAATGACAGTTCGACTTTGCCTCAGAGGACTTAAAAATCCATATGGAGTTCAAGAGACTTGAACTGGAGGCCAAACATTTGGAACTAGAATCAGCAGAGACTCCGGCATTGGGAGGATGAAGAAAAGGAGAAACAGACGGCATTAGAATCAGCAGAGAGACTGAGACATCTGGAGACCAAAGAAACTGAGAGAGGCAGCATGAAAAGGAAATACTGACTGTCCAGCAGGGTCATGGAGGTAACAGGGAAGGGAGTTAGCAAACCCCAGAAGCAATAAAGATCAGCAAATTACTTCCACAATTTGCAGAGGGTGATAATTTTGATAGTTTTATTCATATGTTTGATATGGTATGTAAACAGTATAATGTTGACCAAGGGCTCTGGGTATGGTTCCTGACCCCCTTACTCCAGGATAAAGCTGTAACTGCTGTTTCTAAATTGTCTGATACTGATTGCTTAAATTATAATACAGTTAAAAGTTGTTTATTAGAGTGTTTAAAGTTAACATCTGAAGCTTATAGGAAAAAAGTTTTGTGAGCATAAACGTAAGGTAGATGAAAGTGTGTCTGACTATATTCTTGAGTTAAGCTCTTATTTTTATAGGTGGGTGAGTGGGTGTCTGCCCCACCCTTTTGAAAATCTGGCAGACCTTGTGGTGAGGGAACACGCCCTTAGCACTTTGCCTGAGGACATGAAAATCTGGTTGGCAGATAGGGAATGTAATACCACAGATGAGTTGGGGGAAAAAAGGAGACTATACCTAGCAAGCAGAGAATCACTGCACAGGAAAGGGATACCCAGTGCTGCACATGGGTATAAGGGAACCAGTGGTGGGCAGCCTAAACCACCCCAACAGAGTCTGCTCAAAATAGGGGAAGGCACTAGCTCAGGTACATGCTGCATTGCCAGGATCAAGGGTTAAATGTTTTAAATGTAACCAGTGGGGCCACGTAGTATATAGATGTCCATGTAGGCACGGTGGGGAAAAATTTTAGGGGAGCCAGCAAGTGGGAATAACAGAATGCCAGTGGTAAGTTGTCTGGAGACAACAAGGGTACCAAACTACCACAAGAGGTTATATCCTATAATAGTAGATGGGAAACAGACAGTTGTTAAGAGAGAGACACAGCCTCTGACCTAACCATTGTGAAGCCTGCTGTGGTTAAAGAGGAGCACTACTTGCTTGGCCAGTCCACTCCAGTCAGAGCTTTAGCAGGGACCCCATTCCAAATACCTTTAGCTAGGGGTCACTTTGACTTACAGGGTGGAAAAGGAAGCAAGCAAGTAGGTGTGTTTGAGTATATCCCTGCAAATGTCCTGTAGGGAATGATTTTGATAATGCAGTACCTTGTGTGCATGCAGTGACAGGCTTGAAAACAGGCATGTGGGTCTGGTAGCCTGGGGGGACCCAGACAGACTGCACACATGAATTCAGGACTGGTGAGGTGGCTTCTTCAGGGAGGGAGCTACCCTGTAGCAGTGAGACTGAAGGTGAGCCACAGCTGCTTGTGAGTACTGATGTTCCTTGGACAGAGTGACTACAAGGGCAGAGGTGAGTAGTTGTACCCAGGTTGACAGTGAGGCACCACTGTTAGAGAATACCAGACTTCCTGTGGAAGGGGAGCTGGGAAGGGTTACAAAGAGAGACTTGAGACAGGCTCAGCTCTCAGACCCTACATTACAAGGTTTGAGGGATGTAGCCAGGCAGGCGCCTGATTCTCAAGGAAAAGGGGAATGTGTATACTGGGACAAAGGGTCACTGTATAGAGAGTTGATCCCTGTGGGAGGGCTAGAGGGTGAGGTAATATAACAGTTGGTAGTGTCCACAGTCTACCTTCTGGCACTTCTAGCCATAGCCCATGACATTCCCTTTGCAGCTCATATGAGCATGAAGCATACCAAGAGATATATTATGCAGAACTTTTATTGGTCTGGGATTTCCAGGGATGTAACAGGGTACTGCAGGACCTGTGAGCAGTGCCAAAACGTAGGCAAGGCAGGACACAAGAGGAAAGCTCCTTTGATGCCTTTACCTATGATTGAGAGCCATTTCAGATGGTAGCTATGGATACTTTGGGGCCTCTGAGTACCCCAAATTTCACAGTGAAGTATTTCCTAGTAGGCAGAAAGGGTGGGAAATGCTTTGTTAGAGATTTTCAGCAGGGTAGGTTTCCGAAAATAAATACTGACTGACAGAGGTGCCAATTTCATGTCAGACCTGCTGGCCTGTCTGTGGAAGCACTGTGGGTTGAAGCACCTAAAGACCACTCCTTACTATCCCCAGACTAATGGTCTTGTGGAGAGGTTAAAATCTATACTCAAGACCATGCTATGGTATTTGCAGACCAGTTTAAGAGGGAGTGGGACAAATATTTGCCCCATCTGTTTGCTTACAGGGAGGTGCTCCAGGAATACACATGTTTTCATCCCTTGAGATGCTGTATGGGCATAGGGTTGGGGGCCTTTAGATTTGATTTGCAATGAGTAGGAGGGTGAGTGTGAATACCACAAGGAGTCTGTTGTGGCATATGTCCAAACCTCAGGACAAGACTCAGGGAATCCATGGGCTTGGCCCAGGAGAACCTGACAGATGCCCAACAGCAGAAATAGATCTGGTATGGCAGGAATGCTAAAACTAGAGAGTATGCTCTAGGGAAGTAGGTTATGGTTCTCATTCCTGTTAAACACAACAAGCTGCAGGCAGCCTGGGAGGGACACTTCAAAGTGGTAAGGAAGTTCAGTGATGTTAACTATGTGGTAGAACTGCTAGGCAGGAGGCAGGGGCACAAATTGTACCATGTTAACATGATGAAACCTTACCATGACAGGGAGGCTCTTGTGCTGAGTATTTGCAGTTGATGGCAGGAGGAGGCTGAGGGGGATCTGGTGACTGATCTCCTCGGTGAGGCTCACACTGACACCTCAGTGGAAGGGGTGGTACTGTCCCAGCAGCTATCCCCTACCCAGATTTGAGAAATCCGATCAGTGTTACAAGAGTTTGGGGGCATGTTCACTGGGAAACCAGGGTGAACCCACCTGGTGCAGCACCATGTGGATACAGGACCCCAAAAACCTATCAAACAGGCCCCTTATAGGGTGCCTAAGAGAGTCAAACAGATTCGTAGGGAGGAGATACAGGAAATGTATTTATTTATTTATTTAACATTTGTTGACTTGGAAAGCCTGACTAGGCTCCACAGAGCTATTTTCAGTGGAGGCCTGGGGAAAAACGTTCCAGACACATGTCTTTAGAATGTGGGAGGAAACCCACGCGAACGCAGGGAGAACATGCAAACTCCACACAGAAGGCACCCCAGTCAAGAATCGAACTGAAGAACCTCTTGCTGTGAGGCGACAACATTAACTGCTGCACCACTGCACCAAAATGTTGTAACTAGTTGTAATCCAGAAGTCCAGCAGTCCCTGAGCCTCCCAGGTGATGCTGATACCAAAGAAGGATGGCAGCACCAGGTTCTGTGTGGACTGCAGGAAACTAAATAGTCACAAAGAGTCAGATGCTTACCCCATGCCTAGGACAGATGAATCCCTAGAGCAGCTGGGTGGGGTTAAGTATCTTACCACTACTGATCTTACCAAGGGCTACTGACAGGTGCCCTTGACTGCCAACACTAGACAGAGGTCAGTCTTTGTGACTCCTTTCAGCTTGTATGAGTTCAAGAAGATGCCCTTTGGATGAAAAATGCCCCAATGACTTTCCAGAGGCTGGTAGATCATATCCTAGCAGTAGCAGGAGATTTTGCCCTTACTTACCTGGATGATATTGCAATCTACAGTCATTTCTCGCAAGAGAATCTTCAACATGTCAGGGAAGTGCTGGGCAGACTACAGAGGGCAGGGTTGACCATTAAGCCCATTAAGTGTCGGGTGGGTATTGCAGAGGTCTCCTACCTATGACATAGAATGGGGAATGGTAAGATCAGGCCAGAAGATGCCAAAGTGGAAGCCATTCAGGCATGGCCTGCCCCTGTTACCAAAAAGCAGGTGAGGGCATTCTTAGGGACAGCAGGGTACTACAGAAAATTTCTCCCCAATTATAGTACCATAGCTGCTCTCTTCATTGATCTGACAAAGAAAAACAGGCCAAATAAGGTAGTGTGAACCCCAGCATGTCAGCAGGCATTCCAGAAGCTTATAGGAGGACTCCCTGTGTTAGCTAGTCTGGATTACAGCAAAGAATTTGTTGTGCAGGTTGATGCTTCAAACCATGGGGTGGGGGCTGTACTCAGCCAGGTTTCCTCAGAGGGAGAAGAGCACCCAGTGGTATACCTTAGCTGTAGGCTCCAACCCAGGGAGGAATGCTATGCAGCTGTAAAAAAAGAATGTCTAGACATAGTGTGGGCACTGGAGGAAGGAAATTCACTGTAGTTACAGACCACAATCCCTTATCATGGCTACATCGAGCCAGCCAGCAAAATGCCAAGCTACTAAGGTGGAGCCTAGAGTTTCAGGCGTATGATATGGAAGTACAGCACTGCAGTGGGGTTAGCAATGTCAATGCAGATGGGCTCCCAAGACAGGAAATGGAGTAAGGTATTCCCAGATGGGCTCATCCCTCTCAAGAAATGTTTCTCAAGGGTCACTTGAAAAACTAGCTTGAGTCTTCAAAGGGAGGAAGAAGTGTGATGAAAGGAGATACTTCCAGCACAGTTAGCTGGAATTTTGTAAATGATTATATGTCATTGGTGAATATCAAAATGATTTATACAAGATGTTTGTGTTACAAATGTATTAGAACTGCATATCATATGTATATCAAACTGCTTGTACAGATGTGTGTTGAAAAGGTATTTGCAAAGTGCTGTGTTTGAAATATAAGCTACTCAATAAAGAGGATATCTCTCAAGTTTTCAATGCAGCTAGAGGCACAAAGTCTGTGCTAAGAAGCTTTCTGTATTGCCCATGGAGTGAGCTAATTGCTACTTTTAAAGCAGGAAGGAATGCAATTGTTTTATGACTTCCAGCATCTGTCAAAGATCACAGCAAAAGCCATTGTCTGTATATTTATTTATTTCACATTTGTTAACTGGGTTAGTCCAACTGAGTTTGCAAACAAACCCATTTTCAGTGGAGACCCGAGGGGAAACGTCCCAGCAAATGTAAATAAAGATAAAGTGACAATATACAAATATTAAGTAACAATCACAATACAAACTAATTGTAAAAAGAAAAGGTTATTAACTATTTGCATTGCGTTGATAGTAAACAACCCATTTTCAGTGGAGACCCAAGGGGAAAGAACCTTAGCAAATGTAAGCAAAGATAAACATACAGGACAAAAACTATTAAAAATAACAATGCAAATATGAAATTAATTATAGAGAGAAAAACAAAAGAAAAAATATGAACATTAAGGGTTGCACTGATAGCAGTGGTCAAAAATGTACTACATATGAGAGTAAAAACAAAAAGATAATCGTTCAAAAGACGGACAATGTATAGACATTGATAGGAAGTGGGGGAAAAAGATAAATAGAGAATGGGGGGGAGAAAGGAGGGGGCTATAGTAGTAGAGCTGAGGGTTTAGGTTAGTTTAAGCAGAAGTTACTAAAAGGGAAAGAAAGTTAGGAGATGCAACAGGTTATACAGTACGACAGACTAAGACTACTTGTGGTCAAGGCAATGGCATAATTTCAAGTTTAGTAGGTGGGATTTAAGCTTGTTTTTAAAACAGGGAAAGGAAAGTTTGAATCTAATATGGAGAGGGAGTTTGTTCCAATTTAGTGAGACAGAGTGTTTGAAAATTAGTTTGCCAATATTCTTTTTGGGTTTATAAACTGAGAGAAGATGCTGATCAGCAGTCCGGAGAGGCCGGACATTTTTACAGGTAGATGCTAAATGCTGCCAGCTTAAGCAATGGGGAGTTGCCTGAGAACTAGAAGTCAAATGACCAGAAATTATATAATTCTGCAAGCTCTCCCAGCAGTAATATTTTAGATATTAATTTGAGAAGTCTCTTAGTGAGACAGCGCATTCTGTATTCAGTCTTGGACCTGACAAGAACCATTCACCACAGCTCTGCCTTGCTCTAATGAAGTAAGTTACTAGGGAATAGTATAATTCTCTAAGATATAGTCAGGAATATAGTGAAGCTAGTTTAGATTTTGTTTTTCTTTATTTGTGTGAGCCTGTACTGCAATGTTATTTTAAATATTTCCTGTGGTTTTGATCTCTGATGTCTCTGTTGTCTTGTTCTTTTATTATTCATTATTAAATATATTTAAACCTTTCACTGTGGCTGATCTGTGTAGAGATATTTAAGTTTTGAGAGAACTTGCATATTTATTTGGTGCCACTGTGTTGCCCACTCCTAATAGTCTTGCTTTTGGTCAAACTACCATTTGTAGTAATATTAATATTACAGTAAAACTGGACAGCTGTGTTAAGGGCCTTGAAGTAGATGATCAGCCGTGAATGGTGGGAGTGAAACCTACCCTATAGTCTGGGCACAACAGGGCATAGCTATTAGCTAGTAAACCTGTGCCATCCTTTCCCAGGTGTGTGTGTGTGCGTGTGCGTGCGTGTGTGTGTGTGTACATGTGTGTGTGCATGTGTGCATGTGTGTGTGTGTGTGTGTGTGTGTGTGTGCATGTGTGTGCGTGTGTGTGTGTGCGTGTGTGTGCATGTGTGTGTGCATGTGTGTGTGTGTGTGTGTGTGTGTGTGTGTGTGTGTGTGTGTGTGTGTGTGTGTGTGTGTGTGTGTGTGTGTGTGTGTGCATGTGTGTGTGTGTGTGTGTGTGTGTGTGTGTGTGTGTGTGTGTGCGTGTGTGTGAGTGTGTGTGTGTGTGTGTGTGTGTGTGTGTGTGTGTGCAAATCAAATCTCAAACAGCTGGACAGGGACATGAAGCACTGGTTGGGAAGAGAGAGTGTTGGAGGACTTGGACTGGAACCCTGGCTAAGGAATCAACTCTATAGATGCACCAGTGGGGCGTGTTATTGGGGATATGGAGAAAGAGAGAGGGACCAACCCTGGACTGACTCTGGTCTCTGTGTGCTCTTAAGGGAATTTGCACTTGATGCAGAGAGCTGCATCTGGAAATACTGTATGTGTACCTGTTATCCTCCCAGTGAACGTCCATCCCCCCACAGGTACCAGTTGTCAGGATGGAGGCTCCTTGATTACTGGCCCAATATGTCACATATTGGTTGGCAGGGATCTATATTAGAACATTGAAGTTTCACAACTTCAAATGTTCTAATATCGACCCCTATTCAGCGAAAGCTGAGAACATCGAACATGAAGAACTGTTCTCAGGGAAAAAATGTGCTGTTCCAAAACACATACACACTTACATCTAACCCTACACTAAACTGTACAAACACCACTAACTATCCACTTACCTTTACCCAAACCCTAACCCTAAGGTCCGTCACTATCGCACACTCACCTCATCCGCGCCCTAACCCTAACTCACCTACCCCACCCTAACCCTCACGTCCACATGATTGCACACTTACCTGACCGGCGCCCTAACCCTAACTCACCTAACCCGCCCTAACCCTCACGTCCACACAATCGCACACTTACCTGACCCGCGCCCTAACCATAACTCACCTAACTTGCCCTAGCCCTCACGTCCACACAATCGCACACATACCTAACCCACACCCTAACCCTAACTCACCTAACCCGCACCCAATCACACACTTACCTGAACCCGACCCATAACTTTCCACCACAATGCTGACAATATCAAAGTGACAGAAATGGACAACCAAATTCTTTCCCTAGGAAAAAATTTGTTTTTCTGTCGTTTTGCTATTTTCAGCGTTCGCTGAATAGGGGTCGATATAAGAACATTCAAAGTTGTGAAACTTCAATGTTCTAATATAGACCCAGTTGGCAGTGGTAGGTCATCACAATGACATTACTCAGTGGGATGAAGCTAGCAACTACATGCAAATGAAATGTAAAGGTGCATTCTGAACCCAAACCATTGATAGTAGTGAAAAAATTTGCTTTAATGCTTGCACCCAGAAAACCAGTGAAATGATAGTGTGCTGAATTGAAGCAGTATGCAGTAAAGTGGTAGAAATATGGATGAAACAGTAAAAGACAGATTTGCTAGTAGCATTTTCACTGAAGACTGGGACATGTTGTATCCCTATTAAATAAAACAATTCAATGAACAATTGAACTTGTGCAGAGTATGGAAATGACAGAGATAGTTATGCAACAGTTAAGGAACCACAACTTATCTAATTGTGGGGAAAATTCAGATGAAAGTCAAATAATTACTATAAAGGTAAAATGTGTAATCACTGCAATAGTAATAACAATAACAATAGTTATAATAATAATAAAAGTTGCATTGAAAGAATATATGTTTCTAGAAAAGTTGTCAATTTCTAGATAGTTAAATAATAAGGAAAAAATAGCTGTATTTCTTTTTTTGTAAATAAAAATTACACAGAAACTGATGCAAACAACATCTCTCTCTACTTTTTCAATTAATGATAACAAAAATTACATGCAGACCAATGCAAGGACAGCACTGTTGATTATCAATATAAAATATTTCATTCAGTGCTGCTAAATAAATATTAAGGACCATAACACTTAAAACAAATACTGAAAATGCTTGTACCGAATCTGATTATTGCTACAATGTGCTATGAAAAGCAAAATAAACAGCTGTCATTAATCGTGGTGAAAGTGAATGGTCCCTTTTTATGTGGCAGGAAATGGCTACAGAAACTTGTATTAAATCCAAACAGGATAACGTCTGTAAGTTAGAATGTGACAAATGAGTTAAACCATCAGAAGAATTGAGAGAAATGCAAGTTGAAGAATTTTTGTGAGGAACTTGGCATACTGCATGGCAGTGATGTGAAATATGCCACTTTGGTGAATCCTAACTTGTATCCAAAATTTTCCGAGAAGCAGCCGTGTACCATTTTCAATGAAAGGGAAAGAAGATAGAGAGTTAGAAAGTACAAAGAGAAATGATTTTTAGTCCATCCGGTGACACCTACTTTTCTGTGGTAAAGTGGAACAATATAATTCACCTGAGTCGTGATTAAATAATAATTGTAAACCAAGATGCCAATGCAGAAATATATCTATTCCCAAGAGAGCAAGACAGTAGCCATGATGACTGGTGTAGCTCTGGGCTTGAAGACTGATGCAAAATGTGCTTATCAAAAAGTATTAGTTGATGCCTGTGCTAGAGACATAAAGGGATAAAGCCCTGACTACAGCTCAGACACCCTGAGTCCGATCAGCACACTTGATGGCATTGGCTGAAAGAATGGGTTTGACTATGCTAGGGGACAAGGATGGTGCTTCTGCTTAGCCCATGCCACTGTTCTGATGAGAGAGCCCTAGTTGTAGAGTTGGGGAGCCAATCATGATGCAGAAGCACCAGTACAGGAAAAACATGGGTATGATCACCTAAGATGGCAATGGTAGCTGCTGTTAGCACATGTCAAGGAGCATGCATGTACAGATATAGGTGCATAGGTCTGCTATGTGTGCTCATGCCACCACCAGAGGTGGGTTAGGCCATAATCCAGTTGCTCTAATTGTCACCATGCCAACAAGAGCACATAGCACCCTCATGGCTGTTTGAATGATGTCTCCTCTCAGACAACTCCAGATGGAATCTCAGGAATGGAGAATTAATGGATGATTTCTGATCAAGAGGAGTCTTGATAGTCGGGAGGCACAAGAACAAATGTGACATAGAAAAAAATATTGCTTGTTTATAATTCTAAAAAAAATATTTAACCACAGATAAGGACAGAGTCTTGTTTATGTTTAATTGATTACCATTTGGACTGACTTCTGCACCTTCCATGTTTCAAAGAGTTATGTCCTTGGAACACAAAAAGTGTGCATCTCCGTAACATTCCAAAGGTATTGTTAAAACTGTAAAATTAATCTAAATTTGAGTTTGGCAAGTGACAGTTTAAGTGTTTGAGGTGATGCAAACAGAATTTTTATTTGACTGAGAAGGTTAAAGTAATTCATGAAACAAGACCCAAAATCACACTTCTATGAAAGAGTCATAGGTTATTCTGGGCATAGTAAAAGAAATTCCATCAGTAGTTTCATGGTAGAAGATTCAAGTCATTGACAGACTGTAAATCACTGATAACTCTTTGGGATGAGTGCACCATGGCAGTAGCACTTATCAAGAGCTGAACTATTATTTTATCTGTTTACGACTAACATAGCTTGTTTCATTAATTTATTTTATTTATTTGTTTACTTACATACATACATGCATTTGTTAACTGTGAATATACAGCTGAGAGCTTCATAACCAGTGCAGGCCCAAACTCCAAGTAGTAAAACTAATAAAGAATAGTATACAAGAAGGTACTTCAAGGAAAAACAGAGTATTGCAGATGAAATAAGGTATAGTACAGTTACAAAGAAAATGAAGAAAATCTGCATCATGTAAAGTTTTGTACAACAAATTATATAGGAAAAAATCAAATAGCAAAACTATTAACGTGTCATTTTTGCCAGTAGTACTTGTTCAGAAATTATGCATCTTCTCTGTGTGACATATGGCTGTATAATTTGCATATGTGTATAGGAAATCTGGAATTCTCAAATCTGTTTTTTGGATTTTGGGATGTTCACTAGCTGTCCCACTAATTCTCTGAGCTCACTGGAGAAGTCCCTGCCTGAAATGGTGTCAATGGGAAATAGACAGTCAGCAGATATACGTTTGTGTGCAGCAGATAATTAACCTGTGGTTAGTTATTGATCAAATTTTTTTTTTTCAAAAATTTCTTTATTCGAGTTTCAAGGAGAAAAAAAACAATCTACAATACAAAAATGAACTAACACAACAAAAACAATCTATATACAATATGTACAAAAGAAGTCACTTTATTGGTCAATTGAGTGCACACACAAGGCTTGAATAAGAGGAGGATACAACCTGTAAAGGGGATAATACCAGTGGAGAGGATAGAAAAGGATAGATCTTAAATAAGGGGTAGATCTATAAGTAATCAGCTGTCTACCAGATAATCTTAGCTTCTTATAATTAGCATTTTATAATTTTTAAATTTATATTTCTCACCTCTTAAGAATGACTTCAAGCAGATATTCCCAGTATTTATGATAATATTTACATTTAGTAATTGTGTAGAGTAGTTTGTGGGATGAGATGTATTTGATGGCTAAATTGCTAAAACCTTCCCACGAGAGAGGGGTTGCACAAGTCCAGCTCTTTGTAATGTAGAATTTAATGAGAGCACATATTGTGATGAGGACATGTTTTAGAATTCTTAGAAGATTGTTTATACTGATGTATAATATGGCCGTTTCCCATGACAGAATGCTTTTTCCATAACCCAATTTTTCTAGTCTAGCTCTTAGTGAGCACCAAAGCTTGTGTACTTTACTACACTCCCACATAATATGAAGGATATCTACAGATTGATTGTGGCAGTGTGGGCAATTAGGAGAGTAGTTAGTATTGAATTTATTTAGTTTTAGTGGGGTAAAGTCGGCGTCATTATTAATTATAAGTTGGGTGTATAGGAATTTTTTAAAGGTATGAATTTGAGCGTATTTACAAAGGTACCTTTTTTTACTTTGTTCATTAATTTGTTGAGTTTTCCCTTGCCATTATGGAGAAAATAAAATGTGGTCCTGACATTTTACATCCATTACCAGTTTATATACTCTAGAAATAGTTTTGCCTTTAATTGTCAGGTTTTTAAGAATTAATTGCAATAGAGTAATGTCTTGTATATCATAATTATCTGGAAGGAATTTAATCCTAATAAGATATTGTAATGAGTTGAAAATGCTTACGTACTTCTTTGGAAGATTAAGTTGCATTCTAAGTTGTGTTATATCATAATCTTTCCATCTGTAGATCTCCCAGACCGTAAGTTCCCTAAGTAAGGGATAATCTATTAAGTTTATAAGCTGATTATTTAGTAGTAAAATTGGATTTAGATGAAGGGTTTGCAGTACGGAGAGGGCACTGAATAGTTGTATTGACTTAAAAAGTTTTTGAGTTATTAAAACCATACATTTAATAATTGGATGCAACTTCTTGACATAGTCAGATTTTTTACTTAAAATGAGGAAGAGGAGGGATTTGGGATTACACCCAAGAGACTTAATTTGTTGAGACCATAGTTTTGCTCATAGGGGGGGACCATATGTTTGAGTTAGATTCATAATTTATTATCTTAACTAGCATGTATGAAATGATGATACTATAATATAGTTTAAAGTCAGGTAACCCTAACCCTCCCTTAATCTTCAGAAGTATAAGTTTATCATATTTAATTCTAGTGGATTTAGGGTACCAAAGAAATTTAGATATAGTTTTCTCCATAGCTAGAAAGAATTTTTTTGGGAATAAATGAAAGAGTGGCATTTAGTTGGAAAATAATTCTAGGTAACAGATTCATTTTTACTGCACTAGCTTTGGAGAGTAGGGACATGTTAACATTTTTCCATCTGTTTAAGTCATTGTCAGTGCTGGTCCACATACAGGTTAAATTGTTTTTAACAATTTCATTAAAGTTTGGGATAAATATTATCCCCAAATATTTCAGCTGGTAGATTAATTTAATCTCACTCTCAGGGAAGTAATAATCTTTATGACCAAGAGGATTTAGAGGGAAGAGATGTGACTTGTTGGGATTTAGCTTATAATGTGAGATATCCGAGAACTTATCAATTGCTTTAAGTATTTTAGGGAGGTCATTTGAGGAGAGTTGGAGATGTATGTTTAAGTCATCTGCAAAGGCCGAAACCGTAAGTTTAATATTAAATATTTTTGGAATGTGGTGAAAGGCTTTTTGTGAAATAAAAAAGAGCAGGGGGTTCAAGGTATAGGTTAAAGAGGTAAGGAGATAGTAGACAGCCTTGCCTTGTGCCACTGGTGATGGGAATAGGGTTTCTTCTAAGATTATTTATCTGAATAAAAGTAGAAGCCAGTTGATAGAGTACTTAACTTTTTTTTATAAAATCTTGAGGAATTCCAAATAGAGGCATAACGTTAAATAAGAAGTTTAAATTAACTCTATTGAATGCTTTGCTTGCATCTGCGGCAATAACATAATTGGGATATTTATCTGCCTTAAGTAGTCTAATGACTGAGTCCAGTAGCAAGGTGTTGTCGCAAGTTTGTCTATTTACTATGAAACCCAATTGATCTTGAGAAATATTAGAGAGGAGTATATTTTTCACACGACTAGCTAAAATCTGGGCTAGTATTTTAATGTCAGCATTTATGAGGGCAATTGGCCTCTAGTTAGATGGATCTGTTGGGTCAGAATTTGGTTTGGGAATAAGGATGGTTTTAGAATTATTTATATAAATATCTGTTATACCATATTATATTACATAGTTGTATACTTTTAATAGGATTTTTGAGACAGGTTCTGAGAATATTTTATAAAATTCTGAGGTATACCCATCATGTCCTGGAGATTTACCTGGTTTAAGATTATTTATTGCATCTTTTATTTCTTTTAGATGGATTGGTGATCCTAGGAGTTTTTGTTGGTCCTGTGTGACTTGTGGACATTTTAAGTTATGAATGAAGTCCTGACATTTTTCATTTAAAGGCGGGAGGGGCATGTTATACAGATTTTTATAAATGGTCTCAAAAACCCTTAAAATGTCTTGGTCTTCATGGTTTACTTGTCCTTCATAGAGTATTTCTTTGATCATTGGCGGTCCGTTCTTTATATTTATTAGCCCGGCTAAGAATTTTGAAGGAGTTTGCGCCTATTCTGAATAATGGTATAAGGACCTGCTTTCTAAAAAAGTTAGGTTTTCTAGATAGTGCTTATGCAGCTGTTTCTGCCATTCGACCATTTTTTCATCTAATTCATTCGAGTAATTATGTTGGAATTGTATTTTGACTGATGCAATCTGAGATTCTAAGTTAGCTCTAACATTAGTGTATTTTTTAAACCAGGCAGATTTTTGTATTATAGCACCTCTAATAACTG
Source organism: Protopterus annectens (assembly GCF_019279795.1). Taxonomy (NCBI): domain Eukaryota; kingdom Metazoa; phylum Chordata; order Ceratodontiformes; family Protopteridae; genus Protopterus; species Protopterus annectens. The sequence continues at coordinate 182,167,679 of NC_056746.1, forward strand.
CTTTAGCAGCTTCCCATTGCTTGTCATAGGGTATCTGAATGAATATAAAATCCTCATCAAATTGAACTGAAATGCTAGTTATTTCCTTGGCTACCTCCTGGTTTTGAACAATTTTAGGATTTAAAGTCCATTTATTAAAATAGGGGATGGTTCGATTGGGGTTTAAGTGATGTATGGAAATGTTAATTTTAGAGCGATCTGAGATAGTTCTAGGAGAGATAGAGTATTTTACCTTGTATGATTGAAAAAGTTGAGAAATTAGAAAGGCATCTATCCTTGACCAGGATTTGTGGGCAGATGAGAAGAAGGTGTACCTAGATACTGTTTTGTCATATTGAAAATTGGTATAGGGATCAAACAAATCAAAAGTGTTTTGCAGATCATCAAAGGCTATCGTAATACTATGTGATTGCCTGGTCTCTTTGTGTGACCTATCTTTGTTTGTATCTAATAATGCATTCCAGTCTCCCCCCAGTAATGTATAAGTGATTTGGGTAGTCAGCTAAAAGGTTACAGATTTCGTATATAAAGAATTGTTGGTTAGAGCAGGGGCTGTAGATGTTTACAAGAAGTAAGAGTTTGTCTGTGATATGATGCTTACTAGTAAAAAAAACCCATCTACCCTTTGGGTCTGTTTTTATGGAGAGGATCTCCCCCTGGTAGGATTGGTTTATAATAATAACAACCCCTCTAGAAGCGGAATTATAACCCGCAGCTATTATTAGCGTGACCTATTTCCTTTTCCTTTCCCAAAGTTGTGTGGTCAGGTGAGTTTCTGGAAGAAAAGTTATAATAGATTTGTTTTGGTATGTGATATGCATGACTAGGTTTCTTTTACCTTTGTCTAAAATCCCATTAACATTCTATGACTCTATAGTTATCATCTCAAGAAATTAAAATTGTAATCATTTTTAATGATAAATAATAAAAATGTGACTAAAGATAAAGATGAGAACTGATAGGTAACTGTGCTAAGTAATTCCTTCTGTAAAGTGACTTCTATACTCCAAACCCCCTTGTATGTGCCTAACCACCCATCCCTCTGCAATGGTAGGTGAGTATGAAGTGTTAGTAAATAGAGAGTTTGAGTTTGAGTTAGAGTATAGTGTTCAAGTAATAGAGGGATGTCAGTAAAACCTACAGATTTCCAAATGTACACAAGCATCTGAAAAAACTCCCGCAGGGCAGCCTCCTATAATAAAAGTGTTAAACAAGAGGAAAATATCTGACCATATATAGAAACATTATTAAACATATTTGTTTATAAAAGGAAAGAAACCCTTAGGTGTCATTAATTAAAAGAAGTGCACTAAGAGGCATAGTAACAACAGTGGGTCGCAGGCTATTTACATAGTGCTATAAGAAGCTTCAATGAGCCAGCTGCTTGGTAAACTAAGCAAATAAAATGAACCTTTAGTGGCATATAGATAACTAGAAATTAGTTACACTAAGATAGTCTTAAAACCAACTCTATTATTTCTTCCAACCTAGGAAAAAGAAACAGGACAGGCAAAAGAAAAAGGCAATATTAACCACTAAGGCTACCTCTGCCTCTAACAACTGAGATCAGCTTCTAGCACATTCTTTTCTTTTATGCATGCTGTCAAAATCAGTCTTTAATCCATAAAAGCTCCTTGATACAGGAAGTTATTAAACAGGTCTATAAAAGTGGACTATAGAGATTTTAAGCACTACCTCTTGCAATAAATAACAAAAGTTAGATGTATAGCAGTTTATGATGTTCAGTTTAACATATTGATGGAACTCCTCTAGGTATATAACAGCATCATTAAGAAACAGATATTGATGCAGAAGTAGCCAATAAAAATATTGGTACTTCTGTTAACTTTAAACGCAGTGGAAACTAACAAATCAACTGAGTGATGTGAAGGTTTATACAGGCAACCACAGATATAGATACAGGGTCCACTGATGATTATTGAGAAAGTAATAGTTTAAATCAGGCATATTTATCCACAAAAATGAAAATAGTGTCTTTAAAGTCAATCAAAATTAACTGTAATAATATCACAGTCGTTGCACATAAGTATACCATTAACTAGTCAATCAGCTTACATTCAAGCGTTGCAATGCAGGATTCATCACTGGCGAATCAATAGAGGACGTATTTTAGAGAGAAGATTTTATTATCTTAAATACATGAATATAGAGCGAGTTCCTGAAATTCGCGACACATTCCATCGGTTAAAACCTCTCCCAGTAATGCACTGGGGCTCTGAGAAGTTATTTGTTGATCTAAGAGTTGAAAGGTGAAGGGATGTAGCAGTCACTTGTGTTTGAGTGGAATTACGGTTAATGGAACGTTGCAGTGCTAACGGACCTCGCAGCCTGCTTGTATGCAAAGGAAAAACATGGATTACACCTTTTACTTCAAAAAAGTACTTAGGTAAGCAGTAAGCAGGATTAAATCTATGGGTGCTGAAAATGGTAGCCTGATGCTTTATTATAGTAGCATTAGATTTCTTCATGCTGGATTTACTTTGAAGAGACGAAGGAAGGTGGATTTGGCCTCCAGGTGTCTCAATGGTAATTTTTTCATTTTTGTAATAGAAACTTAATGTAGCAGGATATTTCATCTGAAAGCGTATGTTGCTTTCTATCAGATAAGTGCAGTATTTACTCAGCTTTTGTCAGTTTTGTTTGATTTCAAGAGGAAAATCTTGTATAGTGACTTTATGGCCTCTCCATGTGAGATTCTTTTTAGTTTTATATGCAGATAAAATTGCTTGGACATGTGCCGAGTTGAAAATCCTGACATAAATCTGTCTTGGATAGACTGCAGTTTATAAGCGTTTTATGGATCTGTGAGCTCTCTCTATTGTAATATCACCCAGAAGGTCTTTATTGTTTAATATTGTATTTAGTATTTCTTTAATTACAGTGTTAATTTGAGTGCTTTCAATGGTTTCTGGCATTCCTCTAATAATGAGGTTGTTGTGACTGTTTCTAGCTTCCAAATCCAGCATCTTTTGTTGTAGTTCCTTAACAGTATTTTCACTAGTCTGCAGATCCTGTTATTTTCACTTCATTTTCCATGGATTTAGCCTCATTTTGTTCCAGTCTGTGCATAATTTGTTCTAAACTAGAACTGAAAGTAGATCATTTATGTGAGAATCCTTGTACTTCAGTTTGTAGTGGTTGAAGGGCAATTTTAAGGTCTCCTAGAGTTAGTGTTTGTTCTTGCTTTGTTTGGAGGGTTGATTTAGTAGGTTTCATCTGGGATTTATTTGGTTTTTGTCTTTTGGATGAGGTATTCTTTTCCGGAGTAGCTATAGTAGACAATTTAGTCTTGGATGTCACAGTTTCCATGTGTTCTGATTTTTTTTCCATGTGAAGCTTGATTTTGAAAGTTGGTAGAATGAAGTACAAAGAATTAGAGATGTAGATAAGTTATGTTCAGGGACTTTATGTTGAGACGACCCTTCTTTTCCTTTTCTTTGTCCTCTCGGCCTGCGTGCTTGCAAGAGTCCACGCCATGCGGCTCAGGGACTTGATTGCAGTAAGTATTAATTTTCCAGTAGAAGAGTTTCCCGGTACACATAAAGCTGAAATAGGTATGTAATCGTCTTGTTGCCTTAAACTCAATTAAAAATTTGAGTATATTCCTAAGGATGTGCAGGCAGGAGATCAGATATTGATGAAAGTTAAGGGAGCTGCACAACTAGTGTGCTCACAGGCTGTCCTCCATTTTGGAATCCAGTTACTGATCAAATTCTATCCAGTGAAGATTCTTGAGTGAAAGGCAATGATATATTCTACTGTACCTTATCTCAAGCTTGTGTTGAAAAAGAGGTAACACGTTAGTAAGGCAATGGCATGAGTATATAACTGAAGAGAAGAGATAAGTGTTTGCTGTGGCAAACCTAACAGAACTGGCGAAGAATGTTTTCTTTGTGCAGGTTACCCAGTTTTATGTTACCTTTACTAAAGGCATTTCTATATGATGGTCACTCCTTAGTTGATTATGTAAAACAAATCCTGAGATCAATGTAAAGGCAACTCTTCAATAACAGCTAAGTCAAAGGAAGTGGTAATAAACTGACACCTGTCATAGTCAGAAATATACATTGTTAGAGATGGAAAAATAATGGGAGAATTAATGTTTTGGGGAAGAAGGATATTGCGTTAGCCTTTAAGACCTCAGATGCATTCTCATATCACTCAGCCAGTCTTGTGAGGAAAAGAAACAATTTTGTAGTTTAGAGATAACAAGCTCAAAAATTTAACTAAAAAGACAGGACCCAGTGCGACCCAGTGCGACCCAGTGCGACCCAGTGCTGACACTTAAGGCACACGTAAGTTACCTGGTATGAATGCAGAAAAAGAACTATTCTACCTAGCAGTCTGTTTTCATTCAGACAGAAAATCACAGAACTATCATTTGACATCAGCTATTAAACTTAGATCATCGGGGAGATTTATGTGAGACAGCGTGACAAAAGCTTAGGGGAAGCTGAGAAACACAGAGACAGCCAAATTGCAGTGTTACAATGCGTAGTTTTGCCAGATTCAAAACTTCTACAGAGGTTAAAAAAGAGTCTGTATTCCATGTTGGTGATTGTTTTTAAACTGTGTTCCCAAAGATGCGGTCGAACTGGTGTTTGATCAAGGGTAGTCTGCCAACTACTTCTGATGTTAATGGAAATTTGTTCCAAGCCAAAGCAACACTCATGTTTAATGGACAGCTGAATCTTTCTACTTCAAGGTACAGGCTATTTTGTCTTGTACTAAAATTATGTGGGACAAATTCCAAACTAAGAGTACCACATAATATTGTCTCTATGAGATATTCAAATTATTAGATTAAATCACCAGTCTGGTTGTGGATACAGTCATGAAGAACTGAATCCAGACATATCAGACATAGAGCTGATGTGCAGTGATGGTGAAATCATGCAAGTAGAGAAAGTCAACTAAAGACTCAGCCCCCACAGTCATTCCTGATGGTACCATGAACTAGCACTTCCCCATAACTTCTCTAGCCAGCCTGATTGAAATGGGTATCTTAAGACAGTGTAAAAATTGTCTCATGCTGTGTGCCGATCATCTATTTCCCAAAAAGCATAACACAGTGTGTGTGAGAGATGTGCATATATCATATCCTTGGAGGTGAAAATGTCACACACAGTAAGCTCAGACACCAAAATCATCAGCAGTACACCACACATCACATCTCTCTATGGCCATCAAAATACAAATAATCCATCATATGCTGAGGTTCTAAAGATTAACTTCCCTAAACCTCAAAGACCACCAAAACGTAACACAGGCACAAAGCACACTCAGCATTCTAATCCTTAAGGCAAGGAGTCTCAAAGTCACAGTTGCTGAGCCCATAAGGCAGGCACTGACCCCAACCAAAGATTCTTGTTACAGATGACTCCACTGTAAGACATACAGGTGTGCCTATTACTAAGCTGACCAAGGAAGTACTGGTGGTTAGTTGCTTGTCTGGTGCCAGGATCCATCAGATTACAGATGCACTCAGGTTCTTGAACAATAAGTACCAGTAGACTCTGTTATAGTTCATGCTGGTGTCAATGATTTGAGGTGTACCTCCCTGGATTATATAACGAGAGATATGATGGAGCTGTCAGACTATATGTCCAAGGTAGGTATGAGCCTAGCACTGAGCAGCATTCTCTACTGTCTCCAAGGATGATGCCACAATATAAGCAAAAAATAATTGACTTCAATAATTGTATCAGCCTTTTGGTATCAATCAAAGGATGTCCAATATTTGCCATCCTGGGATGATATCATCAACAGACCATGCTGCTTCACCAAGTATGGCCTGCATCTGTCCCATCTACGGTTCTGATTATTGGCAAAGATATTGCCCAACCTCCATAGTATCCTTCTAGGCAATGTCAGCCTGATAAACCTGCCAACATAATGACACAAGCAAAAGAAAATATAAAGGTGCTACTGATGGAGCCTAAACAAAAAACTCCACTCTCTACAAGCCCTTCTCACTCTGGAAGACATTAACATCTGGGTGACTGAGACATGGCTTAAAATAGCTAAGAGTGTTCCAGCTATGTAGGGGTAAAACAACTTCTACACATTTAGACCAGCTACTGTGCAGGAGGGGAAAAAGGTGGAGGTGTATCAATCTACATCCAGAAGAGACTCACATGAAGGGTGGTAAAGTGGCATAGGATTATAGGATCATAGCAGGTTACTAGTCTAATGGTTCTGGGGACCTTACAAGCCTAGCTAAGAGTTTATTCCCAAAAAAGAAACCTCAGTCAGCACGATGCACTAGAACTTCTTCATGTCTAAATAATCATCAGAATGCTCCAATACCATATATTAGTTAAATATAGAACTCCCTCAATTACAAAAGAAAGTCACATCATCTATCTATAGGAACTAGAGTCACTCAGTATGAAACCCAATACTATTTTCCTAGGTGATCTAAACTATCCAACTATAGACCAGAAAACCTCCACCACCGCTACAAATGCCCTGGAGCAATTAGTCAGAGTATCCACTGGGGGAATAACATCTTGGATCTTGTCCTTACTGATACGGGGCATCTTGCACCGACCTTTGCGTATCTTCAGCACTTGTTAGATCTGACCATAAAGCAATTTTCTCTTCTGAAACCTGAGATTCCTTCCACCCAAGGTGCCTTTAGAAATGTTTTTAAAAGAAACTTGGCAAGCTTCAAAACCCTACCAAATCCAGTTAACTTCAATGAATATGCAGAAATGTACACTACCACACTTTACCAGCATGTAAACAGCTGTGTAGATACAGCTCTACCCCCATAGGAACAAGTGCAGGGTAAACCCCAGAAACAAACTCACATGGTTGAATCATAATATCAACAAGCTTTATAATAAAAGGAAAAGAATTTTGACCAAAAAGTAAGAAGAGTAATTCCCAGAATGTCAAAGTCATTGTCCCTGAAATAAATAAACAACTCAGGAGCTTAATAAAATCCACCAAAGCCAGATTTGAGGCTAAAATAGCTACCCAAGCCAAAGACAATCACAATGCATTTTTTTAATTATGTTTATAATTTCAAAAGCACAATGCAGCATTGCACTGAGCTGATTGTGAATAAAGTTACCTATACTGAGGCTGAAGATATAGCGAGCCCGCAGTGGTGCAGCGGTTGCATTGTCGCCTCACAGCAAGAGGTTCTCCCGTTCGATTCTCGGCTGGAGCGCCTTCTGTGTGGAGTCTGCATGTTTTCCCCGCGGTCGAGTGGTGTTCGAAAGGCATGCGTGAATGGGTGTGCCTTCGTTGAAGGTTGGGCATCGGGCTGGCATCTCGGCACCATAAAAATTGACTGCCAATCATTAGCGGACCAGAGTTCTGCTGTGGCGACCCCTAACCGGGAAAAGCCAAAAGAAAAAAAACTGACTGATAAATTTAGCTTTACCTTTTCCTCCATCTCCCCTCCATCTGTCTGTCCCTCAAGATATACCTTGAACTGGCCCACCTCCGGCTATCACACAAGGCCAAGTCCTAAAAGTGCTACCAAAAGCTAAAATTACTGCATGAGTGGGTCCTGACAATATGCCTGGATGCATCTTAAATAGTATAAAGTATAACTTAGCCACATGCCTAACAAGACTGTTCAATCTCAGCCTCCATGCAGGTTTTGTACCAAGCGAATGGACACCAGCTATAGTCATTCCCCTGCATAATCAAGTACCTTCCATAGACCCAGGCAATGACAGACCCATCAGTCTGAACAGCCTTATATGTAAAGTCATGGAAAGACTTATTGTGTAAGTAATCCATCAGGACATGGGGAGCCTCCAATCACTGGACCCATCTCAGTTTGGCTTTGTCAAGAGCAGGTGGATTTTTTGAAAATGTCACCAAAGCAATGGATGAGGGTAAAATAGCAAACAACACATACCACAACCTGGCCACAATTCCCCACTCAGGCATAGTAGAAAAGCAAAATAAACTGGTAATAAACCCCTATGTCAGTTACTGGATTGCCAACTGGCTCACAGATAGAATGCAGATAATCAAAACAGGGAAACTACATCCACAAAGAGACCAGTCACCAGTAGAGTCTCCCGGGGTGTTGGGCTGGGACCTCTGCTGTTTGGCATCTACTTTTCAGAAGTAAAAGCTAGTGCCAAAAGTATCTGGCTGGCTAAGTTTGTAGATGACTGTAAGGTAGGAGGAGTCATTGAATCACCAAATGACTTAGCCATCCTGCAGGAAGGTTTGTTTCAAATAAATAGCTATTATCAGAATCACGGCCTAAAAGTAAATGCCAAAAAATGGATTACTGTATCCTTTGGGAAGTCATCTACCCCAGAGAACTACCACATTGATAATACTCATCTAAGAGTGGAGGTGGCTGTTTAGGATTGGGGAACTTATGTGGACAGTGGCCTAGCTTTTGTCCAACATGTGTCTATTGTTGTAAGAAACTCCTTCTATACTGCACAGCTTATAAACAAAGGGGTTATATCTAGATCTAAGGATATCATTGTCCCCCTTTACTCAGCCCTCATTAGGCCACTCAATGAATATAATGTCCTCTTTGGCATGCATCTGTCCAGGCATATGCAACAACTGGAATGTTCACAAAGATACTTTACTAAAAGGATACAAGGCCTAAACAACATGTCCTTCACGGACCGACTCAAAGCCCTGTCACTGTACTCAATATCCTACAGACTGCTAAGAGGTGACCTATGTCTGATATGCAAGGCATCCTCTGACCAATTACGGCAAAATCTGCCAAAAAACATACGTTAACAAATAAAGAAGTCTTATTTCGTTCACTAAAACAATGGCCAAATAATACCATGTAAACTAAGGAAGTTGTTATGATTCAAAAGGGGGTTTCAGTCATTCCAGATAAAGGAAAGAAAGAGGGAGCACATTCATTTTAATAAAAGAGGTGCAAACAAACTCTGTTTTGTAAAGTCTTGTTAATTCTCTTATTGTGCTTGGTACAGTTTGCAGTTATTAATGACATTTTGATCCCCCAGATTTTGTTGTACTTTAAATTTAAGTGGAACTGCTTCATTATGCCCTACCCTGGCATGAGATCTATCACATTGCACAAGGCAGTAAGTATCGTGGGAGTAGCCAGTGTAAATATGTATAAGCCCGCAAAACTTAATTGGTAGTAATTTTGCAGACACATATAATGTAGACACTATGCCCTCTAAAAGTGTATCAATAACATTTAAAATGAACTAAGGCAGCAAAGTATGCATCTGATTTTTAAAAATGTACAGGGTAAAAAACAGAGATTCCAGAGTTCAGTACAACCACTGAGCAATGCAGTATAATAAATGCACAGTTTAGCACTAAAATATCATAAAATTCAAGTTAAACCTTGATCACTGCAGTGAAATAAAGTATGCAAGTATGACATAGCTACTGGATATTTAAATCACTGTGGATTTAAGAGGCATAGAACAAGGGATCGTGTGTGTGTGTTGTTTTCAATTAAGCAGAGTTACAGTATTAAAAGTGAAGGGACTGTTGGCTAAATGTATACTTTATGGATTTTTGCAAACCAGATCTAATTACAAGTCATTAACAATCAGACCCACTACTCTCTTACCACATCATAGTGCCCATGCTGTGCTGCAAGGTGCAGAGGAATTTGTCCTTCATCTGACTGGGCATTGACCACTGAGCCTGCCTTCAGTAACATCTTCATTGGCTCCACTTTACCCTGCCATGCTGCATAATGCAACGGTCGCATTCCTGTATTAAGGACAACATAACAAAATGCTGCATCAATATGTGCATTTCATTTAGCAAACATTTATTTTTGCTTTGCATATGGCTGACAGGAAGCAGAAGAATAAATTACAGCAATGAAACAATCTGAATTTTCGGGAAGCACATATAAATCCTGCAAGGAGATGGAGATAAAGGCAAACTAGAAAACCTGATAGCTATATGAACTTGAGTCATTCTGGGAAATATGCAAGAAAGTTCCTCACTTTGTTATGTTTTTGTACATCAGACTGCATCAGTTTACAGCCCAAAAAAATTAACATTCCTTGAGTGAGACACATATCACAATAAATTGATTTTACTCGGTCGTAGCTGCAGGCTAGCACCTTTGGTGAGGAGCCTAAACAAATAGGAGGAGCAGATGGCCTATGAACTCTGAAATATTGCCAAGCACTTGCCTTTGTTATCCTTAATATCCACCAAGGACTGAGCTTCCAGAAGCAGAGAAATGAGTTCCATGTTCCCATTGAGTGCGGCATGGTGTAACGCTGAGAACCTGTAGAAGCAAAATCAAAAAGGTCACTGATCATTATCAGGCACAGTGTACTCTATACTCTGCCAAAAAAAAGGAAAGGGGGGGGTCTGCTAAACAAAGACTGCATACATTAACATATGAATGAGCTGGTTAGAGATTATGCCTGCTGACCTAGAAGCAGTCACACAGAATTCTTTTGTAGGAGTAAACTAAACTGTTCTAGAAATTCATTATATACGTTTGTTTTCATTTATTGATTTATTTACAGATTCCATTTTTCTTAAATACTCACAGGGTTTGACATGTATGATGTACCATAACATAACAACTTAAAGCACCTTCTCAGGTCAGCACCCCCTTACCTCAATTTGTTTATCAGAAAAGAAGTGGCAGCGTACATAAAAAGATGTCAAAGGTGCAACAAGCATGTCACCATTAACAATACTTAATTATTTTCTTGGTTATAAAGGAATTTTGACTAATGTGTGTCATTATATCCAATGTGAAGTCCAGCTAAAAGCATTAGCATACATTTTCAAAGTATGAAAATAACAAGACTCTCAGCATTTTACTGCTTTTAATAGCATAAATGTTTTATATATTACTGTAATGTTTTCTTGGATATGTCTAAAGACTGAACATGTTTACAAAATGCACTGTGTGGAAACACATCTATGAATGCTGCAGCCTTAAACCATTATAAGGCTGAAGACAAAGCAATGACAAGATGGTTAGTATTTATTTATTTATTTAGCATGAATGCATTTTCTTCCCTAACATGCTGTTATCAACCACCGTGTCTCTCTGGGACATGACGCCGATCGCTCTATCAAGTCAGCGTTCAGGGATACTGATGTAATACTTCATTCTGCATGCTGTCTCCCAGCAATACTAAGGGCTGGATTCAATAAAGCCTACACTAAGTGTACACTAAGGGTACACGACAACACAGACATAATACACACCTTCTTTCTCCTAATTTAGTTTTCCTGCTGATATTTTTGCTGCTTTAAATACTGACTGGGATTCATAAAGGTTACCACAAAGTGTAGACTACATGCACGCTTAGCGTAATCTTTCTGAGTGACTAGAAAACACAAAAAATGTGATAAGAATTTTTTTGAATACATATCGTGACACTAAGTGTGCACTTAGTTTAGGCTTTATTGAATAACGGGGTAAGACTTTTTTTTTTCAAAGAAAAAACAATTAGATGAAGCTGCTAAAAATTTCTTCAAAAAGAATTTACAACTGCATGAGTACTTATGGTTTTACATACATAAAGGTAGCCCATGACAATCTATAAAATGAGCATGTGTTACAAACATCAGACAGAATGGATGCATGATTTCAGCGAGATACTGAAAAGAGATCTGAAAACTATCAGTGGAATAAGGCAGAGTGCATGAGCAGTTGCCATGGTAATGTCTGAACCATGGTCTTGTCACCTTACTCTTGCTGGACGACCACAGAGAGAGCCTCCGCTATTAGTGTGGATTACATGTCCAATAGCCTGGCACATTTTCTAAATACTTTGGTCAACAGATGAGATCTTTTACATTTGTTTTCTTCCAGCACAGTAGGAAAAGCTGGGTAATCTTTGGTTATCTGATTTTTGTCTGATGTTTGAGTCACAGGTTTAAAGACTGTATTTATGAAAGATAACCTAGCTTTATAGCTACATAAACTGTTGTACTACTCAAAAATTACTTGACATGCTAATCACCTGTTAAATGCATAAACTGCAGTATCAAAGCAATGCAGATTACTAAGGTACTTAATTGTAGGAAAATATAACACGTTTTCTTTTTATAGAGATATATTACCACCTGTCTGAGTTACAACAGTAATACATATTAAGAATGACATTAAAAATGCTGATATTTTATTTTTTTATTATGGATTGTCTTCTGACTGAGCTTTAAATCTCTTTATGAAATAGGCTCAAAAATTAAACAGTGTAATTAAACGGAGTCATCAAAATATGCTCATATTACACACACACACACACACACACACACACACACACACACACACACACACACACACACACACACACACACAAATACCATAACTGCAATAACACATGCAGAGTTGCGCCCTGATCGTAAATTATCACACACCCAAGCTTGTAATTTTATCCTATTGCATTTGTGTCTAACAAAACTCTGGATCTGTAGTACCATCTGTTTAGAAAACACCTCAGTATCTCTTATGGTTTGCATATATGAAAATACATCCAGGTATGAGTACTACCTGACAAAATGAGCAAATCAGTTCACCAGGAATCAGAAACAATTTTCATTGCAATTAGAACAGCAACTCAAGTGTTCAGTGCAAAGAAAGATGACCTGTGGAATGATACGCACGGTTCCTACATCAGAGGGCTTAAAGTGTTATCAAATGGGTAGCTATCATGTACTAAATGGTCTAACACTGCATGACAATATATAAATGGGGAATGGCAAACATGTAACAGCACCTACATTGTTCAGAGGGAGACAAAACAGGTACTACAACCAGCCGTGGATAGAGTGCTGTAATATAGAAAGCAATACCAGAGAGAAGTCACTAGCCTGCCATGAGAAGTGTAGGCACCAATGCATTACTAAACAGTGGAAGTAACGTTGGTGTGTGCCATAGAAACAGGAAAATGCTCCACACCACACACACAGACATGAATGCAACTCCAAAATGTATAGGCATACACAAAAGCCAGCCTGACAGCACAGTGGTGGGGTGTTTGTCTATACCACCAATAACCTAGGTTTGGGAAAGGATACAAGCTGCTAGTTGGATACATTGAAGCAACTGATAGCCAGCTATCCTAAAAGGAAGAGTCAGGGAAAAGTCCAAAGCCTGGATGACCTCTAATAGAGATCAAGAGCCTCGCAGGATGTCTTAGATGTCATACAGATGCAACACATAGTATTATAATGGATCAGAATTTATCATGCACTATTGCAAATAAACTAAATACCTCAGCACAGGCGGAAAAACTTAGAAGATACGCAGATAAATATAAAGAAAAAGTACAAAATAAGCAATTTATTGATGACCCAAAAAAGCTTTATAGAGAATTTGGAAACAAGGTGAAAGGAAGTGAAAGACTACCAAAAAATGAAGAAATAGATATATTTTGGAGAAGTATTTATGAAGATCCTGTGGAACATAACAAAGATGCTAAATGGATAGAATAAGTAAACAAAGAATAAGAAGTTTAAAGGTACAGGATATGAAATGGGATGACGTAACAGCCAGAGAAACTGAATTAAAGTTAAGAAAAGCCTCTAATTGGAAAACCCCAGGCCCAGATGTAGTACCTAACTTTTCGTTGAAACATCTTTGTATGAAGATTTAGCCATGAGTAAGAACTATTAATATGTGCACCCCGAACAGACACCAACCTGGCTAATAACAGGAAAAACAGTGCTTCTACTTAAGAGTGAACCTGCAAGCTACCCTAAATATTATAGACCAATAACTTCCCTTCAGACAATGTATAAACTATACACTGGAATTGATGCCAACAGAGCTTATAGTCATTTAGAAGAAAACTCAATTATGACCATAGAACAAAAGTGCAATAAAAGAAAGTCATATGGAACAAAGGATCCTTTGTTGTTAAATAAAATCATAGTGAAGAACTGTAAAAGGGGAAAAATCTAAGTATGGCTTGGATTGACTACAAAAAAGCATTTGATAGTATCCCACATTCATGGAAAAAAGAGTGCTTAAAAATGTATAAGATGCACCGTACATAATCGACTCCATTACAGTGAGCATGAATAAGTGGCAGACCACTTTGCAATTAAGGCATGATAAAGGACAAATTATTATCCCAGGGATAAAAATTCAAAGGCGGATATTCCAGGGTGACTCTCTGTCACCACTGCTATTCTGTCTTGCCCTTAACCCATTAAGCTGTCTACTTAGCAGCTCAGCCCATGGCTATAATTTGGCTGCTAGAAAACAACAAAGTCTTTAGACTTATCTTCTCTGTCGATGATTTACAACTGTATAGCTCATCAAATGAGGAAATGAAAGCACAGCTGCAGGTTCTCAAAACTTTTTCAGATGATATAAGAAGGTCATTTGGTCTTGATAAATGCTCAAAAGCAAACTTTAAATCAGGAAAACTGGAGCACCAGGAAAACATCAGTTTGGGACAAGAATGTGATATAAAAGAACTTGAGCAAGAGGGAGGTTATGCATATTTGGGAACTGATGAAGGATCAACAATAAAACATGAACAAATGTGAAAAAAACATGGTAAGGAATACTTTAGAAGACTAAAATTAATCCTGAAAACAGCATTATCTAGGAACAAAATTCAAGCTATAAATCAATTTGCTCTTCCTGTCCTAACTTACAGTTTTGGAGTGAATGACTGACTGACCCCAAAACGCGTTGGACAGATTAGATAGGAAAACAAGAAAGATGCTTCAAGCTCACCAAATGAGTTATAAAAATCACTGCATACCAATATTATATATCCCCCATTCCAAAGGGGGGATGGGCCTCCTTGAAACTGATTGCATGTATAGATCTGCAATTGTGGGACTCCCTACATCTCTGCTGACCTCACAAGACCCAAACATAGTGAAAGTTTTGAAACATGAGGAGAATAAATCTAAAATGACTTCTCTGCTTACGCTAGCAGAAGCATATCAGCATCAAGCAGGAATGGAAATCAAGCCAGAAGTAGCTAATAAATCAGGCAACTAAATGTGACAAAAACAAAAGAAAGAATATAAGGTAAAGGACCAGATGAGAAGGCAAGAAATGTGGAAAATGCATAAATATAGTTGCAGTATAGAAAACG
>NC_056746.1:182187743-182435243 GCF_019279795.1 Protopterus annectens
GCAGTCTGGGCCGTATTTTCCACAGGCCCGGGGGCTTTGAAGGATTCCACCTCGGTTTTGAGGAGTGTGAAATTTGCTTTAGAGAAGTTTTTCACTGTGGTTTTCTGGGCAGGGGGTGGGGTCGGGATGTGAATATCCAGTGAGATTAGTTTATGGTCTGATCTTACCAGTGAGGGATACACTTCTGGTCTGGAGCATAGAGTCCCCATGTTGGTGATGATCAGGTCCAGTATGTTTTCCCCTCTTGTGGGAGTGGTAACAAGTTGTTCCATAGCATTTGAGTTTATAAATTCTAGGAACCTTTGGGCTAGGGTGTTGGAGCTAGAGTAATGCTCCCAGTCTATGTTTGGGTAGTTGAAGTCGCCTAATATAATGGTGTTTGGAGAGACCTTCATATTTTCCAGCGTTCTCAGGAAGGCCGAGTGGGGTTCCTGAGTTTGGGAGGGTGGTCTGTAGCAGGCTATAAACTGGAAGGCAGTTTTACCCACTGTTAGTTGCACATGGATAGTCTCTGATGCTTCGTGCTTTGCCACCAACCTGGAGGTGTGGGTATCTTTGATGAATATCGATACTCCCCCTCCTTTTGTGGTTCGGTCCAAGTTTTGGGGCCAAAAAGCATGGTATGAGGTATAACCTGGTAGTGCTGGGGTGCTCTCGGGTGCCCTGAACCAGGTTTCTGTTACTGCACAGATAAATAAATATAAATAGATATAAATAATATATATGTATCAATATATCTCACATATATTACACATATATTACACACACACATATATATATATATATATATATATATATATATATATATATATATATATATAATGTATATATGTATACATAGCAGCATAGTTAACCAGATCAGTGGTTGGACCTCCTTTGTGCAGGGGAATGACTGTAGCCATCTTCCATTCCTTGGGCACAAAACCTGACTGAAGGCTCCAGTTAAAAAGTGATTCGAGTGAACCAAAGAGGTCATATTTCATGCTATTTATTAAACATCCTGGGATGTTATTAGGGCCCATAGAGAAATTTGTCAGCGAAAAAGGTTGGCAATGGCCTCCGATTCAGTGTGGGTGATGATAGTTACAATAAGTTATGCGCCTTGTTGTGTATTTCCTCTAAGGTTACGGACATAGCTGTAGAAAGCTTTGTGGTTGTCCTTTGCTTGGGAAGCTATTTTTTCTTTATATTTAATTTTTGAAGTATTAATTAACCCAATCAGCTGCCTGTTTAGATTGGTCAGGCATCTTTTACTACGTATGACTTTTTCCTCCTCCTACACTTGGCCAAGATTTTTCTTTCTTTTAATGTATAACCAATTGATATTGTGATTCCACCAGGGTGGCTTGTCTTTTGAGTTTGTCTTATTCTTAATACAAGTGAGCACAGCTCACTATATACAGCTATCAATATGGCTGTACAGATATTTTGTAATTAACTTAGTGTATGCTGTGTGTTTACTGACTTTGGGAGTGCTTGGAATTCAGCCAATGTGCTGGTAAGTATACAGAGGTTAGACTTGTAATAGTTCTTAAAAGTTTTTGGTTTGCCTAGATTTAATTTTTATTTCAAGTTATACTGCCTTATGGTCATATCTGATGAGCAAAGGTTGCATATTTGGTGAGGAACATTACCCCCTACCCATGTTCATGAGTACAAGGTCAAGGATGTTTGCACTCCTGGTAGGAGAATGGACCAACTGTTCCAGGATGTTGGTATTAACAAAGTTTAGGAATATCTGGGCTTATGCATTAGAAGTGGTGTAGTATTCCCAATCTTAGAGGGGGTAGTTGAGATCTCCCATGATTACTGTATTGGGATTAATGATGACGGACTCCAGTACATTGAGACTGGTAGTATGGGTTTCCTGGGACATGGAAGGGGACCTAGAGGTTGAAAGGATATGGTACTACATCTTGTTTATGGTGAGTTGCACATGTATGAGTTCCAGTGGGTCATACACTCTAACTAGTCTGGATGTGAGATTGGTTTTAATATAGACTGAGAATCCTCTATCTTTAGTTCCTTCCTGTGCAGTAGTAGGTCTTACAGGTATGAAAGGCATTATAGCTTTCCACTGCTGAGGCACTCTCAGCAACCTTAAACCATGTCTTTGTTACTACACAGATGTCTACACTCTCCAGGGAGAGGAAGGCTTGCAGAGAGTGGAGTTTCTTGTTAAGACTTTTAGCATTGAGCAGTACCAACTTCAGATATTCCTTTATAGGTTCTGTTAAGTCAGTAGGTTTTACAGTTTGGCATTGCCTAAAAAGGGCACAGTGGGGAGGGGGGTGGAGAAGGTCTTTACCAATATCCAAAAGTCTAGAGGGGATAAGTGCAGACCATCCCTGGCAAAGCAGTGTGGTCTGTCAACCATGTTCTCTCAGCCGTCAAATATTGTACCCCCCTGGGCTGATACCAGAAGCTAAGCCAATTGTTAAAATGAATCATACTTCTTTAACAGCCGTAAGATAGTTTAGCCACTACAGGTTTACTTGGAAGGAAGTACAACAGGGACAGGTAACTAGTGAAGAAAGATAACTGACCTCTAAGTCTGACGTTCAAGTTAGTGATACATTATATATGCTACACGGACAAGAAGTGTTTTCAGAGAAGCCAGAAAGAAATTTGATTCAACATCATATTCAGTCAAGTCCAGTAGAAAATGTTAACTTAAAACCTTACAGAATACCAGACTCACAAATAACGGCAATATACAGAGAAGCAAAGAGGATGTTTAAGATGGGAGTAATAGAAAAAACATGTAGAAGAGCTCTGTATTATTAGTGCTTAAAACCGATGGGACCTTCAGGTTCTGTAATGGTTTTAAGAAGCTAATCAGCATTTCTAAATTCAATAGTTACCAAGTCTTATTGTAGGTGAATTCACAGAAAGACTGGGAAGGATAAGGTTCATGATTACACTACTCCTTAAAAGAAGTGCTGGCAAATCCCTCTAACAAATGAAGCTAAAGAACAAAATGTTTTTTCAACACCTGAGGAATTATTAAAATATACCATCTTCATTTGTGTTGCATGGTGTCCCTGCAACCTTCAGTGACTCACTAAGTCTTAAACCCTCAAGGCCAGTAAGATGGTACCTACTTGGATGATGTCATCATCCATTCTGAGGACTCTGAGTCCTATCTGAGCAGGGATAAGGTGTAATAAATGCCTCAAAACGAGTCATGTTAACTATTTATGCCTCCAAGAGGAATGCAGGATTAGCAGGCATTAAATACCTAGGATATGTAATAGGAAGGGAGATTGTTAAATCATGAAAAAGTAAAAGTAGAAGCAGTAAAACACTGGTCTATATCAGATATTAAGAAAAAAGTAAGGGGGATGGCTGGGTATTATCAGAACTTGATATCCCATTTTCAACAAGATTATGTACCCTCACAGACCTAACAAAGATGAGGATGGCACACAAAATAAAGGGGATAGTTAAAGCAAATACTGATTTCAAGCCGTTTAAGGAAGCTTGAGTTCAACCATGTATTAGCATCTTTCAATTTTAACAAACCATTTACAGTCGATACTGATGCATCACAGATCCACGTTGGTGCAGCGGTAGTGTTGTTGCCTCACAGCAAGAGGTTTTCCCATTCGATTCTCAGCTGGAGTGCGGGGATTGCCTTCTGTGTGGAGTCTGCATGTCCTCCCCGTGGTTGAGTGGCATTCTGAAAGACATGCATGAATGGGCGTGCTTTCGTTGAAGGTTGGGCGTCGAGCTGGCAACTCGGCAATGTAAACTCTACTGCCAATCATTAGCGGACCGGAGTTCCACTGTGGCAACCCCTAACCGGGAAAAGCCAAATGACAAACAAACTGATGCATCTCAGATAGGTTTAAGAACAGCGCTATTAGAACATTTTGATGGGGAGAGCCATCCACTATTTTCCTAAGTCAAAAACTAAGAAAGCCTGAAGCTAAACATTCTGCAGTTGAAAAAGAATACCTAGTTAATAAGTGGGTACTTGCCTCCCTAAAATGCTACCTACTAGGGGGAGAATTCACTTTACAAACAGACTATACCCCCACCTTTTTTGGCTATTGTCAACAACAGAGTACAAACACAAAACTGTACAGATGAGCCTTATCTTCGCAGCAGTTAAAATTCTAAGTTCAGCATTGGTCAGGCACAGTCAAACACAATGCAGATGATGGACTGTCAAGAGCACACAGGCCATCCAATTGTCATGAAACTGATGGGTTCACCAGGGGGAGAAGTAACTGTAGCATAGCACTGTAGATCTCACTAAATGGTACAAGTGACCCAAAACAGTGTAAATGCTGATGTAAACAGTATCTGTCTGTCTATCTATCTATTTATATAACTTTTACAGTAAATTTGGTCTAAATGAGCACTGTATATTTAAGATGAAATGTTTCTTCACATCAGTTCAACATATTTCTTTAAGATTAGATAAAGAATTTGCTGTTAAGGACAGGGTTTGCTTAATGACATAATTATAGCTGTATGTAGGCATTGGGGTGGTTTGAGAGTTTCTACCTTGAGTCCTACATAGTGCTGTTGTGTGAGTAAATTGACTATAGATGTTCTAATAGACCACTGCTACAGCAGTCTTAGCTATATGGGTTATATGCTACACAGGATATAAAAACTGACCAGCTTTCAAAGCCTAACAACATCTTCCGTGCTCTTAGACAATTGAAGAGAAAATCATTGGTCTGGGCACAAAGCCATTCAGAGCTTTCATGGCAACTGAAAGAGGGAGGCTAGACTCCTGAAAAAGGTCCATGCTATGTATATACAAATCAATGTCCACACCATAGCAACAAAAATAAAGGGGGAAGAGAGGGAGGGAGGGAGCAGCTACTGCAACAATGATCTATTTGAACATCTGCTGTTATGATATGTTTATTTATACAAGTGTACTATGTTGATTATTAGATCACTGTTGCAACTGATTTAACTATATGGGTAGAATATGACAGCTGAGAAAGACTGGAAAGAGGAAGGGTATGAGTCCAGGAATCCCTGAAAAATGGTACGAGTAAAGCCTGCGCTAGACCTGAAGAAGGAGTCTAGTTTATAGTGCTTTGAGAAAGTATGTACAGAGGAACATGTTGCTGCTTCAAAAATATATCTAGAGTCCACTCGAGAAGGCAAGGCCCCAGTGGAATGTATCTTGACCTGTGTGGAACTGGCTTGTTATGGTTGTATTAACAAAAGGAAATAGCATGGGAGTTGTCTGTTTTGACATTGGTTATCCTTTTTTCCTTACCTTCATAAGAAATTAATAACTGATCAGAATTTCTGAAGGTTTTAGTTTTGACAAGATGGTATATGAGTTGTCTATGCACATCCCCAGTATGAAGACTCATTTGTTCGTCATTTTTAGTTTCTGGAAAGAAGACAGGGAGATGGATAGCTTGGATCAAAGTAAACTTGGATGCCACTTTTGGCATAAATGAAGCATCTGCTCTCAAAGAAATGCTGTCTTTATGGAGAATGAGATAAAGCTGACCTACAATAATAGCATGTAACTGAGACACTCTCTTTGCAAAAGTCAGAATAGTCAACAATACTGTTTGCACATTAAGATGCTCAAATCAAGCTGATGGGCCAGTTCAAATGGAGCAAAAGGCAATTTTTACAAAACAAAAGGAAGATCCCAAGAAGGAGCCACCTGCCTTTTTAGGTGGACAGGTATGCAGAAGCCCTATCCAAAACATTGACATGGGAATACATTGAAAGAGGGTGATCCATGGACAGACATGCTGAAATGGCCAAAAGGTGAACATTGATGGAAAAGTAAAAAAAGCTAGAGGATAATAACTTACACAGAAATTGAAGAACCAGAGAAATTCTACCCTTAAAAGCTATTGATTCTTAATGTGGCACCAACTAGAAACTCTTTTTTATTTGCTAATACATGATTTTGTGGTATCAGGTTTATTTGTCTCCTTTAATACTTATTACACTTGTTCAGAAAACAGGTGCCTAAAATATATTAAAGTTATGTCATCCAAGCAGTTAATTGAAGTCATTTCAAGTTGGGGTGTGTCAAACAATCTTTGTCTTGTGTGAGTACGTCCAGTCTGTGAGGAAGCTCGTAGTAATTGCCCTTGTCAATTTCAAAAAGAAGGAAGAACCACTGCTGCATGGACCATAAGGGAGTCACCACAATGATCTTTGGAGAGTCCTTCTGAGTCTTCAAAATGGCCCTGGATATCAGTGAAAAGGATGGAAAGACATACAGGAACAACCCTGTCCAAAAAAAAAGAATGCATCTGTTTTCCAGGCCTGCTTGCAAGGAGTCCTGGAACAGAATTTTTCTAGTTGTTGTTGTGAATGGAGGCAAACACCTGAGGTATCCCTGCAGGAGGATCAAACCCAGAAAGCCCCTTTGATTAAACTTCCATTCATTAGGATCTGTCCTGGTCCTGCATAGCTTATTATAATATTCTCACAATATTTTGCTCTGACAGAATGTAAGATGCCTCTAGAGTGAGATGGGGCTGCATTGCTACATTTTAGGCTACCGTGGCTAATCTGCACAGAGAGTAGGATCTAGAAACCTGTTGTTTGTTTATCTACCACATAACTGTGATGTTGTCTGTGATCAATTGTAGGGGACCTGGGAACCAGAGATGATTGAGAGAGCTGAATGCATTTATTACTGCCAACATGTCTTTGATGTTTATCTGTTTTGGTCTGTCTTTTTTGTAGCAAAGATCTTGCAGTTTTACCTCAAAAGACACAGCCCATGAAGCAAAGTCTTAGGTGTCTGTTGTTACAGATTGTGCTGGAGCTGGAAGGGAGTTAGGGAGACCTGGATTCAGATAAAACTGGTGTCCCCAAGTAAGAAGTTCCTTTTTTCAAATTCCAAAACTGGAATGGTGTGTTAATGTTGGGACTGTAAAGATCTTATTTACCACTGAATCATTCTCATGTGTAGTTTGAAAAGAGGAATTATGAGAATCATATATGCTATGAATCTTACAATCCTGAAAAATTCCTTTGCTGAAGTCTTGGACTGAGCAGAAAAACTCAAACCAGATTTAGATATAGATCTACTTTTTTCTGTAGACGAAAAGCTCTTTGAACTGGCATATTTAGGAGATGCAACAGGAATACAGTCCTGTGGGATGGAGTAAGACGATAATTTTTGATGGTTTCCTGGAATCCCAGTTTATCAAAGTGATCTCTTATTCAAGTGAGTGAGAGAGAGAGAGAGAGAGAGAGAGAGAGAGAGAGAGAGAGAGAGAGAGACTCCAGTCACTTTGAAAAAAAAAACTCCGCAAAGACAAACAAGTCATCTAAATAAGGAAAACGTGAACATCTTGCAGTCTACAACTGGTTACCACTGGAGTCAGATACTTTGTGAATATCATTGGAACAGTGGATAACCAAAGTGTAATGCAAAGAAATGAAAGTGTAATCCAAACACAGGAAACCTTAAAAAATGAAATATGCGGTTATAGGAATGTGATGATAACCATCCTTTAAATCTATTGTCACCAAGAAAACTGAAAGCGGGAATAAAGGAGGTAGGGATTCCCAATGCCACTTTTACCTTTGATGGATAACTCTCAGCACCCATTTGTCTGAGATTATCTATTGCCACAGAGAAAATTGGGAGCTAGATTTTAGGTAAGAATTAAAGGATTGCCGGGGGGGGGGGGGTACACTTTGTAGATAGTCATCCAGACTTGTTGGACTATCCATCTTCTTAAAGCCTAATTGCCATTGTTTTTTGAACATTTGCATGCCTGAAGATTGATGAGGCTGCTTATTTTGCTTCGTATAAAATGATCCTGAGTTAGGGATGAAAGCTTTAACAACTTGGAGCATGAAGGCCGAGAAATCTAAGTCACACCTTGAATTAGTTCCCCTATCTCAACACATTTGTTTCATGATCTCAGCAGCACATGGTCGAAGGACAACCTCCTCATCAAGGAGAGAATTCAAAATTTCAGATTTTGCATCTTAAGTCAAATTTTGAGAATGTAACCATTAAAGTTCTAGAATGTAATACAGCAACATTCTACAGGAGGAAGCTACAGAACATTGAAGCTATTTGTTCCATGGCATTTATACAATAACGGCTCACTGCTCAAAAACAAGCACACTGATTGGATGGCTCAACTAACATATTCATGAAAAATGTCCCGCCGCTGAAGTACCATTGAGTGGCCAAACTTTCTACTGGCATATGCTTAGTGGCCAGAGTAAAATACAGGAAAAATCAAGTACGTTCTGCAAAAGTAAAAAATCAGAAACCTACCTGATTTTCCTTGTATTTCTACAGTATGCCTTTTAAATTCTTGGCAATAAATAAATAAATGAAAAACAACAACAATAACAATGAAACAGCAATAGAGAGTCTCTTTTCTCCATTGCTTCTCCTGCGCGGTACTGATGTACTGTGCAAGCATCGGAAGGTAAGTCCCATACACTTGCGCATTACATCAGTAAACAAGGAAGAATTTAGAGGAACATAATAATACACCATTACAAAGACATTATTTAAGAAAGGTAAGCAATTTCTTTCTTAAATAACATCATTGTATAATAGCAATATTCTATTCCTGTTTGTGGGTATATTGGGATTTACTCACGGATGGCTTTGTGTAATCACTTGGCTTCACCCTCATAATCAAACCACCAACAATGGATAAATCCTGATATAACCATGCACAGTTGTGGATTATTGCTTTCAGTGTGGAGCAGATAAAATAAATACTGAATAAAACATGCAGTTAACTCAACCCAAATTAACGTTACTATGGTACTATATCACACAGCACTTTAAAAACAGATGGACTTCACATGAGCAAATATTAAATAACTTTGAAAAAACAATGAAAGTATATTATTTATAGTCTTAACTTTATTTATATATTGAAATTCAGTTTATCAGGATGCTATTTTAAATAGTAATATACCAATGGTGAGAGAATAGTAGTAATAAACAATAAAATAAAAAATTGACATCAAAGTTAAAAACAAGCATAAAAAAAACTGAATACCTGAAAATCTCAATGAAACGTTTTGCCATTTCAGATAAAATGTGCTTATAAAGTGCAGCATACTATTTGTTACAATATCAATCCCTAAATAAAGAGTAATAATCTTATATGAAGTAAAAATAACCAAGAAAGTAGAAAAGATTTATAACCGCTAGACAATGTCATTTTTGAACTTCCCAGCTATACCAACAAGTATAAGTAAACGTTTTAGGTAACACTCAATAGCAAAGAATTACAGATGGACTTTAAAGGGCAGGACAAGCTGCTACTCAGAGTCTAGAGGTCATTAAAACATGAATATTTAAAAAGGCAGGAGCTGGGATTCATAATCCACTATGTAGATTGGAACTGCGATCTTCATGGTGTAGCCCCTTTTGTGCCAGACACTCTAGCAGTAGTCAACCCATCTACCTAATCATGATTTAACTGAGTGAATCAAAGACGCAGATATCTCTTTTACATACTGCCAGGGCTGTAAAGGTTTGCATTATAAATGTTATGTAGACATGGGTAGCACCTGCAATGTTAGGAAACGTGCATCGCAGGTAGCCATGGCAGAATTGATGTGGTATGAAAGTTCATGCCACTTCCTTCCTTGAATCTGGGCCCTCCTGTTATCTGGCTGATTCAGTATTGTATATATTAGTGCTACTGTACTTCACATGCTCCAATCCATGCTCCACTACGGTTAGCTCCTACAGCGGTCTCTTAGCGGCTTTCATAAAACATGAGGAGCTAATTAGTATCTACATTCTCCTACCATTGCTAACCAGCTGCATGACAGAAGGCAGAAGAGGACAATGATGCCACTGCAGTGCAGAAAGACATAGTATGGCCCTACATCACAGTCAGTCATCTTGCTTCTTGTGCCAGACACACACACACACACACACACACACACACACACACACACGCACGCACACTCATACACATGAGTGTGTGCGTGTGCTTGAAGTCACCATCAGGAATCCATTGCTGCAGCTAAAAAAATAAAATACAAAAATGTAGTTTTTAAAGCAACATCCAGAGATGGCAGTGACATTGATAAGAAAATTTCTCTCTCTCTCTCTCTCTCTCTAAATATATATGGTTCCTAT
This sequence comes from Protopterus annectens, assembly GCF_019279795.1. NCBI lineage: Eukaryota > Metazoa > Chordata > Ceratodontiformes > Protopteridae > Protopterus > Protopterus annectens. Next base: position 182,197,843 of record NC_056746.1, read on the forward strand.
TAGATGATTAGATTCTTGCATCTTGGTTGAACTTGAAAAGACGAAAAGGCAAAATGACGAAGCGGCATATAAGCAAATTCTTTCCCTGGGAAAGAAATCGCTTGGCCGCGTCCGTTACTTTGCCATTTTCGTCACTGTAGCGCAATCTCGGAGTTGGTATATTTACGTGGGGGGGGGTGTAGGGCATAGCCCCCTACATCAGGGTTTTTATGTTATGTTTTAAGTGTGTTTTTTTTTTTTTTTTTTTTTTTTTTTTTGAGCAACGAGGAAAAAGATTGCTGTTCTAAGCATTCAAGTTTGTAAGCTTTCTCTTACATGGGGTCGATAAATCATCGTTCACTTTTCTAAGCATTCAATGATTTAATATAGACCTATATATATACATATATATATATATATATATATATATATATATATATATATATATTTAAAGTTTGCTTATTCACAATAAATAAAAAAATAATTTCTCAGAATTTAATGACTGGTAAACTTCAACAAGTTGAAGACAAATGAAGGATTTCATTCTAGTCATTTATTAAGTTGTACTTCTAAAATTAAATTTATTTAATCTGGAAAAAAAGGCAATTTAATGAAGCACTGTCTTCAGCCCATTATTCTAAAACTGCATTTTTCTTTTGAAGATTAATGCAGTACTAATCAGCATTACTGTTTCATCACTTAATAATTCCAACCTCGATTAATACTTAATACTTTTTTTTTAATTTCTGCTTGCAATAAACTGCTTTGGTCTGTCATTAAATGGCTTGACTATGACTCAGATTTTTACGACTTACAAAAGTAGGTTATCACTTAATGTACTTCATCTCAGTGGATGCTTTATAGATGGCAGGGTTAAATTCACTGTAAAATTCCAGCGCTCACAGGCACCCAGGTAAAGAATGATCAGGCACTAAAGAGTGAACATATATCCATATCTAATGGCAATGAACATGTTACATTTCCATTTTACATTTAGTAGGAAACACTGAAATGACTGTTGTCTTGGCATACAGCCTTTAAAGAAATAAATTAACCACAAAAATATGAAACATTTAGATTAAGTGAAATAAATTCAGTAAATTCTACCAAGTTATTTAATTTTTACTCAGTATAGTATAGTTATGAATTCTCAACAGGTTCCATTAGAAGCTGAAAAGCCTGAATGTTGCTGATTTTATTATTAAACCAGGCAATTTTCTCATTTATTTATTCTTTGTTTGCTGTGTTATTCCCACTAGGCTAGTGGCCTCTTTTCAGGGGTACCTGAGGTGGTGTTCATATTGACTAGAGAAAATTTAACAAGAGCATCAGGAAACATTCCCTACTCTTTCCAGTAAGTGCTGTGGGATCTTTTACATTATCCTGAGCTACCACCAAATCAAGCAGAGGGGACCTCAGTTTAACATATCATCCAAAGAACACACCCAGAATCGCAGTACCCCTTATGCTGCACCACACTGTCAGCCATCCATTTACCTGATGTGAGTAGAGAACACACAGCCTTGTGCACCAAAGGTAAGTGTGCTACATGTTGCACCACTGACACTGCATAGTCTGAATTTGCACACTGTAGCAAGTGGAGAAAGGCTGCATGCCTGAGATGTAGTACAAAACTAAAGCTTTGTGTGTGCCTGTTTTGCTGATGTTATAAAACAACATTAATAAAGAAGTGTCACTTTGTGAAGAGGAGCATGGTTCAGTGATATTTAATCAAAGTTCATCAAACATCAAAAATATAACAACTCCTCACCAGCAAAATGATGTTAAAATCAGCACTACAAAAAATTCTGCATACTGTAAACCTATTTAGAGAGAATAATGTACAAAATAAAGACCACTGAAAAATAAGCAAATAACTTACCTTAGCTTTCCAGTAAGCCTCTTTCACTGGTTTCACCAAAATCATTAAATGAATCCCTTGCAACACATTTCCACATTTTTTCTAAGTCCAGCATGTCCTGCATGTATTTTCCCTTATATGTTTTACTTACTTTTTGTTCTGTCTTTTTAATCAATGCATCTTGACTTGTAATTACTTCTTTTGCTTTTCTTTGCTTCTTTTGCCTGCTGATCATCACCGCCTCTCCCTTTTAACCTATCAACCCATTTATTTCCTCCTTACTGAGGTATGAGCTGGCTATAGGGGCCAATCATTAAGGCAGTCATCTGGGGTTGTTGAAGGATTTTTCTTTGTATGGCCCTAAGTACCTGCATATGCTTAGCTAGAGAGCGGGATGACGACATGCGATGGGCTGACCACTCTGGTTGTCTTTCTGAAAGGGCTGACCATGTTGGTGTTCCTTGAGGGACATTGCTACCAAGCAGCCCATCACCATTCCCTCATGCATGGAAAATGACTCCTCAGATCACCACTGCAAACACTGTACTTCCATGTATTCACTAAAAGCACTTGCAACCCCCCACCTCCACAGAGAGGCAAGCAGACCATGCCCATTTACTCCCCCCTCACCTAGCCTGTCACTTCCAATACCTGCGGCCACCAATCTAACTACAGTTGCCTGGGTCACAGTTAAAGTTACATACCTCTACACCACAGACCAAACAACTTGATCTAATTTACTGCAAGTAAAACACATACCATAAGCACAGCATAAGTTTGCTAATCCAAAAAGTATATGAGATAGATTAGCTCATGCCCCATGTGTCAACATCAAATTATCTCACAAACTAGTGCAAGTAAATGTAAATGTAAAAATGTGTCAAGTTCTGGTTTGGTAAAGCCTATCTTGACAAAATATATCATGTGAAAAAGGTTGGTTTTAGAAAAAAAAACAGCTTTGCCAACATTTTTGGTACCTTGTTATGTTGCTAAGTAGGCCTTGTTAAGAAACCTTTGGACAAATATATCAAATTAACATAAATCTGGCTTTCACACATGCTATTCTCCTTACAAATTATTCCCAACTTTCTTATAATCTCCCAAAAATATTGGTATACTAACTTTTCATCAAAAGTGGAACTGAAAATGATGAAAATAATTAGTTTTTTAAAAGAAAATAAGAGGGGCCTAGTTAATTATTAATGTTATTGAAAGCAAGGAGAACGTGGTTTAGGTGATTAGGTCTTCTTTAGCAAAGAAAAATGCAGGAAATTATATCCTGCAAATCAGTTCTGGGTTAAGTATAAGAGAAATGTATGGTGTTACAGTGAGGTACCTTGTGCTCTTTGCCTTATTGTACAAAACACAATTAATTACAAAAAAATACCATCCATTATGAGATATTAATTAGTGCTAAATTCCACAGAAGAGGCTTAAGTCTGAAAGGAGTGGTTTAGGTAATTACATTTTTAGAACCAAGGAAGATGATATTTAGGTGATTAGGTACTCCTTAACTAAGAAAAACAATGCAGGCAATGTACAATGCAAGTCAGTTCTGGGTTAAGTATGACTTTATAGGGAAATGTACAATAATAGACTGAGGTACCTTGTGGGCGGCCATAGTAGTGAGCGGTTAGTGTTGCCACCTCATAGCAATAGGTTCTCCAGTTCGATCCTTGGCTGGGGTGCCTTCTGTGCAGAGTGGCTCCAGCTTCCTCCCTCATCCCAAAGACATGCTGTAGGTGGATTGGACACTCTAAATTGGCCCTAGGTGTGAATGTGTGTGTGTGTGTGTGTGTGTGTGTGTGTGTGTGTGTGTGTGTGTGTGTGTGTGTGCATGTGTGTGTGTGTGTGTGTGTGTGTGTGTGTGTGTGTGTGTGTGTGTGTGTGTGTGTGTGTGTGCCTTCTGTGGAAGGCTGGGCGCCGAGCTGGCAACTCGACACTATAAAACTCCACTGCCAATCATGAGCGGACAGGTGATCCGCTGTGGCGATCTCTAACCGGGAAAAGCCAAAAGAAGAAGAAGACGACTGAGGTACCTTGTACAGTCTGCATTTCTATACAACACAAAAAAAAAAAAACAGGGCAGTGCCTATCAAGAATTATTGATCAGTGCTCTGTAGTATAAATCCTGAAGAAGGAGAACAACCACAATAGCTTCCATAATAAACAGGGTCAAAATGGGAAAAAACATTAAAATCAAAAAAATAAAAATGAGTCAATGCATAAATTCCTTTCAGCTAAAAAAGCAAAGGAGTTCAGATGTGTCTACCAGCTAGATCATCAGTTCCCTGACAGTCACCTGTGCTTGCCATATCTGTAAATCTAATATCTTCCTTGAGCCTTTGGCAGGTGTCACAAGGCCAAAACTATTTTTTTTTCATCTGTGAAAGGATAGCAGGTTACTCCCACCCAGAATTCCTTGCTTGCCAACAATACTGGCAGTCTATGTTTGTTCCATTGCTTAGATCACTGGCAGTACCGATGGATATGTCGCTGCTATCACACAAGCATTATTTTACTTTTCTTAATGGTATGTTTCAACCACATACAACTTGGTTTCTTCATCTGTAGTATAATTACTTATATCTACTTTTCTAACAGAAGTATGTTTCACATAAGTTGCAAGCAGATTTCAGAGTACCAGAAATGCAGTTCAGTAGCGGACTCATATTAATTATGTTAAAAGTTTTGGTTAGCTGAAATGCCATTATCCACTACACAGCCTAGGCACTATACACCTTCTCTGTCTTGAGATTACTTTTGAAATAATATAATAGATACAATGTCTCGAAACAATACTTTATGAATGCATGAAGCTCTACTCAAATAAGAACCAAGAAACGTAAATCATTCATGTATCAGGTAGTTTAAAAAGCTCACAAATGCCTTAGTCTTTAATAATTTTTCTGTTATCAGTAGTACTGTTTGGAAGTCCTTACTTTCATTGATCTAATTCTAATGGCACCTCTTAAATATTTCATGATACGAGAAACAGTAAGCAATTGAGTTGGGTCTCCTGCTTGTCTGTCTCATTTTGCTCCACCTGGTAGACTAGTGGGGCTTCACTTATTTATTATTTACTTACTTTTCATGATTGACTTAGACCTAGTATATTTCTGGCCTATTTTCATGGAGGATCTGAAGTGTTATTTATGTTAACTAAGTGGAATTTAGCCAAGACACCAGATTCGTAATAAGAAAACAATTATTTTCCATAAGTGTTGGAAGATCTTTCACATCCCATTTAAGAACCACCAACTCAACGAAATGAGACCCTGGTTTAACATCTCATCCAAAAGACAACACCTCAGGAGTGCAGCAAGCTCCCCTTCTGCTGTACTACAGTCTCGGTGCTGGTACATGAATTCAAACACCTACTGTGGGAATAAAACACAGTCTTTTGATCTTCCTGGCAACAATGCACACTGCGTTACCTGTTGAGACAATCACATTTATTCATTATGCTCTACAATGCACGATTTGTTCAGCATATCAAAAGCTAATAACCACCATGTCTGGCATCATACTTCAGGAAATAAGACAACCCGAAGCCATGAATAATATGAAAACCATGTGAGTCCTTTGCTTCTACATCTCTAACTGGTCTAAAAACTGACTCACACAGCTGATATAGCATTTTCCCTATCATGACTGCTGAATCCCCTGCACCCCAGATGGATAAGAGCATTCTTCCTCTCAACATATATTTCACATCATAGCAGTTGTATTTATGCTACAACTGACACTGAGTTCCTCTCATTCCTGTGGTAAACTGCTAAAGTATAAATAATAGATCAGCACACACCTGTTATGTACTCCTTCATGAGCAGCTGGCTAAGGTACAGATATGATGGAAGCACATAGTTTTGTCGAAGTTGTAGAAAAGGTGAGCATTTCAGTCTGACACATCCATCAGGTGCACTTAAATGCCATATCAAAGTCTGACACACACCAGGTATACCACTCAAACACATCTCAGTTTGAAATATCTCAGTGTGACACACACACACACACACACACACACACACTCACATACCAGGTGTACATACCTGACACAACTCAGTCTGACATATACACACGCATACACACATACCAAGTGTACATACCTGACACATCTCAGTCTGACACACACCAGGTGTGGTGTACATACCTGACACATCTCAGTCTGACACACACACACACACACACACACACACACACACACACACACACACACACACACACACACACACACGCACACACACACACACACACACACACACACACACACACACACACACACACACACACACACACACACACACACACACACACACACAGAGCAGTTATAATACCTGCACACAGCAGGTGTACTGCTCAACACTTGATAGGTCCAACTCCGCTTCTCAATAAATGTATCTGCAGGATGGTCTACTTGTTGTGGGAAATACTAATGACTATATTGTCTAGCATCAGGCATTAGCTATCAGTCCATCTACATGCTATCATAACAATACAATCAATTCTATTGAGAAGAGGAAATATTCCATGAACTGACTTACTTACCTGAGCTAAATAATCAAACAATCACTCTGCATTCTCTCCACACCTTTTGATCATTCATTTTTAACATCTACTAGAACATTCTTGAAAATGACAATGTAGATTTTATTTGTTAAAGCCTTTGCCATTGAATTCATTCCCTAATTCTCTTCAGAACAAATTTGAATTTACAAAAGAAGTTAGGAGATTACACACCTTCTGAACTGAATCTGTTTGTTTTGAAATATGTAACTATTAAATGAAATCTTGGTTTCACTCTTACCTCTTCTAACTATAGCCTACCTGCTAACCTCCTATGAACATCCAATAAGTCCACAGTTTCATTACCCCTCCAAACATACTGCCACACCAACACTAGCTATTTCCCAAAATCACATAAACATTACATCCAGACCCAGCTACCTACTAGCTAAGTATCATAGACTGGCCCACATCAAGCAAAACAATCTAAAAGCTAGGAAATCTCTGTACCAGTATTGTAAGCTTCTAAATCCTATGTGTAGAATACAAGTCCACTCCTTACTTGATGGGGAAATTCACCCAAACCCCGGCCCAAAGAATACTCCTACCACTGAACTCCATAGCCCTAGCCTCTCTAGTACACAAACCACTACCAGACCTTCAAACTCACTCTTTATAGCTCATCTCAATATACGTAGCATTAACAATAAAGTTTCCCACCTTCATGCTCTCCTAGATGTACACTTATTTGACATCCTATGTCTAACAGAAACATGGTTAAAACCTGCAACTAAAGATAATGAAGTCATCCCACCTGGTTACAATATCCTGAGACTAGACCACACAGCCAACAAGGGAGAGGGGGTAGCAATCCTTTACAAAGTAGGGTTACAAGTTTCTTCTTCAGACCTTAAACCACCTCTAGACAATAATGCTGAAATCCTTATTTCTAAGATTCAGCTCAATACTTGTAAATCCATATATATAATCTGTATTTACCTTCAACATGCTCGAAAATATCCTTAGCTGGCTTTCTGTAAATCTCCCACAAGAAACTATAGTCCTCAGTGAGTTTAATATTGACTGTAAGTGCTGTAGTACTGAACACCCTACTACCCATATTAACCTATATGGCTTTTCTCAAACTATTACCTCTCCAACCAGGACTAACAAACTCAATAATAAAGAAAGCACCTTAGATTGGATTCTCACAAATAATCCTCATCAAACATATAAAGTAGGGACCCTCCCAGATGTTTTAAGTGGCCACTCAGTGACCTATATTATCAGGCATAAGAGCAATATTACCTACCCAAGTACACTCAGGATAATATGGTCCAAAAACATTTTAACTCTGAACTTTTCCAAAGTGAACTTAAGGCATGTAATTGGTCACCAGTAAAATACCTCCCACTTGATGAAGCCGTAAAATACTTTAATTCCAAATTCTTAGCCATCCTAGACCACCATGCACCAATACGATCTATCAGAAATAAGACTAAGCCAGCCCCATGGCTCTCAAAAGAAACCAGGCAAAAAATCCTTCTTAGAAACAAATCCTGGGCTAAATGGCATAGTACTAAAACCCAACAAACCAACAAAAATTTAGACAACTGAGAAATAATACAAAAAAGTTATTCTCTTAGATAAAAGAAACTTCTACTTCCAACTCCAGCAAACTCTCCAAAATAAACCACAAACGTTTTGGGCAAGCATTAACAGACTTCTACATCCAGGCCAATCCATTGCACCAAACCCGCAAGGCACTAACCTTGAGAATCCCATACAAAGTGCCAATGCCTTCAATACCTTTTTCACAGAGGCCATCCAATCTCCTGCCAATCAGCTATCCCCAGATAGCTCAACTCTGCCAACTTCTACAACTAGCTCACTCCCTTCATTTCAGTTGCAATCAGTTCCAACTTCCCTCATTTGCACCCTTCTCCAAAACCTAAAACCAACCACACCCTCAGCTGACTAACTACCTGCAGAATACCTGCAAAAAGCAGCTAAAACCATAGCCTATCCCATTTCCATACTGATTAACAGAACCATAAATGAAGGTACCATCCCAACTATCTGGAAAATCTTTCACATTATCCCCCTACATAAAGGTGGTAACTCAAATGAATTTTCAAACTATCGCCCCATAGCCTTACTTTCTCCTTTGGCCAAAATAATGGAAAAGTGCATTCATAGGCAACTACTACACCACCTAATCCAAAACAACTTACTTGCTAAATGTCAACATGGATTTAGGCCATTCCACAGCACCACCACTGCCCTCTTATCCTTTACAGACTGCATTAACAAAAACCGTAACATCAGCATTCTTTCCTCTGCACTCTTTATCGATCTTTCTAAAGCCTTCGATATGGTTAACCACCAGCTACTTATAAATATACTCAAATCCCTTTCACTTGATGCACTTGCTATAAAATGGTTTCAATCATACTTAGACAATAGACAGCAGGCTGTGCTATGGGATAATAATCTATCTACCCACATCCCCATTACCCTTGCTGTCCCTCAAGGCTCCATTTTAGGCCAGCTCCTATTCTCCATTTTTATTAATGACCTACACTCAGCAATTCCTCAAGCTACCTGTATACAATATGCGGATGATTCCACAATAATATGCTCAGCCACTTCACCATCTGAACTACAGTCCCTAACCCAAAAGGCATTTAATACAGTTGAAAAATGTTTTTTACAGCACTGCCTCCTCTTGAACCCCAAAAAAACAAAACGTTTGCTTTTCACTCCTACCCAGAAGTTCACCGCAGTAGATACAGTCATATCTAATAATGGCACTCTCATATCTCCTGACCCCCACCACCAAACTCTTAGGAATAACAATAGACAGCAACCTTAACTTTGATACTCATATTAACAACACAGTAAAAACAGTCCATAAGAAACTAGGGTCCGTCTACAGAATCAAACCCTACCTTACACCATGAGCTAGAACCACTATAGCCCACACTCATTTAATCTCCACATTCCTCTATGCTTCACCTATATATCCTAATCTGTCAAAAAATAACCTCAACAAACTGGCATTCCCCTACAATAATATTACGAGATTTGCCACTAGCACTCCATTTAGACCCTACCATTGTCTTAATCCAAAGCAGCTAGGATGGCTAGAGCTACAACATTAGTTTCAATTTCACCAGCTTACTATTGCCCATAAGACCCTTTACCAACCTACCAATACTCCAATACTCTCTAGTCTCATTACCCCATACAAAAATCTTAAAAACTTACCCTCATCAAATAAACTACTTGTTTGCACAAGTAAATCCAACAACTTCACCCCAGTAGATACAGTCATATCTAATAATGGCACTCTCATATCTCCTGACCCAACCACCAAACTCTTAGGAATAACAATAGACAGCAACCTTAACTTTGATACTCATATTAACAACACAGTAAAAACAGTCCATAAGAAACTAGGGTCCCTCTACAGAATCAAACCCTACCTTACACCATGAGCTAGAACCACTATAGCCCACACTCATTTAATCTCCACATTCCTCTATGCTTCACCTATATATCCTAATCTGTCAAAAAATAACCTCAGCAAACTGGCATTCTCCTACAATAATATTGCGAGATTTGCCGCTAGCACTCCAGTTAGACCCTACCATTGTCTTAATCCAAAGCAGCTAGGATGGCTAGAGCTACAACATTAGCTTCAATTTCACCAGCTTACTATTGCCCATAAGACCCTTTACCAACCTACCAATACTCCAATGCTCTCTAGTCTCATTACCCCGTACAAAAATCTTAAAAACCTACCCTCATCAAATAAACTACTTGTTTGCACAAGTAAATCCAACAACTTGGCAGGAGACCCTCTCTCTTCTCTAACACTGTTGGGAAATACTGGAACCTACTTCCCAGTGAACTTTTTTCACTGTCTTCAATATCACTCTTCAAATCTAAACTGAAACTATACCTGAGAACACATTGGTTATGCCCCTGTACTAACCCTGACTAGCTCACTATCTTTTTATTACTGGATGCTGCTCTCCTTTTACTCTTCTGTACTAACTCCAGTCTTTCTCCTTAATAACCAAAGAGACTATGATCTTGTAATTTAAGCTAACGTATATAGAAACATCATTCTAATGCATACAATTTTTTTTTTAGTGTTTGTGTTAAGATTGTTAGAAAGTAAGGTATTTTACTAAGATCATTTGTTATATTATTGTACTGTACCAACATTTTTTTGTAATTGTGTGTTTTTGGAGCTTACCTCCCCGGGCCTCTACTGAAAATGGACATGTATCTAGTTAGACTAGCCCAGTCAACAAAATGTAAAATAAAATAAAATAAATGCATAATAAATAAGTGATATAACATTTTTGAATACTTTCAATTTATTCATTTTGTTTGCTTTATTTGCAGTATGTTGTAAACATTGGACCATAAATGCCTGATGTATACTGTAGTGTATTATTACTGCATTCTTTACTTTGAACATCCTTTTTAATCCTTCTTTGTAACTTAATATTAACCCTATAGCTAACTTAGGTATAGCCTTAAAATGATTATTGCAGAGGTTTAGGAGGAGTTAACTATGAATAACCATGTGCTGTTTAATCGACACATGACTAAGTGAACCAAAATGTCTAAAACCTTGACAGGCTGCAACTCAAAACAGTGACTTTCTTCAAAATCATAAAACACACAAAAACATTTTTTTCCATGGAGCAAGCCACCCTACTTCCCCAAAGCCCTGAGTTTGCAAAGTAAACAAAAAACATAACACTCCCTTTGTTACTATCCTCTGACTCTAACACAGCACTCAACATGTTGATGATCCATTTATGATGTTGTGAGCATCGTTTTACTGGAGGTCAACATACAGCAGATTTCCATTTGGTAGATGTGATGGAGCACTTTTTCTCTGAAAGGGTAGTTGTTATATACCCATCTGCATATTGCCATTAGATAATCAACTTTGTTCATGTAAAGTACTATCCATAAACTAGTGGACAACTTCAGGAACAGATGGAGCAGGATGAAGTTAAAATGCATATGGATGTGGGAAATGTGGCTAACAAAGGAAACTGTGAGTCACCAAATGCTGAAATGGTACGAGCACACTGTGAACACAAAAGGGGCTGTATAAGGAAGGGTACCACTGGGTACACTTAAAAAATACTTCTTAAAAACAAAAACAAATCCTGACTTGATAAAGTGGAACGACTTTTTAAAGAAACATATTTATTCTGGAAATAGGCTAAAGCACTAATGAATTTACAAACTCAGTCACAAAAACACACAGTGTCTTCATCTGAAACTACTCCTGTGCATATTACTTTAGTAAATATGATGTGCCCCCCCCCCCCCAGCAGTGTAGTTTGCTATGGGTGGAGATAGTTCCAGAGATGGTCACATTATATTCTTTTGATTATATCTAAATATTTGTTGAACTTTTGTGATTTAATACAGTTTGTTAAGAAATGGCTGTATCTGATTCAATGAAAGTGATATTCAGCTTTAAGATTCATGATTTCACATTATAGTGCAGTTGTTTAACAGGACACGGAGACACTTAGCCTATATAGTCTGATATTTGAGTACATTTAATGCTATATACCCCTTCCTCTTCACTCTTACTCCACTTGCCTCATGCCCTCCTTTCATCCATCTTGTAGACCACCCTTGGCTCTACAACTCTCTGTGAAGAAATACTACTGCAGATCTATGGAGCAGGAGGTAACCACAATCTATTGCTTGTACCCCTATTTTACATTGTAATTGTTATTTAGAGTGACCTCTTCTCATCTTCCCAACATGAAATTGTATAACCATATCATACCATTCCTATCTCTTCTGGCAAGTAGTAAACAGGGTGCCATTTATGAAAATTTCCCCATCAGCATTTCATCATGGCTTCATAACGAAAGAGAATGGACACCGATAAAGTGTACATATTCGTGGAATGTTTGTATGTAGGGCAGGTTTGGCATAATGGATAAGGTTTTCACTTATAGATACAAGGTACAGGGTTTGAGTTTAAGCTTGGGTTATTGACTAGGCTTAAAATGGCCCTTCTGGGCAGTTAGCCTAGTATTCACCTATAAATAAGATCGCCTAGTTCAGTTATGTGTTTTTATGACTGTGAGATGTTATTTCTCTAATAAAAAACATAAAGTTGAGCTTTTCAGTTCTGAGGATGAGGGCAAGGCAGTCCACACAGCCTATCTGGACCTTGCCGAGGCCTTCGACACCATCCCCTACTCTGAAATCATAGACAAACTTACTAAGCTGGGCATAAATCCCTACGTCACTCGATGGGTTGCCAAGTGGCTTACTGACAGAACCCAGACTGTAAAAGTAGCCGACTCCAAATCCAGCTCCAGACAAGGGACAAGTGGAATACCTCAGGTTTCAGTACTGGGACCACTCTTGTTTGGCATCTACTTCTCTGAAGTACAGGCCAACACTAAGGGACTCTGGCTAACAAAGTTTGCAGATGACTGCAACCTGGGAGCCATTATTGAATCCCCAAATTATGTGGATATTCTAGAAAAGGACCTTACAGAAACAGATGCTTGGTACCAGAGCCATGGGCTCAAGCTTAATGCCAAGAAATGTATAGTTATCCCCTTTGGGAAAAAACATATACCCATGAATTACCACATAGGTGGCAGTACACTAAACACCGAAAGTGTGATAGAGAGACTTAGAGACACAGGTGGGCAGTGGTCTCACCTTTGATAACCACATCGTCACAACAGTCAGGAAATCCTCTGATGTGGCACACCTCATCACTAAGGGCTTTTCATCCAGAAAAAAGGAGGTCATTGTCCCACTGTACTCATCTCTCATTAGACCCATTATAGAGTACAATGCCCCATTTGGTATGTACCTCACAAGACATCTGCAACAGCTGGAAAGGCTGTAGAAATACCTCACTAAAAGAATCACAGGCCTAAAGCAGATGCCCTATGCTGACCATCTAAAAAAACTCCAGGTATACTCTGTGGCATATTGTCTACTCAGAGGCAATCTCTGCTTAACATACAAGGCCATGTCAAACCCTGAGCTGTTGGACATGCTCTACTTAAAGAAATCCTGCTGGAGGGATAGGTTCCTGACCCAGAGACTCCCCATACTCTGGAATAGACTGCCCATACATGTCAAGCAGAGCACCTCTTTGGCCCTCTTCAAAAGGAACCTTGACGATTGGATGGGAGATAGGAAATTCACCCCGGGGATCATGTCAGTTGCCCTGCTAGGAAGTAAATATTGTTGGAAGAAATATCCAGGGAATTATTATGATAGGCTTGTATAGGCCCTAGGGCTGATAGCCTAGTACCAACCTACAACCTAGTATGAACCTATAAGTAATGATGTTCAAACTGAAACCCACACAGAACTAAAGCTATAAAAAATTTTGTGGCTGTATCTGGTTTTGAAGTTCTTAGATTGCAGTTCAGGAGCTGGAAGATTCAAAGTGCTTCTTTTTAAACTTTGCCAGCTTAAAAGAGCAACAGTTTTAAAGCCTAGAGTGCTAGAAGAAGTAAACCTTTTGCAGATTTACAAAGCTTGATTCATCAGGTTTTGAAGTTTTTTTTTTTCTTAGATGCCTCTGAACTAATCCTAAGTGGTTAATGCTCACTGTACCAAGACTGAAAAAAAGGAACTGAAAAAATGATTTACAAAACCCAGCAAAACCAATGCACAAAGACAATGGTGATGTTATTACCTGTCATCATAACAATTTTTTCTACACAAAAATTATTATTCTATTCAGGGAGAATCTTTTTAATTTGAACAAGAATCTCATGCCACCTGTGATTTCAAATGGGTTTTTGAATTTAACCATTTCTGTATGTATATTAATGGAATCCCAAGTATTCAATTTTAGAGCAAATTACTCCAGCTATATTAAAAGGGCAAATGGCATCTAATTTTGCATAATAGAGTGCATAATGGTCAGTGAGGTGACTTTTTAAAATAATTATTTCCTATATCAGCAGTTAATTTCTTGTAACTTTAGACAGCCAGAATTCTGGATTTCTATGACAACATAAAATCCTTCTGTGTCATAAAATACCAGTTTGTACAGCCTTTAGCCACTAAATGGCACCTTGTACAGGTCAATAATTTGTAAAAGAAATCTTGTTTCCACAGGATTTTGGCAGAAACTCTCCACATTATTCATGGCAGTCAGCTTTCTCATCAGGCTGCTTAAAACCAGCCTGAGCTACAAAAGGCTAGAACTTCTGAGAAATGACTCAGAAACCAGAATTGTTAGATGCAGTTGGATTTGTAAATTCTGTGCCATCTGCATTCCTCAGCCTTTTACTTTCCATTGCATAACCAGTAACACTGTTAAGCTGCATTGATGTTGCCTGGTCTTTCTGATGAAGCCGACCTTATCTGTGACATCATAGCTTGATTCTGGGACACTCGTAACTGAGAAAGACAGCAGCTTCAGATGTGTGTCGGAGATGTAAACAGCAAATCTTCATCAGCAGGAGAGAAGGATCTTTGCTTTGTTCCCTTTCACTCTGCCTACCAACTTCAGATCGTGGGATTGCCCTTAAATCACCAGTACTTAACCCATTACTTTGTTCTTGGAAAGGCGCGCCTGTCAGAGTCCTCTTCATCACTACACGGTAGAGCTGACAGACGTTGTTTTTTCTATGATTATGCTCTACATTTATCCACTGTGCTTGATACATGCAGACAACTGACACCAATGTAACAATGATGCAAATGCTTCCACGTGGCTCTCCTACTGTGGACATCTGCCTTAACAATCTGGCTAAACATGATTTGCAAGAACTTGACAAATGTGCTATCCCTACAGCATTGCCTTGAACTCCACCAAGAGTGTAACAGGAGGTGCAAAATGCAAGATCTTACACTGACTGAGGATAACTTTCATCTACTCGCTCATTTCTTTATCTCATTTTATTATACAACCTGTTTAGAACATGGCAATCAAACGATCAGCTTGCATTAAGTGGCACAGACACCAAAAATATGTTGGTATACGCGTTTCAAGAAGATAATGAACAAATACCACAGTAAAGCTATGGGAAAAGGCTAACATTCACAAAGAATAAATGTCTCCCTGTTTAAAGAAAGTTTACTGTAATGGATTAAGCACCTTCGTCCCAAACTAATACAGGACTTTATCATAATCAGTGTAAAAAATTCATTGCTTCCTTTTATAGATAAGTTCCTCCATAGTAATTAATAACATTAAAGCAATTTAAGTTTAAATGAACAGATACCTCCTTTTACATGCAGATCTAAAATTCATGTGCAATTTAAAACCATTAATTTCACTTAAAATATAAATCCCTAAAAATATATTTATAAATGAAGTAAACCCATTCATAACATAACTTTAATTATAAAAAAATTATAACTTGGTTGATCATAGTTTCAAAACCCATTTACACCAGGTAGAGAATTAGCTTTTAATTTAAACTGCCAGAATAGCTGTCTATATTCCAGTTTAATTTCCCAGTCTCCCCTACATGGGTTTACATTAACTTTTTCCAAGATTACAAACTTAAAGTGCTTGGGTCCACCACACTCTTGTTCATGCTTAAACAAGGCACTGTTCATATTTTATTGTTAATATTATAGATATGTTTACAAATTATTTTCTTTAATGGTCTTTCTGTTTTACCAATGTAGTAGCTGGGACACAGTGAACATTTAGCCACATATACTACCCCAGCAGTTGAACAATCTCCTTTTTGTAAAATCAGTTTGGTATTCAAAGTATTTTCCAATATTAACCCCCCCCCCCCAAAAAGAAAAATATGGCCACTGCTTACAAGAACCACACTTAGTGGTCCTTCTGGTTTGATCATTGTTTGTTTATCAAGTCTCATTACTCTTACCTTTCTAAAACAAACATTTCAAATTCCGCATTGTCTTAAACACAAAGTGAGGACAACTTCCCGCTACATCAAAGACAGATTGGCCCTCATTATATGAGAATTCTTGTTGACAACATCAATGTCTTTTCAAGGAACTCTTCTGGATGCTGTCATCTGAGTTACACAAGGAGTAGATTCGTCCCATCCTAAAATTCAGAGGATAATCTGTTTTATCATTGTATTGTTTCATGCCCTTATAGGTTTACAGGTTGGTACTAGGCTATCAGCCCTAGGGCCTATACAAGCCTAGCCATAACAATTCCCTGGCTATTTCTTCCCACACTATTTACTTCCCTGGACCCCTGTCTAACAGGGTGACTGACGTGATCCCCAGGGTGAATTTCCTTTCTCCCATCCAATCGTCAAGGTTCCTTTTGAAGAGGGCCAAAGAGGCACTCTGCTTGACATGTATGGGCAATCTATTCCAGAGTCTGGGGAGTCTCTGGGTCAGGAACCTATCCCTCCAGCATGTTTTGTTTTTTGTGATGACAAGGTTTAGATCCCTGGAGCGTGTGGCTCTGAGGGATTGGGATTTCTTTAAGTGTAGCATGTCCAACAGCTCTGGGTTTGACATGGACTTGTATGTTAAGCAGAGATCGCCTCTGAGTAGACGATATGTGACAGAGTATAGCTGGAGTTTTTTTAAGGCGGCCAGCATAGGGCATCTGCTTTAGGCCTGTGATTCTTTTAGTGAGGTATTTCTGTGGTCTTTCCAGTTGTTGCAGATGTCTTGAGAGGTGCATACCAAATGGGGCGTTGTATTCTATAATGGATCTAATGAGGGATGAGTACAGTGGGACAATGACCTCCTTTTTTCTGGATGAAAAGCCCTTAGTGATGAGGTGTGCCACATAGAAGGATTTCCTGACTGTTGTAGCGATGTGGTTATCGAAGGTGAGACCACTGTCCACCTGTGTCTCTAAGTCTCTTATCACATTTTCGGTGTTTAGTGTACTGCCGCCTATATGGTAATTCATGGATACATGTTTTTTCCCAAAGGGGATAACTATACATTTCTTGGCATTGAGCTTGAGCCCATGGCTCTGGCACCAAGCATCTGTTTCTGTAAGGCCCTTTTGTAGAGTATCCACATCATTTGGGGATTCAATAATGGCTCCCAGTTTGCAATCATCTGCGAACTTTGTTAGCCAGAGTCCCTTAGTGTTGGCCTGTACTTCAGAGAAGTAGATGCCAAACAAAAGCGGTCTCAGGACTGAACCCTGAGTTACTCCACTTGTCACTTGTCTGGAGCTGGATTTGGAGTCGTCTACTTTTACAGTGTGGGTTCTATCAGTAAGCCAGTTAGCAACCAATTGAGTGATGTAGGGATTAATGCCCAGCTTAGTAAGTTTATCTATGATTCCAGAGTGGGGGATGGTGTCAAAGGCCTTGGCAAGGTCTAGATTATTTTTTCCTATTTTTTTTTGTTTCACCACTTCATCACATTTCTTATCTATTCTGTTAAATACACTGTCAGAATTCCACTGATAACTTTCATACAAGACATCCTTTTGAATATTAACACTCAAACCTTCAACTTCCTTTAAAAGATCTGAAATCAAACTAGTGTTCTGTTTACTGAGTAAAATCAATCAATTCTAAATCATGACAATCAAACAACAAGATGTTTTTGGATAAGGTTTACCCTGAAGACCTCATTAACAGGACAGGTAAAGAGGTAATTGATGAATTTGGTAAGAAATATAAACCCCTACTAGGTGCAGGTTTAACCAAGGCAAAGGAATATAATGGGCAGATTCAACAGAACAGTGATTACCCGTCATTTAAATGTTATAAACTGTAACTTCCTTAAACAACTATTCAAATCATGTATTCTCATTTCTTTCCTCAGTCTAAACGTATGTTAATAACAACTGATATATTAAAATTTTACTATATTGTCTAAATTGTATTGTTATTATTTATTGCTTCTAGTTACACTTTTTATTGTAAAATTGTGAAGTTTTCTGCTTACTGTTTCTGTTATACTTTTATAGTAAAATTGTGAAGCTTTTCTCCCCAGGCCTCTGCTGAAAAAGGGCCATCAACTCAGTCAGACAGACATGGTCAACAAATGTAACATAAATAATAGTTCTTCTTTCGGCTTTTCCCGGTTAGGGGTCGCCACAGCGGAACTCCTGTCTGCTAATGATTGGCAGTAGATTTTTTATGGGTGCCGAGGTGCCAGCTCGACGCCCAACCTTCAACGAAGGCACACCCATGTTACGCATGTCTTTCGAATGCCACTCGACCGTAGGGAGGACATGCAGACTCCACACAGAAGGCGCTCCCACCGAGAATCGAATGGGAGAACCTCTTGTTGTGAGGCAACAACACTACCGCTGCACCACCGCGGCTTATAAATGTAACATAAATAATAAATAAATAAAAATCTAGGATTTGACAGAGTCATGGTGAATATAACGACAGTTATAAATATGTGAGGAACCTTCCAGAGCATTCTTTCTCTCTCTAGAATAATTTGTCTTAAAACTTGAAATTATGGATTTAGAAAGTCTTTTTCTTGGGGGGGGGGTATCATAGTGATATGAAAAAGGTTTCAGAGTTACCGATAGCTGGACAAATCTGCCAAATATCATGAAAGCACATGGTTTAATAGAAAGTATTAATGTTTATATAACTGAGCTAAAAGTGAGCATAAAACAGAGATTTGTATGACTTATAGGATTACTGACTGACAAGACCATATCATGTACAGTATCATAAATGATCCAATGAGAGGCAATTTGCTGTGAGAAGCAGATTTATTATTAAATAAAATAGCTGTCGTACAGTGAGAGATATTACTTTAGCTCACAAGGAAATTTTGGAAAATTACATGTGAAACAGAAATGTGAAAAAAAAAACAATGGAGCAAAATGGGTCATGTGAGTCACGCGAAGAAAGATAAGCAAGCCATACTTGTTGCTGGTAAGTTCTGCATAAACTATAGTTATAATCAAAATAATCATAATAATAAATGCTCTGCCATGAATCAAGTGCATGTTAGGTATGGTAATCAAATCATTTTGATAAGGGTGTATGGAAAAAAAACAAAATTGCTGCCTACCACAATGCACGTGATTATGAAAATGAGGTTTAGTCATCACAAGCTCTGAAAATGTGTACAGTATTAACAGATATGAACAGATTCATAGATACATAGTTTGTTACTAGGCTAATAACCCAGAGGGGTGCCTTTCTAATTCTATCCAAGTTTTCCTGAAGGAATAATGATGTCCTGTATTCAAATAGGACACTGAGGCCCAGCATTTACAAGCTACCTCTGTCCATAAGGGACATGGGGCCAGGCCTGGTGTAAGTTTCTTATTCCCCTTCCACTGGTCTAGGTTGTGCTTAAACAGAGTAATAGACAAACTCAGCTTCACATGAATGGGAAGCCTTTTCCATAGAAGGGACAGTCTCTGGGATACACATCTGCCTCTCCAGCATGTTCTATTTAAGTCACAGACAAAACTGAAGTCCCTAGACTTTGTATTTCTAGTACTTTCTGACTCTCGAATGTGTAGGAGATTCATAAGTGTGGGGTTTGCAGATACCTTTTAAGCCAGGCATAGATGACTCCTCAACAATCTATAGGAGACTGAGTAGACAGAAAAGGCTTTAAGGTGCTCTGCACAAGGCAGATTTGTTACACCTTGTATTCTTTTTGTAAGGAACCTCTGAGGTCACTCTAGTTGCTACGTATGCCTGGTCGGATACATACCAAAGTGAGCATTGTACTCTATGATTGGTCTAACAAGGGCAGAGTACAATGGGATAATGACCTCTTTGAACCTAGATGCCATGCCCTTACTTATAAGTTGCACAACATAAATGGATTTCCTCACCACTTTGGCCACATGGTGGTTAAAGGTAAGGTTACTGTCTATGTGCATACCCAGATTCCTGACCACTGGGTTGACTCTTAGGGGGTGTATTATCAACGTGGTAATTAGCCAGGATGGTTGACTTCCCAAAGGGTGCAATAATGCACTTCTTAGCATTGAGTTTAAGACTATGGCTTTGGCACCATTTGTTAGTCAGAGATAGACCTTCTTGAAGAATAATGATTGAGAATGTGTGACAAGGAGAGCAGCTACATATTTGGGCAGAGATACTCAAAATTAATAATTAAAGAGTTACATTAAAAGAAGACACAGGTGTGGACCGCAAAATTATTTCTGCTGCTCAAACTGAGAAGTAGAATTGAAAAGAAGTTAAGCCTAATGGAAGATATGGGTAAGAAATCTGATAATCAGTAAGTTCTAACTTGGCTACAAGTGCAACCAACAGAGGATGAACACATTTCTCTTTATTTTTATTTATTTATTTGTTTTTTTTTTTGCCTCATCTGCTGACCCTAAGTCCCTTCCCTGAACAACTCTTGCAAAATAAAAAAAATGGGACATAAATACTGTGCTGGGGAAAGGATTTTTTTAATTCAATACAGGGAATTAAAACTAAAATAAATATGGTTATGGCACAAAGCCATACCTTTTATCTAAGTATGAATAGATTGCATCAGCTTCTTGATCCTTTTTCTCTGCAGACGGCTCTCTGGCACGAGTCACTATTGCATCTTTGGTTGGGGTTACCAGCAGCACTGCTGGATGCCTGGACATTGTCCAAGGCTAATCTTTCAGCTTCACATTTTCATATACTAAAGATTAGTTTATATTGTCTCTACATCAACTAATTTCATTTCTCCAAATTATCATAACACATAATATGTACCCCAAAGCACTACAGGTTCATAGGTGCATAAATTACTACTAGGTTAACTGCCGTTGTGGCCATTTTTGGTCTAGCCAATTGCCCCATGTGAGAATCAAACCATGCACCTTGTGTCTATAAGATGTACATGCAGTCATTAGGTAGACAGACAACTGTCACATATAATGCTTTTCTGAAATATAGCATATAAATAAAATGATATTGAACTATATGTTTTTTTTCTTAGGTGAAGAGAACATTGAGGTACAGGTATATATGATGTAAATGGGTCCTTACAGCTTCTCTACGTACAATATTTTACTTGACTTAAAAGGTTTTATAAGCAGGAGACAGGATGGGCTACTTCCACAAACATATAGCACAACAGTAAAATCAGACTAATGTTTGACTGCTGAAAGAAAAACAGTTCTGCTATTAAACCTTAAATATTAAAAAGTCAACAAAGAATACTACTGAACACAAATACGCAAACCATACACCAAGATGAAAACTCAGCCTGTAAGCATTTGCAGTAAGCATTTTGCCCTCTTGCAATCCCCTGAACTTATATATACCAACTCTGTAGTTGCACAAACATGAAGACTGGAGAATTTCTCTAAGCCAAAGGAATCGGTGGCAGTATACACATAAGAACCATAGTGGCAGTGATTTCTAATGGCAAATAGTCATCAGTGTTTTGGTCCCCAGGGTGTTGTGACTCAGACACTTGTCGCTTAGGGAATGTGAGCTCTGTCACTTGAAAAGAAGCAAGGAAAAGAAGGCAGGGAGAAAAGAAGGAAACTGCCTCCAGCGAGAAACCCCCTTCTTCAATATCTCAGCTCATTCTTTGTGTTTTCCCAGTTTGTGAGTGTTATCTGACAGATCTCAAGCTAGTCACCAATGCAACAGCTAATTTCTGTCTCTGATAAGATACTGAAGAGTGGAGTTTGGAAATGCAGAAAGTGGCAAAAGGTAAAAAAGAAGAAGAAGAAGAAAAATAACTTTATTCCTATTAGCAGCAAGCATTCATCACAACTAATGATATCAGGAGTGGAAACAATACACAATATTGCTGAGTGATCCCCTTTAGTAATCCAGAATAAAAAACAATGAAATATAACAATAAAACAGTGGAAAATGTGAAGTCTGCAGTACTGTAATTCCTGATTGGTGGAAAATGTGAACTCTGCAGTAATGTAATTCCTGATTGAAGAGTCGCCACTTTAACTGTTGCTCACTGTAATCATGTTATTACAAAAGGCAGGATCTGCATCACTAACATTGAAAGAAATCTTTCTTTCAAGTCAATCAGCATCAATAAAAATGAAGTAATGACATGAATAAAGGCAAAGAACAGTTACTTCTGTTATCTTTCTACCATCCTAATATTTAATTTGCAAGCTATTCCAGTCTTGCATCAAAGTCATAAGCTTCTTGCCTTATCAAAGAACACTTATCTAATAATTATAGGTTCTAATTTATGAACAAAACCACTGCTCCAGGTTTGCAATTTTATTGAAACAAGGTAAAATTACATGATTCACTGCCACTTTCCTCAGCTGTGTGTGGGGGCTGGAAAATGTGTATTCAGCACCATGGGAATCCCATAACCTCGTACTGTACAGCATTATAGCGAATTATGCCTCGTAACTACAGTACATGCACACAAATGTGCATTCGTAATTTAACTTTATTCCCGAGTCTCAGTGGGCTGCAGCTCTGTGGATTGTTGCCTTTATAGAAATCTTAGCAAACTAAAAAGCATTCTAAGTACCTGAGCAGTACTGTAAAAACTGAGGATAGATTTTAAGGCCTAAAGTATGTTAAGGGCTTATGTTTACCTTCTGAAAACCTCCTTCTTAGGATATAATGACACAAGATACACGCATCCAAATACTACAAAGTTGTTGGCATTGCTGATGCCATATTTCTACAATAATGAATCTTGGAGATTCAAATTACTTACATCTGAACTTTTATACTACACATATATGTTACATATTTTACATGTTTGCTTTGTAAACCTAACTTAAAAAAATGCATTTCTCAAGAACTTTATAAAATTGCTCGTGTCTAATTCAAATAACTATGCACACATATTATTGCTATGGTAACCATTTGAATTGTCTGGAACAACTAGAGCAAGCCTAGAAATGTAGAGACTGAATGATCGAAAGAACAGACTTAGTATCACAGATGCCATTTCTCAAAATAGTCCCTTTTCTCCAAGCTACAGCAATCTCAGTGTTGGTATACATAAGTTCAGGGGGTGAAGGGCTGCCCCCCTACAAAAAGTTTGAAGGAGAAGAGTGATTATCAAGATTTGCTCTTCTCCCGTGTTTTTGCTCTTTTTTTTTTCAACTTATCAGCACTACCTGGCATTTCAAGTGTCGATATTTCAATAGGAAGCCTATTTATATAGCTAGATACATATATATATATATATATATATATATATATATATATATATATATATATATATGCGTGTGATGCCCCTGCACTGGCTCAGTTATCAAGAAGCCTCAATCCTCACCAGTGGCAACAGTGGGGGACATACACACTGGGAGGATGACAAGTACACACATAGTAAAGTGCAATTTCCCTTAAGAGCATACAGAGATCACACTCAGTCTGGGGCTGGTTTCTTCCTCTTTCTGCAGATCCCTAATAAGACTCCCCACTAGCACAGCTATCAGGTTGAGGTCTCAGCTGAGTGGCAAAGCCAAAACCTCCAGCACCCTCTCTGCCCAACCAGGGCTTCATGTCCCTTCCCAAGTAGCTGACACACACACACACACACTCACACACACACACACACACACACACACACACACACACACACACACACACACACACACACACACACACACACACACACACACACACACACACACACACACACACACACACACACACACACACACTTTGAGATATGATTGATATACAAATACACACACCCATATCTGGGAAAGGCTGGCACAGGTTTACTAGCTATGCCCCCTTCTGCACAGACTATAAGGTAGTTTCAGCTGCCACCAACCAACTCTTTATGAGCTACTTAAGGCCCTTAAACAAAGGGTGTCCAATCCTACTGTGCAATGTTACTATTATCCAAATTGTAGTCTGACCAAGAGCAAGGCTATTTAGGAGTGGTCTGTACATTGTCACCATATAGATATGCAAGTACTTTAAAAGCTTAAATATGTCTCACAAATATCAGCCACAAAGGTAGGTTTAAATATATTTAATAATAAATAATAAAAGAACAAGACAATACTCAGTAAGAAATCAGTTACATCAGCATTCAAAATCACAAGAAATATTTAAAACAACACTGCAGGGCAGTCTCAAATAAATAAAGAAAACATCTAAGCTACACTTTACTATATTCCTATCTGAATCTAAGAGATACTATGCCCTAAAAACTTACTTACAGCAAGGCAAGTGCAGATGAGTGGATGTTTCCTGATCAAAGACAAAATACGAAATGCACAGTTTCTCTCTGAGAGAGTTCTTAAATTAATATCAAATTTTACTGCTGGGTTACCTTGGATCACATCACTTTTTTGTCACCTGACTTTAGTTCCCAAGCTAAGCCCCCTTTTGTCAGAAACTAACATAATTTAACATCTCTCCATGAAAAATACATATCCTTCAGATGTTTGCTCAGAGCTGTGCAGCTGCTAGAAAGTCATAAAGCAATAAAACACTTCTGCATCTCAAACCTAATAATTACTGCTCTTCCAAGACAGTACAAAAACTACTAGCTCTAGACATTGTGTCTGCTACTGAACTGAAACTGAGAGCTAACTTTTATAGCACAATCATAAAACAATTTAATTTCAACTTATTTTCTTGAAGTTTTGCAAGTTAACCCTCTATGTTCTAGTTTTTACTGTTAAAACATATACATTTACACAATTATAATAGTTTATATACATTTCTATTCTAAGCCAGCAGGGCATGCTGTGGCTACATTTTAGCTCAGTATTTTAGAAACCCTGTTCCACACACACTTCTGTATGAGCAGTTTAATATACACACAACACACAGTTCCAGTATAGTGGCATCACAAGCAATTGCATCATGCTGGTATTCACAACTGACATATAACTATTTACAAAATTCCAGATAGCTGGGCTGGCAGTATCTCCTTCTGTTACATTTCTGTATAAATCATATTATTCACATATGACATATAATCATGTACAAAATTCCAGCTAGCTAGCCTGGCAGTATTTCCCTTTAGTCACAGGGTGCATTATATTTGAGTGAATTTTCAGTTCATCGAATGGACTGAGCCACAATACTAGTTATCAAATAATCATTTTATTTCAGTGTTCTGTTTTGCAGTCCAGTGAAGCTGGGGATTTGTGCCGTCCTCACTGTTTTGTTTCAGTCTCTGTTTTTACAATCAGTCTTCATTCGAACACTTTCTGTTTGATGATTTGTAGTAAATGTGTGTGTGCCTATATATATATATATATATATATATATGTATATATATATATATATATATATATATATATATATATATACACACATACGTGTGTGTGTGTGTGTGTGTGTGTGTGTGTGTGTGTGTGTGTGTGAATATGTCTGTATCTAACGGCTTGAGTACCACTTTTAGGGGAGCCAAAAGAGTATTGTCTGGTTAGGTGAGGTGTTCAAGGTCACAGAACAGGGAAATGGAGATTGAGGCATTCAAACCCAGCACTACATGAGAAAACTCACAAGCAGTTCATAACCTTAATACTCTGCATTAACTGCTAGATGGAATTCAAATAAGGCTACTGAATGACTACTGAATCTGAGGTATTGATATCTGAGAAACGGGCAATGCAGTAACAAAACTGTACTGTATAGATATCCAGATCATGGTGTTTGGCGGTTGTGACTTTTATAAACCTAGCGAACAGGATGCATTACCTCTTGATATCTGGGGATCTAGCCTCTAGAGAATACACTTCGGCATTCTGATGGCAGCTGCTAACAACCTCTGACTCCCTGCTGATTATCCAGTCAGGTTGTAGTCAGCACTTTCATTTCCTTTTTCTGTCCTTTTACTATCAGCTCTGCTCCCCCAGCTGATGCTTCATGCTATGGCTGCTGTAAGGCAGGTACAGTATGCATTTGACCAAAGACAGCCTTTACTGTCAGCTTTTGGGCCACTTTGTCAGCCTTTACAAATCTTTCCAACTTCATCTTCCTCTGCTGATTTTCTAGTTATGAATCTAAGTTGGTTATTGTCCTGGAGGTTGTTGTCCTCTATGAGAAAGCAACAGGTACGCCCCTCATGATTATATCCATGTCTTTGCCTGCCACTTCTGTTTGGCTAACAGGCTTGTAATTATCTGTACTTTTCATACCATTTTACAAGAGCAGCATTTGTTGTCTTCCAGTCCTCAGACAGTTTTGCAGTGGTCAGTAACCTGTTGAAAGCATTGGTCAGAGGATCTGTCAGTACAATAAATAGATTCCTGAGGGCCCTTCAGAGTAGCTCATTGTGCTTTACCTTCCCTTATGGAAATCAGTTACCTTTCAGCCTGGTTCCCTTTTGACCTATTCCCTGTCCTTCTAGTGTCTGCTCTCTTTTCTCCTTATTCTGTCACACCTCCCTGGTGTCAGCCAACTTTTCTCTCTATTCTATCATCTCTCTCTCTCTCCCTTCCAACATGACACACACTCTTGCTTTCCTTTACAAAGCCTAAGAATTCAGTCTATGCACTTATGTTTTTTCTCACTCTCTCATCTTTGTTAACACTGGCCAAGTCTCCCTCCCTTCCTTTCCTCTGAACTCTGGAGTGTTTCTCCCTGGGCCTCTGCTGAAAATTGGCTTTTGTTCCAAGTCAGACTTTCCTGGTTAAAAAATGTTAAATTAATAAAAATGAGAGGCATTTGAATTTCAGACTTCATATTCTTCAGAAAGTACCTTTTATTCTAGCAATTTTCTAAGTTTATAAGATGAATATTTGAAATTTGTCCCTACTTCTGGGACTGTATTCCTCCATTATTGGCTTTGCCCAGGTTTTTTGTGCAAAGGTGAGAGCTATGGTGAGAACTGAATTCACTGAATATGTTTGGGGGCTGTATTCCCCCATTATTGGCTTTGTTCAGGTGTTTTGTGCTAAGAGGTTGACAGTTATGGTGAGAACTGAATTCACTAAATGGTAGCCATTTAAGTTTCAGTCTTCCTCTCTTTCACAAAACAGCTGATTTGGCATAGTGGTATGTTGCTGTGACTGTTTTGCACAGGGTCCTGGGTTCAAGACTTGGCAGTGAAATGTATGGTGGTAACACAGCATTTTATTCTAGCAACTTTCCAAGATTATACAAGCAGTGTTTAAAATGTGTCCCTGGTTTTTGGGCTTTTGTCCCCCCACCCCAATAAATCTTGGCTTTTCCAGATTTCTTGTGCTACAAAGTTGGGAGATACAGCTGAGTGTCTAGTAGATTTTAGAAGAAGCTTAGAACTGCAGGGGAAGAGAAGTTTAGTGCTGCTTATGCTGAGTCTGCTTGCATTGTTAACAGCACAACAGCTGGTATACTGCTTTTGATGCAGAAGGCTGTGGGTTCTACTCCCACAGTATGTAGATGCATTGTTGATACTGTACTGTGTTGTAAAGGGTGTGGATGCTGCAGTCCTTTTTGGCGAAGATACCTAATAACTATGAACCTGTACCAGTTTGCCATCCATTCCCTATTGCAATATTACTAGCTTATCATTTTTTTGTAATGTAACATAGGCAATTTATTCCTCAAGGGCAACAGGCACTTTATATGTAGACAAAACAATGAAATATAAAGATGTTTGCTAGCAGCAACCTCTTCATTAGTTACAGATCTCTTTAATGTGGAATTATTTAGATGACTTTTACTTCTTCAGAGATTGTGCATATTTACTGATACTGGTGGATTGTAGAAGTATGAGCAGACTTTTATGATGGAAATGTTCTGAATTGGGCAGTTTTGTCATTATTGGTGCATGCATTTTGTTTCATTGTTTACTGAAAAAATGTCCTCTAACAACTGTACTGTATTATACAAGGAATATTATTTGATACAATCAGGAAGGTGTATCAAAGAACACACCTATGTTTCGTGTGCAAGGGGCCTATGATTTGAAAACAGCCTAACATTAATCTTTATCTGCCACTGGCAAAATGTATTTTCTTTGAATGTGGGTTTCAATGCTGTTTCAATGAATGTGAGTATCAAGGACAGAGAAGTTTTAATACTAAGTCTATTTTCATTGTGAAACTGCTGTGCTTTGTTTAGCAGACATTTGTTAGTGTTTGTGCTGTAAAATGCAAAATAAAACTTTCAAATGAAATCCAAATCATCCCAGAAGTAAAGCAGTATGCAAGTTACAGGTTTTATGGTAAATGAGGTGAAATAGCCAAGTAATGGGACATTAGAATGACTGCAGGGGGGAGGCTCCATTTAACCATGATTTTGTGAGGGGGCAGCAAACTCAAAGACAGACCGGCTAAACTATACCTCTCAAGTGTCCAGATTTATGTGGAATTAATAGATTTTTGCTTCTTATTTTTGGTTTGTTCCTCATCAAATTTGTGGTTTTCTATCAAATCATTTAGGAATGAAATCACTAAATAATGACAGACATTGAGTTTCAGACTTCAAAACCTTCAGAACAATGCATGCTAAACCAATATCTATTATTCTATCAACTGTCTAAGTTTATACAAGAGAAATTTTTAGTACTGTTTGTATGTTCCCCTAATATACTTGGCCTTGTCCAGATTTCCTGCATTAAGAGGTTGAGAGGTGCATGCAAATAAATTGCTTTATAGAATTAGGAATATCCAAACCTCTCAATTGTCCCCAATTTTTGCTCAAAATGTTGCTCTCCCCTTAATAATCCTTCTGCAAAATGGCAATTTTTGGAAGAAAACGTGGATGTTTACAATTATAAATAACTGTAATGATCAGAGATATGGATTACTTTTATTTCAGAAATGCATGTAGATTCTCTTATTTTGTCAGCTGCTCAAGTTAACAGTAATAATATTAAAAAGTGTCCATTCTTTGATAGGTTCCCAGCTGTATTGTGTGGCAATTTTATATTTCTGCATCACATTTTTGGTCTGTTTTTCATAAAATTGTGGTTTTCTGGCAAATTAGTGGCAAATAATTAAAGATTGAAGTTAGAAAATAATGACAGACATTTGAGTTTCAGATTTCATACCCTTCAGAAAATTCATACTAATGCAAGACCTACTACTATTCTATTATCTTTCTACATTTATAAGAGCAATATTTAAAGTTATTTTGGGGCCTTTGTCCCACTTCTATGTATGGCTTTGCCCAGATTTTTTACTCTGAGGTTGAGAGGTATGACAAATGTGTCAGAGACATCACCGTCACCCAGAGACATTTCAAATTGTGACATACTTGTTTCACCCCACTCCCCCATGTAGTGACTCTTGATGTGTCCAAGCAAGGCAAGGAGCAGTTATGCAGTGTAAGTGTGCAGAGTATTCCCCCATCCAAGGTAGACACAAGTACGACAGTAGCTTTTCATCTGTCTGTGATTTTGCAGAATGTTCTGGTTTTCTGTCATATTTTTATACTGTCAATTTATGCTTATTATTCCGAAAATGCATGCTGTTGCAGTGCCCTGTTGCTGTGTTTAAGTAGCAATGCTTTAATGACCATCAGATAAGCTTGTCTGAGATTGTAAGATGCAAGTAAGTTTTAATAATCATACTGTTAAAGAATTACCAACATTGAAAGCCTTTTTGTTGTTGCCATGCAGAGAATATTTACATAACTAGATAACGTATAAGCCTTAGATATTGAAATGCATATGACAAGTAATTGTAATAAAGGACAGTATTACAGAATTTTCAGAAGCTCATTACATTTGTTGGAGACTTGCAGTCATCTTTGCAGGCTTTACCCGTAAACTAAACAGAATGCCAATCTATCATGTGTGGTCCATAACCTGTGCAGTAATCCTTTAAGCAATTTATCTTGAGCTTGTTTCTTGTTTGCTGTTCATTTTTAACTTTGATCATGTTTTCCCCATGAAACAAGTAGATAGTTATCAGACAGCAGGTCATTTTTGGATAACAAACATTTTTACAAGTGGGGGTATCACAGAGATTGCTACTTTCAGCATGTTACTTGGTACTTTTATAAAGCTGAATATAAACTATAATTAGAACTTCAGTGCAAGGAGAAGTGGTTTGAGTTGAGTGCTGCTTGTTTTTTTTTACTTGATTTTGACTGGCATTCCAGTAATCTATTTAAAAAGTAATTTATTTTTTCATGCCTCACAACCTTTTTGTTTCCATCTAGATATTAAGTAAGCTGTCATGTAGCCAGTGCACTTAAATATTTTTTCCTCTACACTTTATTTTGTCTTGATTGGACTCTCGTAATGACAGTTTAGCACCCAGGGCAGCATATTTAATTAAAGTTCCATTTGTGGTTTTGAGCATAGCCATGTCCCTTTCTGGTTGGCCACACCTCTTCCCACTGGCCCACCCATTTAGCTGTCTCCTGCAGCTCCCCTTTGATTTGAAGTCACTAGCCACCACTGGTGATTAAGCTTTTGTGAAATTTGATCAGTCAGTGTGATCTCTCAACTCATAAAGTCTGGTGGTGGAAAAGTTACGCACTGACACTACATCAAAGTCAAAAGTTTCAGCATCAAGCTGTTCTGTTGTACGTCTAGGTGATCTGGATAAAGTATCATCCAGATAGAGCAATTTACCTTTAATGTAGACCATTTTGAAATTGTACTTTTAGAATTTAAGCATCATTCTTTATAATTTCGCCAGAGCAGAATGCATAGGCTTCTTTAGAATAGTAACTAGAGGCTGATGATCAGTTTCAATTTGAACAGCTCGACCATAAATATAATTGTGAAATTTGGAACATGTGAAAACTATTATTGCCAGAAAATAACTGAATCAAACACAGAATGATGATACCAGGGAGTAAATGCTCCTTACCAAAAAAAAAACAGCAGCACAATCTTAAAGTAAAGTAAAGATGGTAAAGGAGCAAAGGCTGCAAATACTCAACAGCATATAAATTCCTTCCACACAAGCATCGAAGACAGGAACAGTCCAAACTGGAATAAAAACTCAGTTTGTTCATGCACTGGTAAGCGCTTTCACCCCTTCGGGCTTCCTCAGACCATTAAAACTTGGAAGACAGGAACAATTCTACTTTTATACTTCCATAGTATACCAATTAAACAAATGATTAATCCAACCTGTAGCTAATTCATTCAATTTCATTAAAGTGGTATTCTCACTAAAAGAATCTCACACTAAAAGACTAAAAATATAGCCTACTACTTACAAATATATGATCATTTAAAAACATAAAATACATTAACTACATAGTTTAAAAATAATTATTCGTGATAAATTTGTAAAACATAACTAAAACCCAAACATACAATGGAACTGTGATCTTTCAAGACATAGAGTAACACAAAAAATGCTGATAAAAATATGTTCTACAATGAGGAATAAATAATGCATGCAAACAAACTACACACATCAATTCTCAATCTGAAAAATGATATGCATGTGCCGTCATAACATAAAATAACACAAAAATGCTCATAAAACCATGTTCCATAATGAGGAATATATAATGCATGCAAACAGACTACACACATTAATTCTCATGCTGAAAAATGATATGCATGTGTTGGCACAGAGGCATTACTCTATGAATTACTTGGCTATAAACCTATGTGCTTTTAATAAGGGTTTCAGGGGTACTTATCATTCAGGCCAGGGGTTTTGTTGGCCCTAAGTCTAATAATCCACTTAAGCTCACATCTTTCAGTGAAGTTTCTAAGGTCCCCTCCTCGACTACTGGGACTAATAGTCTGGATCACCATAAACTTAAAACTATGCTGGTGGCCACACTCTTGGACATGTTTGGAAAGTGCATTGGTATCTGAGACTATACGAATCTGATAGACATGTTCTCTTATCCTGTCCCTTAACTTTCTGTCGGTCTTCCCAACGTAATATGCAGAGCACATTATACAGCTTGCCAAACAGACAACATGTTCTGTCAAACAATTTGCACTAACACTAAATTTGAACTCATGCACCATGACTAGATGTATAAACATTGCGCTGTCATCGATGTAATCACAAAAATTGCATCTACCACAGTGACTAGTACACTGTGAATCAATGGCACCAAGACCACTGCTAGCTCTTGAGTAGCATAGAAGTCTCTTTAAATTTTTCTTATTTTTATACATGAAAATAGGATGGTCACCTACGAGCTCCTTTATGGCTGGATCCACTGTCAATACACCCCAGTTCTTAACAATGATGTCTTTGATCTCACTGGTATCTTGTGTATAGAATATGGGAACCCTGACTTCTGGACGTGGGGGTTACTCAACTGGGTTCATACCCAGGTCATTTGTTGAAAAGTAAGGGCGGGCACTACTACCCCTCAATACCTCATCTCCTTCGAAACCCTCACATACTTCATCTACATTATAGGATCTAGCCAACAGCCTATCTTGCAATCCCTTCAACTCATTCTGAAATCTCCCATCAGTGGGGTTGAGCCTAGAAGCTCTCATAACCTGACCTTTGATCACATTCTTAAACACATACCTAGGGTGCATACTCTTCATATGCAGAAGTGTATTCTTGTGGCATGGCTTCCTATAAACACCAATATTCAGGGTCCCATCCCTAAAGTTCTCCACAAAGACATCCAAGAATGCTATATAAGTGTCTGAAGTGACCATGTCTGAAGTGACCATGTCTGAAGTAACCATGGTAAACTTCAAATAATTAGTGAACCCATTAACCTTATCTAGGAACTCTACAAGTCGTTCCTCTCCTCGTGTCCATAATAAAAACAGGTCATCCACAAATCGTTTGTAAAATCAAACGTAATTCTGGAAGCTGTTTAAAGGGAAAAGTTTCTTTCTCTCCCAAGTGGCCATAACCAAGTTGGTGTAGCTATTGGCACAGGACGTGCCCATAGCCATGCCATGAATGTAGACCTATTCACTAAACATAAAAATGTTATTTTCAAGGACAGCTTCTAAAAGTGAACACAAAAGATCTATAAACTTGTCACTGTGTTCAGTGTACCTTACCAAATGAGCGGTGTATACAGCTAATACCATCTTCATTTGGAATCATGGTAAACAGTGATTGTACATCTAAGGTCACAAACACATACTCAAAATCTACAGACAGTGACCTTGTTTCTTCATATAATTCAATAAGAAACTGTTTTGTGTCTTTTAGAACATGTGGTATCTTGTCCACAACTGGTCTTAGGAACTTCTCCAGGTACAAGGACATGGGTTCTGTCACCCAACCCCTCCCTGCCACTATTGGTCTCATTGGTGGATGGTGGGGGTCCTTATGAATCTTGGGGAGTCCTTGTATGACTGGTATGAATGGATAGTCTACCTTCAGAAATGTATGCAACTCAAGTGTAATCACATTACATTTCAAAAGATCATCTAGCATGTCATACAACCTGAACACCAAAACCTCCACTTCCCCCATAGAAAGTGTACCATAGACCTTCTCATCATTTTACATAGATACCATACTATTGTCATAATCCAACGTGTTCATTACCACTATCAGTCCGCCTTTATCGGCTGGTCAGATTCTAATGGCATCATCACATTTAAGTTGATTCAAGGCAGTCGTATGACAAGAAGGGTGAACTTATCTGTTAGACATAGGACTGCCTTGAATCGACTTAAATGTGATGATGCCTGATAGAGTAATGCCTCTGTGCTGACACATGCATATAATTTTTCAGCATGAGAATTAATGTGTGTAGTTTGTTTGCATGCATTATATATTCCTCATTGTAGAACACTTTTTTATGAGCATTTTTTGTGTTACTCTATGTCTTGAAAGAGCACAGTTCCATTGTATGTCTGGGTTTTAGTTCTGTTCTACAAATTTATCATAAATAATTATTTTTAAACTATGTAGTTAATGTATTTTATGTTTTTAAATTATCAAATATTTGTAAGTAATAGGCCATATTTTTAGTCTTTTAGTGTGAGATTCTTTTAGTGAGAATACCACTTTAATGAAATTGAATGAATTAGCTACAGGTTGGATTAATCAGTTGTTTAATTGGTATACTATGGAAGTATAAAAGTAGAATTGTTCCTGTCTTCTAAGTTTTAATGGTCTGAGGAAGCCCGAAGGGGTGAAAGCGCTTACCAGTGCATGAACAAACTGAGTTTTTATTCCGGTTTGGACTGTTCCTGTCTTTGATACTTGTGTGGAAGGAATTTATATGCTGTTGAGTATTTGCAGCCTTTGTTTGCTCCTTTACCAACTTTACTTTACTTTTTTATTATTGCCAAAAGCTCTTTCTCAATTTCAGCATAATGTATCTCAGTTTGAATAAGTGTCCTAGATGCATAGGCTACTGGTCTGCCCTTTTGAAGAATAAATAGACCAAGACCAAAATTAGAAGCATCACAGGATAGAACAACTGGTTTAGTCACACCATAGTACCTTAAGGTGTGGTGGGGGGAATTTTCTGCTAAGGTCATCAAACGCCTTCTGATGATGCTGTAACTATGACCATCTAACATTTTTGCATATTAGCGCCCTCAATGGTGCTGTCAATTCACTGAAATCTGGTATAAACTTGCTCAAATAGTTGTCCATGCCCGGAAAATGCTGTAAACTTTGCACAATATCTGAGGCTGACATCTCTAAAATAGCTGTTAGTTTGGTTGGGTCAGGTCTGAACCAGGTACTTGTAAACAAATGTCCTATGTAGGTTACTCCTGGAAGTCTGAATTTGCACTTCAGAGGACTGAGCTTCAAATTTACTTCACATGCTCTGTCTAGAACTTTCTTGAGGTTTCTGTCATGCTCTGCTTCGCCACTGTCTCCAACTAATAGATCGTCTACTATTATGGCACAAGGATAACCTGAAAAAATTTGTTCTCTTGCACGATGAAAGACTTCACTTGCAGAATTTATTCCAAATGGCATTTTTAGAAATGTGTACCCGCCAAACAGGGTACCAAAAGTTGTTAGAAATGAGGGTCTGTGATCAAGCATCACTTGCCAAAATGAGCTCTTTGTATCCAAAACATAAAATGCAGTGGCATTTGTTATTAGAGCTGCAACTTCCTCAACTGTGCATTGTATGATATGGCCTCTTTAATGCTTTGTTCAAATCTCTGAGGTCAATGCATATTCTGATTTCATCTGAGCCTTTTGTTATGAGCGGCTACCATGGATGACATCCATTCAGTTGGTTCTGTGACTGGACAAATCACACCATCTTATCAAACTGAGCTTTGACTTTATCTTGCATTGCTATTGGAACTGTTCTTGCTGGTCTGACCACTGGAGTGACCTAGGGTCTAATTTCATAGAATACTCAACTGGAAGTTTGCCCAACTTATCATCGAAAACATCAGCATACTCTGAGAAAATGGCTTCTGAAAAACTTGAACTAGGAACTGCACTCACGTGATGAACTTCTTTAGCAAAAGAAAGCAGAATTCATTCTCAAGCTATCTGTGAGACCTAGTAAAGATTGCACTGGTCATTGGACTATGTAGAATAATAGGTTATAACAGTTCTCAGCCAAATAACATGAAAGTATTACTGAACCTTCGGTTTGAATTTCTTCACCTCCTTACACAAGTCTCGCATTGCTGATTACATTGAGTTGTTCATTAGTTCTCACTTTTGCAAATGTATCTGCTTATATAACATTACACTTTGATCCGGTGTCTACTTTGAGCTCTGTGGATTTTCCATTGATCCAAACTGTACAAAACACTTCACTCATTGTCAGTAAGCTTACTGCATCAACTCTTTCTCCCAGTACTGATACACCATCCATGTAGAAAGCTGACTGTTTTGGCTTTACTTGATCAACTTGCTTTCTTGTGCAACCTTCCTTCACAACTGTGTGAGGGTTACTTGATTTGTAAACTTTTTGAAAGTTGTTCCATTTCTTACACTTATGGCATTGCTGACCATATGCTAAACACTTCTCTCTTTTAGACTCATGGTTTGCACCACAATCTCAACTGTTAACAATAAAGCTAGACTTGGATTTTGCTGACTCATGCTTGTATGGCACTGAGCTGGTGGTGGAGCTTGCACTTTTCCAGGAACTGTCTGGAAAATGTTACATCTTCTTTGGAAACCCTATGGCTGCCTTTTGCTTAGGCCTGTTTCTGCTTGCCACATGTTGCATACTGTCTATGTTTGCTCTGGAATTTACTAAAGCCATGCTTTTGTCACTTGTAAGCATGTTCGTGTGCCTTTCTGTCACCTCATGGATCTGACAAATCTCTATTGCTTTGCTTAATGTCAAACAACTGTCACGAAGCAAAATCTTTCTCACTGCAGCACTATTAATACTACATACAAGTCTCCTTTATCAGCTCAACTTTCAAGTTATCAAACCGACACATTTTAGCCTTGTTCCTCAAGTCAGTTATATAAGCTGGAAATGTTTCCTCTGGTTTTTGATTTCTTGTGTAAAACAAATGCCTTTCTAAGTAATGTTCATCTGGAGGTTGCACATCTCTCTGACCTTACACTTTAAACACTCTGGGTCTTCTCTGGAGTCAGCTTGCACAATATGGCGGTCTGCACCCTCACCTTCATATACTGCTGGTGCATATACAAATGATCACTCTCTTTCTATAGTCTCAAATCCTGATAGATTTAGCAAAATAAATGCCCTTGTGCATGCATCTCTATCTGCATAAGCTGCTTGTATAAAAATATTGTATTCCTGTTCAAATATTCTCCAG
This sequence comes from Protopterus annectens, assembly GCF_019279795.1. Lineage (NCBI taxonomy): Eukaryota > Metazoa > Chordata > Ceratodontiformes > Protopteridae > Protopterus > Protopterus annectens. The sequence goes on from NC_056746.1 coordinate 182,234,645, forward strand.
TTCTCTGAAATATTCTGGTCAAACACATGTGGCTGTGGTTTTCCAGATCCGTCTGCCATATTAACACATGTCAGTGAAGGGACTTGCAAATACGTACAAATACACACACACACACACACACACACACACACACACACACACACACACACACACACGCACACACATGTGCATAAGTAATTGGCATAAACACAATTTGGTCAACGCTTTTGTGCTCTATACATGTACTTTCTTTCTTTAAGTTTATCGGAATTGTGCGAATGATTAACCATGTAGTGCTTTCAACTAACTGGACTTTGCGAAATAAACCTCTCGGGCTTCTTGATGCTTTATTACACTTTGCAAAATAACTTTTCAGATTTCTATATGCTTCACTGTGCTTTACGAAATAGCTTTTTAGGTTTCTCAGTGCTTTATGGTACTTTGTGAAATAACTTTTTAGCTTTTCTGATGCTTTGTTGTGCCATGCAAAATAACTTTTTAATATCAATGCTTTAGGAAACTCTGCAGAACAGCTTTTCAAGCTTTTTACTGCTTTATGGAGTTTAAGAGAATAGTTTCTCGAACTTTGCAATGCTTTATGAAATTTTTCGATAGGTAAAGGCAGAAATCCTAAAATCATCAGCTTTCGGAATTGGTAAAGGCAAAAATGCTAAGGTAATTCCTTGGAGTTTTATCGATAAAGGCAGGCATGCTACAGTCATACACCATCACTCTTTAAAGTCATTGTTTTAAGAAATATTCAAGAACTTTGCAATGCAACTAAGCAATTCATGAACACTGTGATACTCTTGTAATCTTTTGTGAAAACACCTTTCTTTAATACAAAAAACTTATTAAGCAATTGCACAATGCAAATAGTCAGGTTTTTGTTGCCCAAATTCAATGTCTTTTGTGGTATCTGCACTTTGTAAATGACTAGATGCAATACACTGAAATGTCCCCAAAATGGTAACACCTTGCTAGGCAACTTCTTAAAGTACAAGCACTCTGTAATGGCAGCACTTTACAAACAGACACACCCAGCACAAGAACTTTTCTTCAAATAACTATGCTTTGACTGAATATCACAAGATAGTTGCACTTCACACACAGTGAACTCTGAAATACACGCACAGTAATAAACACACACTGTAAGCACTTTTACACACTCTGAGATATGTCGAATAACTTTAATTATGCCTTTGATGCCACACAAAGTTGTAGTTATGTCCAGACACAGCACTTTGCTCAACACAGCAGTCGCCTTGCTTTATTTTTACTTACTGTGCCCTTTTTCTTTCCTTATTATATTCTTTGGTTCATTTAAACCCTTTTTCTTTTTTATGCCCAGGGTACTTTCTTTGTGCTTGTTTTACTCTAAACATGCCCAGTTCTGCCTTAAACATGCTAGTTTTACTTTAAACATGCTCGTTTTGTACTTTAAGCACATTCGTTTTGTCAAATGCTTTTATCTTAAACATTTTCTTTAGTTAAACTTTTTGTGCTTTCTGCTTTTCTGATAATGTGGTTTATGCCCTTGTAATGCCTTTTCTTGCCTCTTTGCTTGGAGTAAATAATTCATATTTCTTTTCATTACCTTTAATTATTCCTGGTTGTGTCTGCACTGTTTTCTCTCGGTTTTACATTTGCTATTGTCTTTATATCTCATGGCTCCATATGTTTTGTTCTTTTCCATCCCGGTTCTGACACCATGTCGCTTTCGTATTAGTATATGAATAAATGAGTCTTTATGGGTTCTGTTTAAGCAGCTTTATTCTATACAAACACATCACTGTAAAGGCTTATTTGACTATGACTAAGTAACTTATATACAAACTAACTGCTGTGATCATACATGCTCACTCACTGGCTACTTCTACAAAATGGCACTAGGGATTGCACGTGTCTGGAATATATATGTGCACACACGGCCTTGCATACTTCTTAAAAATATAGCACACATACACTACACTCTGATCTCTACCGCCATACTTCAAATCTGTCACTTCTCAGCAGCCTATACCATGGCAACTCCATCTCCCACCCCTGCTTGTCAATGGTCCATGTTTCTGGGATACCAGCAGGTCCCACCCAAATTCTCTCCTAGTAACTTTGCCTGAAACTCCCCCATCTTCTTACCAACACTCCTTGCAATTGATAACAGTGCTATCCAGCCATGCCCTGAGTAACTCTGTTTGTTCATCTGCTGTGTTATGTGTTCTTTCTTCTTTCATTCTACCATCCGATACCTACCCGCTACTTTGCATCTCCATTTAACATTAGTTTAAAAGTGCAATCACTGCGAATTACCTATAGAATCCAGCATTCTGAAGTGCTGTCCCTTCTAGGGCTAAATATAGCCTGTCCTTGTCATAAGGCTACTCTGTCTGGCAGGTCTGCTTCCAGTCTCCTATCAATTTCAAGCCATTCTCCCTTGCCCATTGCTACAGCATCCACCCTCAAGTCAGTTCCTTCAGGTTTCACTAAATCTGAGCCCAGAGACTTGTTTTTCTATAATTAAATTTGCCCTGTTTCCCTTACTAGATTGCTTAATCTACTTGGTGACTGCGTGTCCAGTTATCAAATCCTTCTTCTCTCTCCCCACGGTGCCTCTCATCTTCTTCATTTCCAGTGCCATATTTCTGCTCTTCTTATCTGCAGTCTTTCTTCTTCCATTCCTAATACAGCAGCCCTCATCACTGTCTCAGCAGGTTGCCTCACTCTTTGTGATGTATCTGTACCCTTTCTATCCTCCTGTGCCCCTCCTACAAGCCTCTTCCACTCTTCAGTCCCTTTTCTCTTCTTTCTTTCCCATCGGACTGAATGCACCTCTCTGTCCACTCCTTCTTTCCTACTCTCCTTATCATGTTGTTTCTAGAATTACTGCAGCTGTTTCTATCTTTCCTTTATCAAGTGCCACTGCTGTCTTGTCTGGTCACTTTACAATGGCTTCCTTCTCCTTGTTTTCTCTGTCTTGACTGTATTTTACACTTTTTCCTTTCACCTTACTCTATGCCACATCAAGCATATTCATTTCACTCTGACATCAAGGTCATTCCATCCATGTCAGCATGTGAACTTCACACAGTACTGAAAAAAAAACATAAACAAAGCCACACTACTGGCCTCCTTTTGTGCATAGTAAAAAGAAAAAGTAAACATAAATAAATAACTTGTTTTATATGTGGAGGGGGACTTTGCCCTCCAGACTGCCTGATTTGGGGACTTTGTCCTGAGCCCTCCAACTTAAATATACACCATTGTTGCAGAACTGTGACCAAAAGGGTCACCAAAAGCATCTGTCATTGTGGCATGACTTCACCGCTCCTGCATGTGATCATAGGTGCAATCAACAGCTTGTGATGACCCTAAGAGCTCTCATCAAGTTTTGCATTGAACAGAGTACTGAGAAACTCACATGTCATAGTCCTTTGACAACCCCGCTCATGTACAATAGAACAAGCCATTAACAGAGTACTCTGCTTTTCTCTCTCCTACCTTTTCCTATCACATCCTGCCTATTGAGATCTGGCTGTCTCCTCTACAAACCTAATCTACCCTTTCATACCTTCCTAACCAGTCTAATGTTATCTCTAGTGCCCATAATCTCCCTTGAAACTCATCCATTCTCCTAAAGACCCCCTCATATTCTGGCGGTCCTAAAGCTCCCTGAGCAAAACTGTGGCCCCAGATGTAAGCCATCATCACTCACTTTTCTCTCCTTCTCCTTCTACTTTTGTCCATCCTGTCTTGTCCCTTTCATGCTGTCCACTTTGTGAATCCCTCACTTATTTTTATTTTTTAATTAATGATTTAGTTTTATAGATGTACAATGTTAATCACAATGCTTGGAGGCCTTGCCTCTCTGGTGGCATAGAGATGTAAAGCCCTAATGCAACTGATGAAGTGTCAGGGAAGGATGGGCATGCCTTTCCTTGGTGGGAGGGTCTTCTTCTCTGACACTCCCTTAGGGACCACATGGTTCAAAGTCGGGAGTTGCCCTGTAACTTATTTGGCAAGTATGGGAGACAGAGCAGGGAAGTGGGTAGGGCATTTAAAGAAACGTTTCTCAGGATGGAAGTGGACATGGCCAAGCTCTCAGGATGTTCTTAAGATTCATAACTGGCCCCAACGATGTCAGAGTAAGTCAAGACAAGATGGTAGACCCAATGTGGGCATGGGGCACTGGGGTCTGGACCAGTAAAATGGTGTCTTAAGTGGGATTAAAAAAGGGTAAGAGGCCTCATTTAACTCAAGTTTACATCAGGAAATGACAGACAGGTGACAATTTAATGTGTAATTATGAGTACAAAAACAGTAATTAACTTACCCAACCCAAACCACAATTTGAAAGTAGTGCCAGCAACTCACATCTGAGGTAAATTTACAGGTCGTTAAGAAATAATCAATTTACATCTAATTCTGTTCAGATATCAGGCCACAACAAGTAGACTTTTTTCTACAAGCCTTTCACTGGATGTTTGGAAAAGATTTTAGTAATGTAAAAGGGGAAAAATATGTATGCATGTGTATATATATATATATATATATATATATATATATATACATATATATATATATATATATATATATATATATATATATATATATATATATATATACATATACATACTTTTTTTACAAATATAAAAGTCATTAAAAGATATAATTGGAAAAGGGTTGGTGAACTTTATTGTGGAACTTGTACATAAGCAAAAAAGAGCTTATATTTGTCTGAAACAGCTTAATGAAAGCTAAAAGGTTTGACAAGTTTATAGGACTGGACTTGCATTAGAAAAGGGTAATGCCTACCACTATAGGGAAAATTTAAGTACGTGATCATGCCCATATTACAGCAATCCTAGCCAGGGGTATAAGGACAGAATAATTACTTGGACTTCAGATGAAACTGTTTAAAATAGGACAACACAACTCTTCAACAAGTAATTTCATAAAAATCAGAGGGAAAAGAGGAGACTGGTGGATGTGGCTGGATGAAAATACAAATATGTTGCTCAGAAGTAGTTTAATAAGGACAGAGATAAGTAAAGATTTATTAAGAAGAAAGGCATCCAGGTCCTAGAAATGAATAAAGAGCACCTTTATGATAATGTGAAAAAAAGATGAAAAGCAAGCATGTTAGATAAGAAGAAGAAAGCAGAAAAAATAATTGAAGCCATGGTCGAACCTAGATTGACACTTTAGAGTGGCTTTAGAAAAGGACATTAGTAAGTCTGAGCGAAAGGTATGGGTAAGTACTTAGTGAGATAACTAAAGAAAATAAGGACAAAGTGTAACAAAACCACTAAAATTGCAATGGGGAATGGTATTAGGGCTGATAAAGAGAATAAGAACACTCTCTGGAGAGAGTTCTGCCAAAACATCCATAATTTATTTTGCAGGGACTAGACATGGTAGAACTAGACAAACTAATATAAACTAGATAAGAAGAATATTCTTCACTTTGGGAAGGACCTCATGGAAGGAAAAATAATAGTCATTTGCTGGGCGGAAGACTTAACATGGGGTTTTACAAATGGCTTCCTGGCTGAATTTGACCCTTGGGGTGACCCAGTGAGAGCCTTAAAAGCAGAATACAGCAGAACTGTTAAGATAGGGAACTGACAAGTATGATGAAAAGGGCTAAAGTAATGGAACTAAGAATGGGTGTGATATAAAAAAACAAGATACATATAGACACATGTCTCCTTTATCAATGTGTATATATATATATATATATATATATATATAGATAGATATACATATATATATATATATATATATATATATATATATATATATACACACACTTAAATTTGTGATCCAGTTAAGTGTACTCATCAACAGACCATTTTCAGATAAGACCTGGGCCAATGAGCAGTAGAAATAATGTTTATATTAAGCAAGAAATGCATTGATGAGGAATAGATACAATACAAATGTCACAATACACATTAATATGTAATAAAGAGTGGTGCAGTACATATTAATAACTATTAAAAATTCACATAGAAGAGATATAGTTTTTGAAATTGGAGGGGAAAAGTAGATAAGAAAAAGACAGAGATTAGGCATATTAACCTAGAGACAAAGTTGAGAAAAAAGGGGGGAGTGAGGGAGAGGAGTAGAACAAAGAGGTAAAAAGTAAAAATTAAGAATGAGAGAGGACAGAGTAGGTATAAGTGAGAAAAGCCATAATCTAGGTATTGTAACTAAATAAGGGAGTGAGGTGTTGCTATGTGTGAAAAGTAGGAAAATATGGGAAGTATGGATGAAAATTTGAAAAACTAGTGTGAACTGTCATCAGTAATGATTGGCAATATCTCCATCTCTACCTTCCTTGCAAAAAAGCATCTATATTAGACCTCAAACTATAAATCATTTTCATGTATTATGTTTTTTATGTTACCAAATTTATATAATTTATAAAGTGATATTTTTCCAATTTTTTTCTAAGCATTTGTAACATTTTTATAATGTTATTCTCCATGGAATTCATTATTTTGTTATTTAATTATAATGCTTTCTTGTTGTACTTATTTTTGAATAAAACTGCTTTGCAAAAAAAGTAATGACTAGCAAGAATTCCTACCACTCAACTACACAGGAACCTTTGAAAAATAATGGAAAAATCTCATGTGGGTTCATGTGAGTCTAACTATGGCAGATAACGAATAGACACCGACTCATTTTGGTTGTTTCTAAAATTGACAGGAAGGCAGAACATGGAGGCAGGTGTAGTTCTATTCGATCTCAGGTGTGCATTTGGCTCAGGTAGCAAGAATTCTTCTGAGACATAACCGCTTTGGAGGAAAGTTTATTGACCTGATGAAAGCTATGTACTAGGACCTGGACCTAACGGTTCTATTGAATGCATGGGTTCCAGGTTCATAAAAGTAGACAGAAGAACCAGCAAAGTGAACATTATCCCCTGACCTGTTCTGCCTTGCCAAAGAGTAGTCTGCAAAATAATTTTGATATCAATTATAACTTAAAGAAGTTAAATGTGGAAAGAAAGCTTTGTTCAGATTATTCTAGAAATACAGCAGGCCCTTAATAGAGTACGCTGTACATGTGAGCAGTTTGAATTAGCCCCAGGAGTGGGGAGTAATCATAAAAGTAGGACATTGGTATGACTACATATAGGACAAGGCAAATGGTTGTGTTCACAAATATAGGAAGTTATTTCTCTAAATATCAGGGATAGGATGTTGGTTGTGAAATCATACACAATCATAGAAGCAATAGCTCAAAGATGGAGAACCACAGGAACTAAGTGAATAATCTATTGCAAAATCCATGGTGAACACAGAGAAGGGAAGGTTGAATGTCATCAGAATAATGACTACATCTTCAGTCCTCCATGTAGTAGGCAATCTACTGATATTTCCAGGGTGTATCAGGAACATACCATTTTAACAACAAATTGAGAAATTTTGGGAGAAAAAGATAACACCACTGCAAAAGAGAGAATAACAGTAAGACGGAGGTCCAGGTGGGGACTTCCTTATTGACATATACAAGCATTTTCAATATATGCTAATAAAGCAATGAGATTATCCAGTAAGAAGGGAAAGGGATACAGCCACTGATGAACTACAAAAGTGCCAGGCAGGGTCAAGGAAAGTAGTGGGGAAATTACCTCAAGGGAGAAAAACAGGTGGTGGAGAATGATTCATTTCAGATATCAGGCCAGTACTCAGGAGAAGAAGAAATATGGAATGGGGTGATATAGGTGCCCTGAAGTTATGAGGTAAGAATGGCAGGGGACACAAATTAGAAAAAGATAACTTAAAAAGCTAAGGCCCCGATATTCTGAAATTGGACAATCTACTAGGAATGGTGGACAAAGCACAGATAATATTTAATCTGTAAAACTTGCAGCAAAAAGAAGGGATACTACATACTGAATGGTGAGGATATATTCAGCTCAGAAAAAAATGTTTACAGAAAACACATACATTAAAGAAAGACAGGAAGAAAGAAGGCACACTGTAGCTCTAAAAGAGCCAGGTGCAGAAAGGCAGGGTGGTTTAATAGATGAAGACGTGAGAGAGAGGAAGCAAAGATGTGAAGGTAACACTGGAAAATGTGAAAAGAAAGACATGCAATGGTACCCATATTAAGATGGAGATAGGGCTGGGAAGTTGCATATACCATGTGTATTGTACAGACCATGGAATCATTAATGCTGGATAGTACAAAGATGGCACCTAATCCAGACAGCCTGCACTTAAAGAGGGAAGGAAGCAGGATGACATAGCGCTGTGTACATGAACATTTGTATGAGGGTTGGAAGCTGAAGCAGGAATGATGCACATACTGTAGGATTGTCAGTGGGTCAGAGGCTGATGGTGGGGGGTTCAGTAGATAGTCTCTTGAACTCTATGATCTCTCTGATACCTCCCTTTTGCTCTATGTATTTTCTATAATGTCATTGTTGTGCATTATTTATTCTTTGTAAATAGTCTCTGTTCTGTTCTCAGTTCAGACACTAGTGCATTCTGTGTTACCATTTGTTATTTTAATTTAGATACATTCCCTTTGTGTGAAATTGTTGATTGTTATATCATTACAGTTGTTTGTTTATTCTTGTTTGAAATGAAATTGTTAATTAAATATTATACATTGTTAATTAATAATTATAGAAATAATAGCAGGGCACGCAAAATATGGTTATCTTTTGGGGGGTAAGGATACAGGTTTTGTGTGAAAGTTTAGGACATGTACAAGTTCATTGATACGGATTGTCTACAAGCAATGTAACTAACTATGAACAACAAGCTGAAATTCATTAATGAGACCACTATTGCTTTCCTTTTTGTCACAGTCACACATCAGAAATGTGCACAGAAAGTGACTGCTGTTTTGAGGAGCAGGTTGTACATAAAAGAAGAAGAAGTTATGAGCTTCATGTGAAACCAGTCAAAGATGGTTATCTTTTTCAGAGTTGGGTTGAGGAGGTATGCTGTGTGAAAAAGCATAGAAAACTGAAGGGGATAAGTTTTCAGTGTGTAGCTAGTGAAGCAGTAGAACTAGATTAATATACAAATCAGTTGTTCATACCATACGTAAGGAATTACTGCAGACCATTATAGGCTGCATAGGAAAAACATACAATGTAGGGTGTTTTCATTATACTAGTATAAGCTTTGCAAGTTTCTTGAATGTCCCACATTGATAAGTCAGTTTCTGAATAAACTTACCACTGGTGGAAAGTTGTGGACTCTATTTTAGCAATGCATGTGTTTGTACTCTGCTTTCCACTAGATAAGAACATAATGATCTGAGTTTAAATCTGTACTTTTCTTCTAATTGGTAAGGTAGAAAGATTTCTGATATAGCCAACTGCTACAAGCACACTTATTTAGGAGGTGTAGCCTAAAAAACAATTTTATTTTGTTTGCAGCCTGAGACTTCTAACCCCATAGTCTGTGATAGCACATTTTCTGCTTTACAGCTGTTCCACTTAACATATGGAAAAGCAATATACATTCACATCTCTAAAGCTATAGACAGAGCAGCCAGTATCGAGAAGTGCTGTTGACCTAGGTCCACGATCAAAGCGTACAGTGACAAAACCTCTGTGTTGTCGAACCTAGGTCCACAATCAAATAGTACAATGACAAAACAACCTCTGTGCTGTCAAATCTAGATCGAGGAACAAAGTGTACAATGACAAAACAACCTCTGTGCTGTTGAACCTAGGTCCACAATCAAAGCATACAATGACAAAATAACCTCTGTGTTGTTGAACCTAGGTCCACGATCAAAGCATGCAATGACAAAACAACCTCTGTGCTATTAAACCTAGGTCCACGATCAAAGCGTACAGTGACAAAACAACCTCCTTGTTGTTGAACCTAGGTCCACGATCAAAGCATACAATGACAAAATAACCTCTGTGTTGTTGAACCTAGGTCTACGATTAAAGCATACAATGACAAAACAACCTCTGGCTACAGAACCAGAACCCTTCAAACTACCATCAATCCAAGGAAAAAATGTATTTGTTATGGTTGCTTAGCACTTTGTACTATCACACATATCATTTAAACATACACATTAAAATAATATGCAGTAAACAGGACAGTATCACTAAAATAATCATAAGTAATGTTAAACCGAAAAAACTAGTAAACAGAATGCAAACTGCATTTTATGATTTAAAACTGAATTCGCACACTTGCATATTGCACCATACATCAAGACTACTTGTTCTGCCTGCAAAATCCTTGTTATTGAGGTATGAGTCTTATTGTATCCTGCATATGCTCATGCACTATTGCCATGCATTGTGTACCATGTCTCTGAAAAGTTCCCAGTTTGTCAATGAACAGTGCAAGGGTTGCTAGGCTGAACGGGAGCACATTGATGATTTATATAACACATTAGCTTCTGCAGATGATAAATACGCATATCCAAAAACAAAATTACTTACTACTCATCTAAGAAAAGTGAACTGCTGAGGAGCTCCCAGACTTATTAGCTGTACATCACATAAATTTAAAAATGCTAACAAAGAACAGTGATTCTCATGATTTTTAAGAGAGAAATAATATTTTGTCTTATTCAAAGCTGCACCTCCATCAGAATAAGAAGAAAAACTTTAGACAACCTAACCTAATAGTCTTCTTCTTCTCTTTCAGCTGTTCCCATTAGGGGGTGCCACAGCAGATCACCTGTTTCCATTTCTTCCTGTCCTCTGCATCTTGCTCTGTCACACCAACCACCTGCATGTCCTCTCTCACCACATCCATAAACCTTATCTTAGGCCTTCCTCTTTTCCCTTATCTGGCAGCTCCATCCTTAGCATCCTTTTCCCAATATATCCAGAATCCCTCCTCAGCGCATGTCCAAACCAACACAATCTCACCTCTCTGACTTTGTCTCCAAACTGTCCAACCTGAGCTGACCATCTAATATGCTGATTCCTAATCCTGTCCATCTTCGTTACACCCAGTGCAAATTTTAACATCTTTAACTCTGCCACATTCAGCTCTGACTCCTGCATTTTTGTCAATGCCACCGTCTCCAACCTATATAACATAGCTGGTAACACTGCCCTCTTGTAGGCCTTCCCTTCTTGTAGGCCTTCCCTTTCACTCTTAGTGGTATCCATATGTCACAAATCACTCTTGAAACTATTCTCAACCCACTCCACCCTACCTGTACTCACTTTTAACCTAACAGTGCATAATATTTTATTAAATGGGTATACATTAGAGGCATCAATGGTACAGGAAACTGACAAAGAACAAATATGTAAAACTGATTTAAATGCTACTGTTCAGATCTCCAACATTAATGGCTAGCCACTAATAATTCTTTCCTCGCAAATAAAATTAATAAGTTCACATGTAGAACAATATGGAGGAATATAACTGCCAAACCAAAAGATAAAATGTCACACAGACAAGACAAACAATAAAAATTACAAAAAAGACTTGGAAAAATTACAGTGTTCACTGTGTAATACTGTAAAACTCCTTTGGTGTTATTGGCCTGAATGCACCGATAAAGTCTTAAAAAGGAAAAAGTCATATGACTTAAGAGGCCATGTAGTTGAAATACCAATATGTCCTTAAGAGGTCATTTGCATATATCCCATCTGTCTTTACTAAAGGAGGTTTAAGGTACTATATAGTGAATACCCTAGCTTGGCTGAGTCTTAATTGTATTTTTTTTTTGAGGAATATAACCTCAAAGATTGGATTGCCCAGCCTAAAGTTAAACGTCTGTATTGTGAAGTAAGTTAAACAACTCTGTCAAATGATGAAGTAGTGTAAATAAATTATAAAACAATAGAAATTCATTTATCAACAAAATTATCTGCCTTTGCACCATAAATATAAAATTCATATTATTAATTAAAGTTGGAGTATTCTGAAATTATTTAAAGGAACAGTGTTCCTAAACTATATTTTTACACAACACAAATTGAGACTGACTAGGCACACAACTAGAAGCAACCATAATAATGGAATTCATCCCTTTTTCTGGACTTATTGATTCAGGAGCTGCAATCAACATCAGACCGAGGCTAAGACATTCATTTGGTTACTGTAAGTATTTATTAAGCTCCACAAAAATAACTAATCAAGAATCAATAAAAAGTACTGAGTACTTTATTAAACACCTCACACCATCAAAATGGCTTAGCTCTTTTCAAACCAGAATATTGTGATTGTTTAAGGTATAAGACTTAAAAAGTTTCATGTCAATCTGTACTTAGACAATACAACTCTACCATTTTTTCACTCTCAGAAAATGGATTCTTCAATGTCAGAAGCAAAGCAGATGTAGACATAGTCCAACTTATTGAGTCTCCCTTAGTGTAACACCACTAGAAACTCCAGAATCCTGATGAAGTCAAATATATATACATCAGACAGGTATATGTTACAATTGCCACAGAAAGAGATACAGTTCAAAACACTCACAAAATCTATCCTTGACAACAATTGATTAACATATCTTAGAAACTAGATTTAAAAGCAAGATATCACCAATTAAAGTTATATCTAGATAGACAGTACATTACTGCATTATCAGCACTTGTGAGGTTAAGGCAATGACAGAGGTTAAACTTTAGTTTTAGTTCAGCAGCTGATATTACTTCAGAATGTAGTTCAGCAAATGCTGAAAGACACAACAAACGCTGAAATTTTAGAAGAACATAATTATTTGTAGTAAAGCTTAAAAAGATTATGACAATATCCTAAAATCAGTATTTGAAAGTCTTAAGGAAATGTAAGCTAGGCCTAAATAAAAACAAAAATAAGCCTGAAAAGGGTATGCTAGGATTGGGCTTCACAGAAAATACCACAGCAGTGCAATTTGTGCTACACAATAAGCTGAGTTGTGCTGTTCCACTATTAAGCAATTCATGCACATTCCCAGTAGCAACATCGATTCACAGATTCATAGACATTTCAAGGCCACTGAGTTTTATCATTTATGCCTTGTTGGCACCCTCCATCAGGCTCTACCTCTTTTCTCTGGGAGGGCTATACACATCTAATAAACAGACAATTTCCATGATGACGATTGAACTATTTGAACAACACTACCATGTCCAACGTTTTTTTTTTACTATCATCACAAACATCAGATGGGTATTGTACTCTCTTGACCTCTATGACTCCCTGATACCTCCCTTTTGTTATTTGTGTATTCTGACAATTTAATTGTCATGCATTATTCATTCTTTATAAACACTGTCTAAGCGTTCTCACTTAGCTACTAGTGCAGTCTAGCTTACAGATTGTTACTTTAATTTAGGTATATTTCCTTTGTGTGAAATTGCTGATTGTTCTATCATTGTAATTGTTCGTTTTGTTATTCTTGTTCATAGTGAAATTGTTAATGAAGTGTTATAAAAAAATATCAGTGGGGTACACAAAAGATGGTTATCTTTTGGCAGTAGGGATACAGGTTTTGTGTAAAAACCTGGGACATTTACAAGATCATTCGATAGTGGATTGTCTAGAAGTAATGTACATATCTATGAACAACGTGCTGAAATTTATTACTGAGGCCACTATATCTTTTATTTTCATCACAATTACACATCAGAAACGTGCACAGAAACTGACTGTCTTGTTTTGATGAGCAGGTTGTACATAGAAATATAATCAGGTATGCATTCCATCTGAAAAGAGTGAAAAGGTGGTTATCTTTTTCAGAGTATGGTTGAGGAGATATGCTGCTTGAAAAAGCATAGCGCGGCTACATGACTATTGTGGAATAAAAATTATAGATTCATAACTTCATAGGTATTTAACTAAGCAATTGATTCATGAGGATTTTTAGAAGCCTAGCCCTGTATTTACATGACATTTTTAGCCATTGTAATTTAAGCATTACTAACCCACAGCTGGGCAGAATATTTATGTTATCCCTATCCATAAGGGACAAGGGTGCTAAACCAGCGTTGAATTTGTGGTTTTCTACCAAATCATCCAGATAACATTTGAAAAGAACAAGGGAAGTGCTCTGCTTTATGTGGAGAGGAAGGCAATTCCAAAGAAATGGCATTCTCTGAGATACATATGTATCCCTTCTACATGCTCAGTTTATGTTGTGGAAGAGATGAAGATCTCTTGATCAACTGTTTAAGCCACTATTGGATTTATGGATATACAGTAAACTGGATAGGATAGGGTCTGTTGAAGCTCTGTTCACTAGGCAGAAATCACTTCTCAGCAGCCTGTATGATACCAAGAAAAGGGAAAAAGCCTTGAGATGGTTAGTATAGTTTTTATGATTTAGGCCCTTGATTATCATGGTGAGAAAGCACTGTGGTCGTTGAGTGAAGTGTTTGGACAGATACATACCCAAGGGGTATTATACTCAATTATAGCCTAACAAGCACTAAATACAGTGGAATGATCACATTCCTGGACCTAGACACCATACCCATACTAATAAGCTATGCAAAGAAAAAGACCTTTCTTACAATAGTTGATAAATGGTGATCAAAAGACAGTTTTTGACCACATAGATTCCCAGGTCCCTAACTACTAGATCAATTTTCATGGGCATATTGCCAATGTAATAGCTACAAGGGATATCATGCTTGCCAGAGAAGACTATTATGCAGTTCCTAGCATTTAGTTTCAGTCTTTGGACTACTATTTGTTTGTGAAAGATCTTGGTGTTCTCAGGAGAGTTTATGATGTTTACAGTCATCTGCAAACATGGTCAGCCATAAACCCCTAACATTATCTTTGACCTATGAGAAGTAAATGTCAAAGGTGAGTGGCCCAAATACTGAACTCTGCGGTAAGCCACTAGTGGCAGGTCTTTTGGAGAAGGGAGAGCCACCTACCCTAATTTCTTGGGTTCTATTTTTGAGCCAATTTATCCAAGCAGTTACAAAGGGAGAGTTTATCAATGATACCTAAATGTGGGATGATGTTGAAACCTTTACAAGGTCTAGATATTACCTATATCCTTATTTATTAATCTGATATTGATCCTCTCCATAGCCTTATAGGTGAGACTGGTCAGACTTATGAGTCTATAATTACCCAGGCCTGCTGAGTCCCTGCTTTTGTCAAGAAAGGTGAAAGCTACTGTCCTCCATTCATATGCCACAAAGACTGTTTGCAGGCTGATACTGACTCACTCCTATAATGGATTTGTCAAGTCTTGTTTTAGGCTGGCCAGAAGGCAGCCTAGTATGTTATCTGGTCCTATAAAAGTAGTGTTCTTGTCTTTGGGAAGTGCTTTGAGGACTTCATTTGGGGAGAGTGGGGGGAGGTGGATTTGGGTATATGATATGAGAATGTACGGGGGAGAGAGGGGGTGATGTTAGTGCTAGATTTTTCCATTAGTAGATTGGCTATGCCTTCAGGGTCTCAGTATGTGATATCATTGACTAAGGTACCTGTCATTCGACTGGCAGCAGTATTACTGAAAGCTGAATCATCAAAGGAAATGAGCAAAACAACTTTCACTAACAGTAGTGTTTTCTTTTTTCACCACTGCTGTGTGAATCAGAGTAGGAATATTCTAATTTGGAGGGTGTAGAAGTACAGGGGGGCTTTACCCCTGCAAAAAAAATTACTTTGTGCAGTTTGGCAAAAGTTGTTTCACTCTTTTTTCTATTTTTTTCAGCTCTCAATAACAATGGTGTTGCTTGATTAACATGCACACCATTCACTACTAGCTCTGTACAGTGCTATATATTGCTTCTGAGGTTTCTAAAATAGCTAAAGAAAGCTTTATGGTTGTCTTTTGCCAGTGTTTACCTTATCCAGCATTCACTGATTTGATCAGGGACTGGAGGTCCTTATTAAGCAAGAGCAATTTTGATATCTTGAGAGTTATATTTATTATTATAGGTAATGAGCTTTCTGTTTTCTTTTATTGTACAGCATGGTTTTATTTGAGTTCCACGTTGGGGTTTATTTTTCAAATTTGGCATTGTATTTACTTCAGTGGAAGACAGATGCATCTATACAACTATTTCCATGTGCATAGAATTTGGCACTAAAAGATTCAGTTGGGCCATCAGATAGAAGGGTGGTGCTGGACTTTGGTAGGTCATCACTCAGTTTTAGTAGATTAGCCTTCACATAAACTCTGAATAATGAGGCATTTGAAAATGCTTTCAGCTTCAATCTTATGATGAATGTGACTGATTTATGGTCCGTTTTGACTAAGGTGGAAGTTACAGCTGGTGACTAATGGAGCTGTCTCATTTAGTAGTTTGGTGCAGACTAACTGCTCCAGAGAGCTTATATTTATGAAGTTCGGGAATCTCAAGGCATACATGCCAAGGGATGTACAAGTCTCCCAGTTGATGGAGGGGTAGTTGAATTCCCCTAGGAGAATGGAGTCTGACCTAATCCATTGAAAATCATACTAGTTGGTAGGAAGTATGGGTCAAGGGGGGAATAGAGGGGTTTCTATAGTTAGCTATAATGTGTTAAGAGGTTTTCTTAATGGTAAGTTCCAGGTCGTTATCCTGTCTCACGAGCCTGGTTGTGAGATTTTGTTTTATGAATGAAGAGGCACTAATACCTTTATCTAGTGCAGTGGGTCTGAATGTGTAGTAGGTTTTTCAGTGGTCTAGAACCACATCTCTATGGCAATGTGCATACATTTATGCATTCCAGGGTAGGCAATGCCTGTAGGGAGTGGAGTTTTTTGTTGAGGCCCCTAAGATTGAGCAGCATTACCTTTATGAAAACTGAGTTCTGTCTTGTTAAGTTGGAAAGTTTTGAAGACTGACATTGTTTAAAAATGGCACTAAATGGATGGACAAGGTTTTAGACAATATAAAAAAGCCTTGAAGAGATAGATGAAGGCTATCCCTGACAATGCACTTACGACAGTCTACCAACTCTGCCCAGGCTGAATATATATTGGACCCCTTGAATGACACCAGAAGCTAAACCATTTGTTTGAGGGATTAATATTTTGTTCATAGTACAGCACCATTCTCGGTGATGGTAAATTGCTGCTCAAGGCTAGGTTGATACCTGCCTCAGTCTCATATTCCAAGAGCTCCATTATGTCTGTCTTGATAAAGTCCAAGGAGGTATGTCTCAAGTCACTTACTCACATGTGTACTATAGCTGCATCATATGTGTGCTTGTGGTGCAAGGACCTGAGTAC
The DNA here is from genome assembly GCF_019279795.1 of Protopterus annectens. Taxonomy (NCBI): domain Eukaryota; kingdom Metazoa; phylum Chordata; order Ceratodontiformes; family Protopteridae; genus Protopterus; species Protopterus annectens. The sequence goes on from NC_056746.1 coordinate 182,251,754, forward strand.
ATGCATGATGTGGTGAATTATGCCACTTAGTGACCCTCTCTGTACTCAGTCTGGTAAGTGGTGTATCAGTTTGTGTGTCTCAGAGATGCACACTGATGCTGCAGTGTATCTCACTCTGGAGTCACCTATGTCTAGGTTGTTGGATTGTGTGAAGGTTTGCCTTATGGGTTTTTAAGTTGAGACACTGTGAGTTTTAGATACGTCTTTGATGGTGGGTGCTGCCTAAGTTGAATGTTTGTGAGGTGTCTGAGGATACTTGTTTCTTAGGTCACATTTAGGAGGCCTTTGTGATTTAAGAAAGCTACTTTCAAGAGCCTCAGAGTGTGAACACCTGTGTGTGTGGACTGTATTGTGTGTGATAAGTATAGTGCAGTGTTGTGTGCTAATACATGGTCCCAGGTGTTTACTAGTTTGGGCTGAAGGGGTAGCATCACCTATGAGGTTAGCAGTTGATTACTGGAGGTGCTGTCTGGTAAATAAAGATAGTGTTGATCTTAACACTATGGCACACAGCTAGAAATTAGCGATGCTTTACTCCTTCTCTCACCAGAAGCAAAGACTAGCACTAACCCCAGTCTGTTTCCAAAGAAATAGTATTAACCCAGGTGTCGATAGGTTCAGTATAGCTGCTATAGTCTTCTCTTGTTGGATACCCTTGGTAGAGCCAACAGCAGATAGACACAACATAAAGCTCTGCTGCACAAAGACCCTGAAGATGCTGTCATTAAAACTGCAATAGACCACTCAGTGAAGTCTCAAGCATACTGGACAATCAGTGAACATCAGGAATCAATGCTCCTCTGTTCTTTTCTCACTCACAGCTGGCTCCTACGAAGCAATTTGCATGGTTTCTAGTGATTGGTAAACACTGGGAAGACCAGTCCTTCTGCTCCTTCTCTCACCAGGAGCAAAACAGAAGGACTAATCACAAGCTGATTACTGAGAAGCAATTCCTAGGTTCTCCAGTGATTGGCAGTTTAGTGCCAAATGTTACAGATTTAAAAATAAAATGAAAAAAAGGATTAATAGTCTGAATACTGCAGCGTGCACTAAGTGAGTGTGATGATATTAAACAGTGGCTAACTCAAACTTTAAGAGTCAAATGAGGGCCTTCACTGTCTGATCTTTTAGTGCCCAGTATAATGAGGGCAGTGTATGTGTCTGAGAACAGCAAGCTGAAATAATTTACTCTACCTCTTGTGTCTTATTTTCTTCTTAATGACAAATGAAACATTCAAAATATGGCTTCTTTGAGGGGTGCAATGATTGTGTGAAAGCAGAGAACAGTTACAGGATCACCGTGGAATGATTACTGATATGGCTTGTTGGGGCAATGTAAGTCTCTGAGAGCAATAATTGTATTTATATGACTTTTTCAGTCAAATGTGGTATACCCACTTGGAAGGAGCACATTTCATTGGGACATTATGTATGCAAAACAAGGTAAATCCAGTAGGAGTTATATTTTTAGAATTACAATGAAAAGACAACCCACATTTTGGATTTCAACTTGTCCATCCATTATGATAATTTCACACATTTCTTAATGCAGGTGTTTTTAGATTTAGTCCACAATGAAGATGTACTTATTTATTTTTCCTCACAGAGATGAATGTGTGATATATAAAATAACACTTGTTTTTTATTACCACATAAGAAGGAAAAAAAACTGTTTTTGATATTGAAGACTGATGTTTTTCAGCACTTGAAATGTTATTACAAAAACAAAACAGAAAACAATACTAGGAACTGTGACAGTTAGTGTGTGGATGTTCCATTGCCTTTTCACCTCAAACCATAACCTAAGTATTGTTTACAAATGGATATCCAGATTTGCTGCCCCCCCCCCCAAAAAAAAAGAGAATATTGAAAATGTCAGACTGTTTCAGTGGTATAACTCTGCACTGATCCCCTATATCAATAAGCCCACATGGTCATTATAATGTGCCAGATTACATAATTGCCTTATACTCAAGTTTCCACTAGGTGGGAGTTAACTTCTGCTCAAGGTGTCTGAATGTCCAGACTTTGTTGTTATTGTGTTGCCATTACATTATGCTTATATCTAGCTAACTAATGTAAGTTGACAAAATACATCTGCACTGTACAGTTTCCAAGACATGACAATTTGTTTGAAATATTCAGAGTTTCTATGCATAATAATATATTATAGCACTGATATGAAGATGGTGACTGTACTATTATCAATGCAAATTAGACATTTTACTGAAAACATTTATGTTTGTATCATTGTAATTGCTTTTATTGCTCATAAAATATTTACATTTCTTTGTGTTATGCTTTTTAAATTGATTTCTCATAAAATGCTTGGGAATGTAAGGATGTGTGTGGGCAGCTAGAGTTGCGACACTGCACATTACATGGATGTTCATGAGTTAAAGTAGTGGGGATCAAAGTCAGCATAGTGTAGTGAACTCCCTAAAATTAGAAAGTTAGTCTTTGATGCATGTCATAGGTGGCCAGACTGTTGTTCCTGCCTAAAAGTGTCATACTGATATGTTAAAGAGTTACTGAGATATAACTTTTTACACATAAGCCACAAATACATTGGTTCAGAGGTTTTCACTGCTAAATTCTTACACTTTCTATTTTAGTGGCTTTCTTCATACTATGGCTTTATGATAAATGTCTGCTCAGTTTGCTGAGGACAATAATGGATCAGAATAAATCTTTACTGATGTGTCATTACACCAGAAGTAAGAATGTTATATATTTCATCAGAAGGATTCTGTCTGCCATTTTCCATAGCATTGACAGTATAGATGGGCGCAATTAACGTGATGTTGTCAAATTCAGCATAGGGTTGTACAGAACCTCCTAAGGGCAGAATAAATATCTAAGGTGCATTCTATAGTACTACACCCTGTTGTTACTGCCTTAAATGTTCATAAGTAAATGACAAAGTCAGCCTTTTATACAAAGGTGTGACAATCTATTACTTCAGAAGCATAACTGCTACAGTCTGACATTTCTGTTATACTAAATGTCCACTGTGCTAAACTTCTGCCAATATTCAGGGTGCAATAATAGCCTTAGAATATATTGTTTTCTTTGTTTTCACTACATTAGAAGTATGCATTTATTATGTGGCCCCCGATTCCATCCCACATTTAGACTTACATGCAGTAAAGGTTGTTGGCACTGAGGATTAAGGAGCTGTTAATCAGCTGTTTCATATTCCAGTGGTCCAGGGTTTGATTCTCTCAGTCTCCATTACCTAACTATGTGACCCTAAACAACTCATTTAAGCAGACAGCACTTCCAGGCTGAGTCTAAAAAGGGTCCATGGAAATTAGTGCTCTGCTCCTGTAATCAAATTCAAATAAAAATAAAAGTTTATTACATAAACATAAAGCTGCATGTGTTTTCCAATATGCCATTATATTTCATTAGGCTATAGAGGCATTTCCCTTTATTGCTATTAACCACAAATTATGTTATAGTGTCATTTGGGTGCTCTGCTTTTGCTGTTTGATTCTCAAAAATATGTACGTTTTTTCAGGCTGACAAACATTATGTTATCTAAATGATATCATTAGTTTGTGACTCTGAAGTGAGAACAAAAAAAATACACTTTTCTTGGAAAATAATTATTCGTGTTGTAGCAAATATGCACATCTTACTTGTTCTGACAGACATACACATTTAAGTTATGCTGTCTGTTTCATAGACGCTATTAGACTGTGCAAAACATAACAAAAGTAGATTTGTCCAGAGCTCCTGGTCCTGAAATATTCCTAAGAATATCATAAAGCACTAGGGGGTCACTATCATTTAAAGTTAGGGTAATATTCATATCAGAATAAACCTTGGAAAGGGAGAAGCTGCAGCATTTACAGAACTGTTAATTCAAAAATATAGCTTTCAGTTCACATCACTGTAAAATAAACAGTCCATAAAATGGTAAAGACTCAATGTGGTGATTTCGGTCTAAAAAGAGTGTTTCTGCATGGAAATTATTTTTTTATTTATATCATAAGTTGAAGCATAAAAATGACATAAGGTTGTTTTTTATTCTTTTCATTAACTACAAGATGCAGCTGCCATTTTGCATTTAAGGATAAGGACACACTCTTAAGAGTATTTTGAATAATATTTCCTGAAAATCTTATGCTGAAATGTAGACTTATTTTGGAGATACTCAGATTTTTATATTCAAATTACAAACATAGCTAGGTTTAAAACGGGAACCTAACACATGATTGATGGTCAGTTCTCCATTTCACGATTAAGTGAAACCAAGTTGTTGAACACCACTTTCACCAATGATTATTACCATCCTTTTCCCTTCTACTGTTGACTACAGAGTTAGTGTATATTAATTGAGTGGTGGTGGTGGGGTCTCTCGTCACATGGAAAGTTCATTGGGGCTCGTCATTTGCAAAAATAAAAAAGGAGAGAGAGAGAGAGAGAGAGAGAGAAAATAAAAATAAAAAGAAACTGTGCTGTGAATTGGTCTTCAGTGGTGATTTTGCTCAGTCGGGACTCAGAGAATTACCCATCAATCAATCAATCAATCAACATGAACCCAGTTAAAAGAGACAATAATTATGTGAAGCATGTCATTCCTGTGAGCCTTATCAAATTCTAAAAATTAGGAATTGGTCACTGTTGGAGAAGAATTATTTAGGAAGTATGTTACTTCTCCTCAAAAAAAAAATTAAATAATCGACATTAGTTCAACACCTTTTCAATGTGATGACACTGTACATAAAGAAACTGGCTGCGCTGACTTTAATCTTCAGAGATTTACAGTACAAAAATTCAGAATAGAACCAACATGCTTAAAGGATAATATTTGTCATAAGCTGTCTGACTGCAGAGTTTTAGAAATTTACAACACAGATTTAACATAAAAGCTGTAAATGGCTGACACATTTTTAAAAGCTGTAAATAGCTGACACATTTAAAGTGTACTAATGCAATATTGCGTTCATCTGTTAGGACTGAAGAGAAGAAACAACTTCTTTAAATCATGTGGGCAAGTAAAGTATTCAAGCTATTGTTTGTTTCTTTAAAAATAGAAAAAAAAACAGAAACACATGATGGAACATTTGGCTTGCAATCCCTCCTAATACTGAAGTCTTTAACCAAATGAAAGAAACTGGTCAAAGCTTCAACTGGATGAAACAATAAATAAAAAGTGTTTTCTGCAGTGGATAAGGCCTGCTGCCTTGCCTCCCACACTATAACTTCAAGAACCATAGAGAAAAAAAGAAAAGCTCAAACATTCTGCACGAGCAGTGATTTCTAATGAATAAGTGATAAGAGAATTTAAATCACAGAACAGCAATTTGCAAGTTTAAAATCATCTGCATTATGCTCTCTAGCAAAACAACTTATCTAAACCTGAGTTTGATAGTTCTTAGTAGCCTTTAAAGTGCTTAAGTACCTTATCTGTTTTCTGGGCAAACCTCAATGTTTGTGTTTTCATATTTCTGAATGTTATATCTTACTGTTATGTCACAGAGGACAAGTTCATTTTAATAGGTTAGGAGAGGGATGCCTACAAGCAAGGCTATTCATACCATGGATACAAGCTAAATTCCTAGTGGTTGACTGGAGTTTATTGAATATTCAGGAATGAAATTCACAGAACAGTGGGGCTAGAGGTTGGTATAATGGTTTAGGTGTTTAATTCACAGGCTCAAGGTAAAGGGTTTGAATATCACCTTTGGAAAGGAAATTGGCAAGGCTTAAAATGTCCCACAAGGACAGCTAGTCTAGTGCTTAACTATGAACATTCACAGTTAACAGATCATAATCATATCTGATGAGTCTCCATACCTTGTATAACATTCTGAGGGCCCCTGTCCTTCATGGTCATCTTTCACATCCCAGGCGTCTTTTTCATCAAAAAGTATGCAAATGAAGACTTCCAGCTCTACAGCTAATATGGAATATTTTATTTGTAGTATGTTCCTTGTAGGTAACTCTGAGGGTATGTGTAACACAAATCTATAACTTTGGCAGCCCTTACAGACATAAACTGCCCTGATAATAAATTATTAGCCAGCAGCTAACTAATGAAGACTTATTTAATGCTAAAACATTAATAAGTCATTTTGTACCAATCACTGCATTTAACTGGATTTAATATATTGTTGTAAAGATATTTTAAAAGTTACTTAAAACAAAGAAGAAGAAAGGGAGATGAGTAAATGGGGTTTCTTAACTACCTCGTAAAGTTCTCCTACTTCAGAAATAAAAAATTATAATACCACCAACAATATATCCTGATTCATTTTTTTACTTCCTGATTACATTTGGTATGTCCCTCCTTCATCAAATAAAACTTAAAAGAAACTACCAGCCTTACTGTTTATAGGCACTAATGTAAAATGAGAAATTAAGAAATATAAATTTTAAATAAACACAAGACCATTTCCAGACTCTCACTTATGTACTTCCCTTACATAGTGCATATTACTCAAATAGATGCTTATTCACTGAGGCACAGTGGAAGTTAGGGTCCCTCAACAAACAAGGGAGAAAAAGGGCATTACAGTATAAGCACAGACCTTACATTTTCTTTTAGTTTCTTAAGAAATGAAGGGTCAAAGCAAATGGAAAATATGTAATGAGTTTATGAACCTTATTTAGACCACTTTTTAATGTTTGATAATAGGTTTCCTGTTTACCACTATTAATGTGTATGAACTTTCATTCCTCATTAACCTTTGACCATCTGTAAATATGATTCAGGATCTCTGTTTTAATGATGGGTCTCTGCTGTTACTGGGTGTCGATCCTTATTATGTTATCAGAAAGACAAGTTAGACTCATTTGATCTGGCAGGTATTCAAGCTGCTAACATCTGTAGCTCAGGACTGTATATTTGTTTGGTGAAGCATGAAATCACTTTGTCCATTCTTAATTATGCACTGAGGATGGAAATGAAGCTGTCATTAGTGAAGGCAGGCAGCAGAGAATCAGAACTCCTTCACGCTTCTCTAGTTCCAGTGCGGTATCCTGACAAACTGATGTGTCCAGCCAGCGAGGGGTATTCTGTAATATAAACACCAGCTTGAGGAGCCCACTTAGACATGAGATGGCCAAAGATGGCTAGTACTGATAGGATAATTGTTAAAGTTAAAGCTGTCTGGCTTGCTACATGCTTGACGGATACCTGCTGTTAACAGACTGCTAAAACAATTAATCTACCTCATTAAATAACAGCCTTACTGCCAATGCAAAACACTGCTACACAGCAAACTTCTGGAAACACAGCTGCCAGATTTGTAAACCTGTTCAACACAGAGACCACCACTACCGCACTCTGGAAAGATCTAACTGGCTCCCAGTGACAGCTAGGTCAATCCTTCTGCTAAATAAACTAAATTAATATAACCACAGCCTCAGGAATCTGCAAAAAGTACTGAATAACAAAACAGTCTCTAGCACAATAAATCAGATATTTAATGAATTAAAATTGCCTGCTTTCTCATACAAATACATTAAGAAAATCATCAGACAGATTCAGCAGTACATACAGAAACATTTAAAAAGAACCATACAGAAAGTACAGCTACAATATAAACAGTGATTATAGGGCAGGAAGCAAATTGTAAACAGGGCAGTCGTCCAGACACACACACACCCATCACAAAAGAAGTGGAAGGGAAGGGGAAATTGTGGAGACAGCACAGGCAAGGAGGCAAACAGAATGGGCAAAAAAAAAAAAAAAAACAAAGCAAGGGAAAAAATATAAGAAATAATAAGAATCGTCCACTTCTGCAGACACCATTATTCTATGTGATTATTGATGAAAAAAAGCATTCTCCAAAAACGGCTCTGCTTGTTGAAATAATTTGCTAAATGCACTGAGAGAACCACTTTCTTCATTCCAGACCAAACGTAAGAAAAATCTTCTGATTAATACAAATGTAACTCTTCAGTTACAGTGGATTATACCTATATACTCAAATCTACAACTACAGACCGTTTCAGTCTGCATACAGCAGTATAACATAAGCTGTACGAGATAGCAACTTACACGTCTTAATATATAAAATGTAAACTGACTATCTCCATTTTAAATATGTCAATTGTTCTTATTTCTTCACATTGAATGTAATTTCCTCACATTTAATGTAATAGCGCTCACTGAAATATCAAGTTCTGTCCCATTGACTTGCAATATCTTGGGAAGAAGACAACAAGTGATGACATCCTCAGCTTCCAGAACATCAAACTTAATGAAATATCAACTTTTCCTAATGGCAGAAGAACTGGAACAAACATCGCTATAAGACATGCATGACAACACCACTGTTAGGTCAGTGTTCTATACTCCAGTAATGTTGTTCATTGTCATATTCATCCCATGATACTGCAGGTCGACTTCATCTCGAGATGCTGCATGTCGATTGGATAACTCTTTATACTTCAATGGTAAATGACTGTAGTACACTCGTCTGTTAAACTGTTCTTGTGAACTCTGGTCATGGCTTAAAAGGGTTTAGAAACCACTCCAACAACCACTTGACAACTAAATAAGAAAATGGCATTGTCCTAATATATCAACACTGAGTTCACTATATCTTGAGGAAATGGACATTTCTTCCAATACAACACCCCAGAGTGCTGAAAAGGTCACCCGGACATACATGCGCACATGTTTCACATCTACATACATACATGCAGATGAATCCCCTGACAATTCACACACTCAACAGCTGTAATTTCTTTCAGGTTTTAAAATAGAAGTCTTCTTCCCCTTAACAGAACTGCAGCAGAGAAGACTGCTTTCACGACGTCAGGTATGTCGAGCATCTTGTGTAGATGAACAATCGGGCAATAGTGCTTGATACCTATTAAAATGCTAACATTTTGGCACTTGCTCCGCAAGACTAGGTCAGAGAATGGTTACCTATGGTTGCAGTCTATCTAAATGAATAGCAAAATACATTTTATTCAGATTTTTTAACTTACCATGTCGTAATGAAAACTATTTATTTATGTACTTCTTTATTGACCTGGAAAGTCCAGCTGGGTAAATACCCATTTTCAGTGTAGACCCGGAAAGAAAAGCTCCACAGTTAAATCACATATATTACATGAAAGTAAACATATTTTTAAAAGTGCAGCACATTTTACATGAAGAATATACATTTTTGCATGAAAATAAAAGGAGTGCGTGTACTGAAAACAGTAAAAGAAATTTACATGCACTGCTTAGACATCACTGGAGAATGAAATACAAAAATAAATAGTGTATATACCTGTTCAATAAATGAAACTAAAGAAATAGAACTGAGAGCACTTTCCTGGCTGGTGGTACCTCCAGATACAGATGGTAGAAATTTGGTTTACCATTAAGAATGAAAAAAAGCAGGGTGATGAAATTATTGGTAAAACACACAGACGATGATTAGTAATTGGGGAGGGGAGAAGTAACTGAAATGTAACAGTTTGAGAGTTAATGCGTTTCTATTAGGTACGACAGAGTAGATTGTTTAGAAATTTAAGACGTGCTCTAGTTGTTGGTTAAGAGAGATCTGGGGAATAGACTTAGCCAGGTGAGCAGGAACAGCAGTTCCAGCTCTGATTTACATGCTGCATAAACAAGGTTTTGAATCTGTTAACCTTATATGTCTGTTTTGTGCCTGTATGGATTACATTCCGGAGGTTTGACACATAATGGGATAGAGAGACAGCCTCCAGCAGTGTTGAATGAGTTAATGATATGTAGTAGGAGGTTGTTCTAGAGTGAAGGCCTTTAGTAGGTCAGTAACAGAGCATTTTGTAATGGTGGTCATTTATTGGGAAAATACAGGAGGCTGTGGTTGGTGATCAGCTGTGTGTAGATAAATTGGTGTGGGAGTTTCAGCCAGCTTAATTGTTTTAGTAAAATACGGTGATGTGTTATGTTAGGGAGGCTGGTGCAAATTTAGTTACTTTGTAGTGGCAAGCGGCCATTATAGTTTTATAGGTAGTGTTGATGTTAGCAAAAATGAGAAAGCTATTTTAATGAAGGAAAAAGGTAGGTTGACACTAAGGTAATACTACCAGTACTACCTGACCCTATAAAGGGAGACAGATTTGTGTGTGTTTTCTAGATGAAATAATGTATTTGATGATCAGACTTGAGGTTGTTATTCTTTATGACTCCTAGTAGCTTAGTTGGACTAAGTTTTATTTTAATACTGTTATCTGAGGTAATGTGAACATGTTTTTCTGGTAATGGTATTGATTTGGGGTGAATAACATAAGTTTTTTTTTTTGGGACTGAGAAGTATGGTAGAGTTTTTAAGCCAGTATTTAAAAGAGCAGGTCCATCTCCTGTAATTTTGTCATGGCTGTGGCAGAGCAGAGCAGATGAGGGTTTAATCATCAGCATATTCTACAAAAGTTGTAAGATTACTGACAGCACTGATTTTATGAAAATGTTAAATAAGAGTGGGCCAAGTGCTGACTCTTGGGGAACACAAACAATGACTGGTATAAATATTGCGAGATTTTGCTGCCATTTAACCACCTGCTGGCGATTGGATATGTAGTGATGGAAAGAGTTAAAGGAGAAAAAAGTGAGACCTGCGGCAGCAAGTTCAGGAAGGAAATGTTTGGATGGGATATGCTATCAAATGCTTTAGTTAGATCAAGGAAAAAGAGGAAACCAAATCACCCTCATTTTCCTTTTGGTTGACTATGTTGGTGAAGTTGAGAAGCAATGCTAAGTCTTGGAAAGGAGCTTCTGCTTAGTTATAGGTTGCATAAGCTGCATGTGTATATATTTCTCAAGAATTTTTGGGAGAGGGGATAAAATTGCAATGGGTCTGTATTTTGTTAGTTCAGTTGATGTGCAGCCTTTGTGAAGGGGTATTGTGATGGATTTTTTTCAGATGGGCATTATTTTCAGTTATTGACCAGTTGACCAGAATGGAAACAGGGAAGCCTATTACATCTGCAGCATTTTTTTAGATGTTCATTGGGAAGGTTTTCAGCAGCTAGGGTTGTTGGTTTTAGTTTACTAGGTTATTTTCTAATAGCTGAGATTGTAACCTGGTGAAAGACAAATGACTGTATTTGGTTTTCAAGAAAATGGAAAGGCTGGAGGGAAATGGAGCAGTTAGTGATCAGGGAGAGACTTCTCTGAATAAAATGAGCATTGAACCAAGTGGAGATGGAATCACTGTTGTTAGAATGTGTAGGACCAGGTATCATTAGGGGAGCTGCTATTTAGAGATTTCCATTCAATGTGTATGTCTCCCAGCATGAAGGTGTTATGAGGGATGTTTTCTGTTATTCAGTGCAGGATGTTATCTGCGCTGGTAATGATGTTGCCAGGTGGATTTTATACACAGACACACACACACACACACACACACACACACACACACACACACACACACACACACACACACATCTATCTATGTATCTCTCTCTCTCTACATATATATATATATATATATATATATATATATATATATATATATATATATATATATATGGGTCTACTGAAAAAGACAGAAAATCCACTTAAGCGAAAGTGCACTTCTGCGAAGAACGGTTCAACAAACTGTTAAGGAACACAGGTGCCGAAGCACACTACAGTGGGGAAAGAGAATTTATGTGTTTCCCCACTGTAGTGCAATCTCGGAGTTGGTATATTTAAGCAGGGGGGTGTGGGGGGCGCAACAACAATGTTTCTGTGTTCTTTATTGGTTTGTTGAACCCATGTTCGCGGAAGTGTACTTTCGCGTAACCACAGGTCTACTGTTTACATTCGAAGAAGTGAGTTTTCGAATATATACAGTAGACCCATATATGTATATATATATATATATATATATATATATATATATATATACATATACATACACACTGATGAGATTTTGTGGAGTTTCTTTGGTTCATTTTGATATGAGAAAGCAGATGTTTGGCATTATTGAATTATGGGATATTTAAGTGGGCTGGGATTATTATAAATACTGGCTATACCTCCTGTTCTTTTCAGTTTTCTGATCATTTTGAGTACATTGAAGCCCAGGGGAGTGGTTTCACTGTTGCTAATTTCTTGTTTTAAACAAGTTTTTATGGCAACTTGAAAATCTTAAGAGTGAAAAACTAGATATGAATGGATGTCTTGAATTTTGTTGCAGATGCTTCTGAGATTAATGTTGAAAAGACTAAGTTTGGAGTCATTAGAAGAGGAGGAAATTGTTATGAGAACATTGGGAGGGGGGGAGTTTGGCATATGGTTAAGGTCTTTACCTGAGAGATACAAGGAACAGAGTTTGATTCTGGCCTCTGGTTAATGATTAAGCTTGTAAGTCTACAGATTGGTAGCCTAGCATTTACCTATGAAACCATAGATGCCAAGGGGTTGTCTGTGGTGAATGGGTGTTGCATCGTGCCAGGGTTTGAGTGATATCTGCACTAAGTTTAAAAATGAAAGGAAGGTGAATAGACATATTGAGCCACTTGTATTTGCATTTAGGTTTAGTTATGATTGATGTAGTGAGATGAGTCAGTGTAGTGAGTGTGCAAATGAGTTATTGACACAGTGAGCTGAGATGCAGGGTAGAATGGGAAGGGGGGATTTAGTAAAATGGTTGGAGGGCCAGATGCAGGCTAGTTAATAGAGAGCTGTGTAGTCAAATGGTGTTTGGAATAGTTCATGAAATGTATTTGCTGATGGTAGTGATGGAAGACAAGAACTATGAAGGAGAAGAGATGGAGTAGTGTGGTGAGTCATAAAACAAGAGATATTCGGGTGAAATGACTGAGCGAATGGGAGGACAGTCTTGAAGGAAAGTTTTGAGAGTAATGAGTGAGAGTGGTATGAAAGTGGAAGGACAGAGTGGTAGGAACAGAATGAGGGGGCAGTGACAGAAAATGTGTAAGTACTTGTCCTGTGAGAAATGAGTGGGAAGATGGCAAACATATGATGACGTTGTAACTGGTAGAATAATACGGATAAAATGTGGTGTGGATGTGAGCACATGCAGGGCAGATGGCTAGTATGTTCAATGGAGAAAGGTATTTGTGCAAGTAGGGTAACAGGCAAACATTCCTTGAAGGAGGAATTGTTTGTCTACAGAGGTGGGCAGCAAGAAGTGATTATATAACTGAGGATATGTGGGATGGCTGAGAAATTGGGGGTGGGGACCTCCAAGACAGCAAAACTTAAAGCATTCAGATATAAACAGGTATTGCCTCAGTAGTTTTGTACAGTGCATGATTACTACACATCAAAGCTATACAGTATTCAAATCAAGGTAAAGCATTCTGATATAAATGTTTTATCTGCAGTATGTACACAAGCAAAAATGTGTGCTAAACCTGCCCTTGGTTATAGACTTCTGCATGCAGTGTGATAGGAACAGGGGGAGGAAGAATGCAGAATCACTTTCGGAGTGACTAGTTGTTGCTTCCAAAAAAAAGAAAACACATAAGAGCAAAGAAAAAAGATGAGTGCCACCTCTAGGCCACAAATAGCAAAGACCTTGTATGGTGTATGTGAAAACTTGCACTAAGTATAGTAAAAACAGGGCAAAACTGAATTATATAACAAAGTTTCACACACACACGCACACACACACACACACACACACACACACACACACACACACACACGCACACAGACACACACACACAGACACACACACACATGCACACACACACTCACACACGCGCGTGCGCACACACACACGCACATGCACACGCACACACGCACACACATACACACACACACACACACACACACACGTGCGCGCACACACACATGCACACATTCACGCACACACACCTGCTGAGTGGAATGCTGCACAAAAAAGGTATCCAGTACAGTCCTACCATAATTCAGTTGTGTAGAGTTTGTACTTCTTTTCATAATAGTCATATTTCGTTTACTACAGATAGTAACTCAAAAGACTCTATTGACTGATTGGCCTGCCTAAAGTGTCAATTTCTCTGCTTTATAGAGACACAGCAAAACCTCTCAAATAAAAAGGTTATTTTCCATCTCTTTTGCCTGTATTACATCTGTACTTTTTATTTTTGAATTGTTACTAGTTTTGAGCCTATTATGATGACAGCTGTTAGACTAGCTACACCTTTCAATGTAAATTTCAGAGTGCAATTATCACTGTTTAGTCTTAATACACAAATGCACTGTAGAAACATTAAGTAACTACACTATATCAACTGGTTAGACCGCCGTTCTAAGGCAGCATTCCTGATGGACTCACTGCAGAGCAACACAGGTAAAGCATCTGATGAATGGACTTGTACCTGCAGACAAGTCTATGAAACACCCCATGTTCCATGGCTACTCAATTGAGGCATTAAAGTTCAAAACAATCTGAACTGCAAAATGCATCCTTGCATTTAAATCAAAACCATGACATCTTTGTGACTGTCATCTTTTCACTTTATGACCAGACACACATTAAATGTCAAACCAAATGAAAACAACAGAACCAATTAATATGAGCACTGTTAGCACCCACAGCTTGTAAAAAATAAGAGCAGTAAAGTTAGAAATAAGGATTTAAGCTGGTAGGTAGCTGTAATTGTTCAGTTCCAGCCTTTCACCTATAGCAAAAGCTTTTACATAGTATTATCAAACCTTCCAGACAATTTATTAAATTGGTACCTTGGGGGGGGGGCATAACACTGGCAGTATCATTCATAGGGGAATTACTGTGTCAGCATAATGAATATCTCATAAAATCATGTATGGGTGAAAGACACAATGACAAACATCACCTTCAGCTGTAAAGTTTAAAGCTTCCAAGTCAAAAGCATGTGGCACCACAAAGCACACACACTGATTGCCAATAAGGCCTTATTTCCGAGAAAGGAAAATCCACGATCCTAGCACTTCTGAAATAAATATTTGTTGACTATGCCAGGCTCTGTACTGAGAGCAGTGAAGAGTATGTTAGCCATTGGGCAGCAGTGTAGGCAGACAGTGACCAGGGCATGGGGTGGTACCAATGTCAAATATCTTCTGATAAAATACCTGCTGCAGGAGAAAAATCTTAAAACGCAGGGGAAAATGCCTTGCGTTTTCAGCACTGTATTAGCAGTTTACCTGTCTTAGCTGTTCAGACATGTGTAACATGCCTTAATTTAAAGCCACAGTGATACAGTCAGTAAAGACACAGTAGCTTCCACTGATGCATAGGTTTACTGAAACTTGCAGAGAAATCCACTCACTGATATTTCTCAAACAGATCAGACCAGGTTTCAAAAAGCAATGGATAAAATTAGGAACATGCCACTACTGAAGCCAGATTCACTGAAACCACTATCACAGAATAAACAATACTGAAAGCCGCCTTCATCAAAACCCTCCAAAAAAACTATGCACCCCACATTTACTTTCTGAGCTAAATTCAGTAAAATCTACACAGTATGTTTCTACCAGGCACACTGTAGCACAGTCCTTTAGATTCAGTAAGCACCGTGTAGAGGCCCGCACCACCACGCAAACAAGGCAAACACAGTGGCATGCTAATTACAGCATACGCAGCTGAACTGTATGCTAATCAACCAATCCAAGATGGAGGACCTATTCAACAAGCTATAAAGCATCTGTGTAGACTCAGTGCTGGTTTTCCCTGTGAATTCCAAAACCTACTGGAATATAGCCACAGAAAGAAGTCTACACAGCAAGAATGTTACGGGCTACTGCTGCTTTAATTCACTTGTATGCCAAACAGGCTGAATTTTATGCTGCTGCTGCCGCTGCTGCCAACAGACCTACGCCAAGAAGGAGAAGAGTTTTTATACCCTTGCAACCTCTGTTGGCCTCAACTCAGAGCCAGGGCCAACTGAGGGGAACCCATCTGAGTGCAGACAAAGGTATGTGCAGCACTTAGAATCTTAGCTGCAGGTACCTTTCAGAGAGCAACAGAGGACATGCTGGGGGTGTCACAGGCATCAGCATCCAGGATCCTCCAATTCCTGAATTCTATGCTCCAACATGCCAGTAACCACATATATTTTCCCCATACTCCTGAAGAGAGGGCTAGAAATATGCAGGAGTTCTACCCTGTAGCACACTACCCTGAAGTACTGGGTGCCATAGATTGCACACATATAGAAATTAAGGCAACAGAGGAACAGAGTAGGCTCTACTTTTACAGAAAGCACTTCCACTCTAACTGCCAAGTTGTGTGTAATGCCAAGGGCATCATCTTGAACATGTATGTGCTGGCAACCCTGGCAGTTACCACGACTCACATATCTGCCACACCTCCTAACTGTATCAGATGTTTGCTAGGGGGGATATCCCACAGGGTCATTTACTGGAGGATGCAGGTTATGGACTGGAACTGTGGCTGATGACACCCATTAGAAATGCACAAACATCCGCAATAATGAGGCACATGGTCAAACCAGAAATATCATAAAGCATGTGTCTGCTGAATTTGCATTTCTGGTGCCTAGATACATCTGGGGAAGCCCTGTAGTACAGTCCACAGATATGTACTGAAATATTTACAGTATGTGCTATGCTACACAACATCATCCTGAGAAAATAGCTTGAGCAGGATCAGCATGGCAAAGGAGCACACATCCCACCAGCAATGCCAAGATTACCGCAGCTACATGCAGATGAGGAGTCGGAGGGGGAACCACCAGCTGCTGTGGATGCAGGCAGATGTAGGCATGCTCAATATGCCCTTCCACTGGCTAAAAGAGAACACATAGTACACACACTCACCACCTAAAGGCCTATAACCTTCCTCTTATGCACATACATATACTAACATTGATGCCAGGCAACTCTCAAAACCTGTCCCTACCCATGTATTGGTTGTGTACTGCTTACATCAGACAGAGTCAGCCCTGAACAAAAACTGCATCAACCGCTGCATTTACAAGGTAAGTCCTGAACCTGTAGTGCATTGTGTCATAATACAAATGAGTGGTATATACTTGTATTTCATGACATGGTACTGTGTGGAAGATTTGAACAGAAATGATCTTAACATGTGACAGCAGAGACTTATTTGATGTATATGTGTCCATTATTAAGTAGTCGGCCTCAGGCATCCAAGATTTACACAATCATACCACTCAAAAGTACTGATGATCACTGCCCTCAGTTTAGCACCATATGTTTGTACTAGAAAGTGATTAAAGAGAGAAGTTAGAAAGTAATGATACACATTGCAATTTCTGACTTCACAACCCTCACACGATCATTCACAATAAAGTTGGGAAATATTGATGCTATCAACTATTTTACTTCTTAAGGCCAATATAAGTCAAAGGTACAATTACCAGTTCAACACCACAAATGTAGACATACTAAGTACTAAGTCAGCTATGCACCCTGAGCATCAGAAACAAAGGAGCATCAGAAACAAAGCTTATATATCTCTGAAGCCAAAAGAAAGAAAACAGGGATATAGCACAGTTATCATCACTTGCACAGGGTGTTGTGTGTGTGTGGGTGTGTGTGTGGGGGGGCCTAGTCTGACACAAAAGGTCGGTGAGTGTGTGTGAGTAAGAAAGAGTGGCAGACAGACATTTGGGTAAACTAATAAATGGCCAGTGAGACAAAATGAGTTTTAAGCTGAACCATGTAACCATACCTCTTAACCTGGAAACATCAAAAATCTGGACAAGGCCCATGAAAAATAAGTACAAATCTGTACTCTGATTAACATAACATTTGCATACATAATTATGTAACCCCGCTCACTCCAATGGAATTGTGGGATACCAACTTTCAAATGCAAACTGAAGAACAGGCAGCTAAAATATGGTACCAGAGTCCCCCTGCAGCCATTTCAGTGTCCCATTACCTGGCTATTTTGCCCCATTTACCATAAACACTAATGTGTGCATACTGCTTTACTTCTACAGTGATTATTTGGATTTTATTTTTACATTTTACAGCCCAATGCACAAACACTAATAGATATCTGCCAAACAAAGCAACGCTGTCTCACAATGAAAATAGACTTGGCAAGGGCTGCAGTAAAAAGTTCCTGTTTCTGCAAAGCCCAGAATTGCAAATCAAAGACACATTATCCACAATGAAGAAATACCTTGTTATCAGTTAATTTGTGTGTTCCTGAATCATTGTTGACTATTAAGCATACAGATCAGCACCTTCCTGTGGTAATTAACTGCTTAACACCTATGTATTGTGGAATGCAACGCCTCTAGCATGCCTACAAACAGCTAGCATTCATGAGCATTATCTGAAAAAATAAACTTAAAATGCATGAGATAAACAAACAGAAACATTTTGTGAATAGAGAAAACTATTAAAACTGCAAAAATAGCAATGTTATCAGTAAGAAGTATTCTCTACAATGGTAATAGTACATTCATAGTCTTTCCATAAATATTATGATATATTGCACACAAACCCAAGTTATATTTTTGCTAAACTTTCACAAACAACTTTTCATATCTTGGAAACTATACAGCCTAGACATTATACTGTTAGAACACTTGTGTTAATCAGACATAAGCTTTCACATGACAACAAGAAATTCATTTATAAATGCATGTTTATTGTGATATTTACAGAAATATGAAGCTTAATTGTAGAATTGTCAATAAAAATAGTGAACATACAGTGCGGATACCAAAGACAAGTTTTCTTCAACAACATCTACGGTTTCATCTGATGTCATGTAACACTTTGAAGTCACTTGTTTTTGAAGTGTTAAGTACATATGGAGATATTGCTTATTTTCATAATCACTACCAAACAACGATCAATACCTTGGGTGTACTGTGATATAAACTAACATTGGCGATACATTTTCTTGTCTCCCAGCATGTCATATCTCACCATACCACTCAATAACATGCAAGGCTCTCAGTTATGAAAACATAAAAACACATATAAAAACATGAATAATAAGTAACAGCAATTAATCTCTCCACTGCGGCACAACCTAGATTCACAATTTTAGTGTTTTGTTAAAAACTCTTTCCACTTTCTATTACTTATACTGTCTCTTATTAGCTGATAAGTTGCTGAAAAACAAAAGGAAAAAGTGTAGAAAAAGCAGGATATGATGTACAAATGGCAAACCTAACTATACCATTCTAGGCATCCCTGTCTCACTGCTGCTACCATTACCTACAGATATTCAGGGTGGCTGTAGTACAACAAATTATACCACTACAGGGGTTGCCAGCTGCCCTGGTCATCTGGTCTGTCAGGTCACACGAGACAGTCCTTTAAAATGAGCCTACATATGGTCACAATTGCCAGTCTTTGAATTGTCTGTGTAGGAAACATAACATCATTCTGCTCTCCTTAGCACACAGTGCAGGCACTCTCCATGGTGCAAGATATCAACAGACATCTAAATGGATCTGTAGCAATTCAGATTGGCAGCCTGAGAATCATGACACAAGGATGTATGCATCCACGTGCGCACCCGCACGTGCGTGTGCACATGCACACACACACACGCACACACACACACACACACACACACACACACACACACACACATACACACACACACACACAAATGCATGCATAGGCAAGTGTACACCACACGCATACACACACACACACGCATGCATATGCAAGTGTACACCACACACATGTGCACACACACACACACACACACACACACACACACACACACACACACACACACACACACACACACACACACACACACACACACACCATCTAGAATAATATAAAATACCCTTTCCGAACTTAACATAAATAAAATAAGTGTTTCCTGTTCCCTTAATTCAAGTCTGTTCCTGTTCCCACTCGCATTTGAACAGCCAGCCTGCCTCTACGTAGGGGCTTCTAAATAAATTAAAAAAAAAGTTAAAAAGCATTATATTGGCTACCATGCAGTATTATGCCCCCCCTGCCTCAGCCTGTAATAATAAAACGGTGTGATGTTTGGAAAGTTCCAAGAAGCTTGTGCAGTAAGGTCATCGCAGCTCCATCCAAAAATCTCTTTGGTTCCATCCTGACCTCTTGAACATTAATATATTACTAATGTTAGCTTTGATTTCTGACTGCAGGAAGGTATGCTACATACATTTCCATACAAGTAAAGTAAGAAGGGAGATGCATTCTTTTTTGCTGTGCAGGAAGCTGCAGAATTACCCAAGTCTGCTAACAAACTTAAACTACAGAGCCAATCAAACAGCAGTCTACCTTTTTAATGAGCTATTCTTTTATATGAGCGTTCATTCACAGATAATTTTTAAAAGACAAACTGTGCAGAGAGACTGTGTTTAAAAGAAATACATGCTTTAAGTGATTGAAAATAAGTACTGACAAGACTTACAGAACCATGTCTAGGACAAGCAATCCACACACCCTAGAGACCCACTCTTTTTTATTGCTGCTGCATGAATGAAGGACAATCCAAAATGCACCTTCTCCTCGGTGAAACCCCCAGTAAAAAGCACAACTTAAGTCTTGCAGGAGCTTTATACCCTTTGTAATTTCCAAAAACAATACGCATATGTATCAGTCCTTGAGGTATAAGACTGAAGGCATGCAACTGCAGGGATTACTGCCAAAAGACATGTACTAAATAATCATGAGGTTTCCAGGAGTGCCGTTCCCACTCACAGAGCATTTGAACAGCCAGGCCAGCTGGAAATACGTGCATGACACGAGCCTCTCTTGAGCTCAATTCCTACAGGCTGATAGCCCACACGGATTTGACGTCATCGCACACACAATGACATCAGCTCAGTAAGAGCAAAAAATAAAAACAAACTTGTAAAAAATCAGAAATGAAGGAGTGCCACTTGGGAATCGTGGCACCCCATTATATGGACCCCAAAACTCAGTAAAAACTGAGTAATTTGATATGGTTGGGAGGTATGCATGTAACTGTTGTTCATAGGTTCATAGGATGATACTAAGCTATTGGCCCGGAGGCCCATATAAGCCTAGCCAAGAATTTCGCCCATGTTCCCTGAAAGTCAGTACCTGTTTCCCCTATTTAACAGGGTCATAGGTGGGATTCCAGGAGTATGTTTTCTGTTTCCCATCCAGTCATCCAGGTTCCTTGTAAAGAGGGCTAGTGAGGTACTCTGCTTGACATGGAGAGGGAGTCTATTCCACAGATGGTGGAGTCTTTGACACATAAATCTATCCCGCCGACAAGTTCTATTAATGTCGCAGACCATGTTAAAGCCTTGCATGTGGCTTGTACAAGTGGGAGTTTGTCTTATGGATATGCAGCAACTCCATCAAGGCTGGGTCTAAAATGGCCTTGTATGCCAGACACAGGTCACCTCTGAGCAGCCTGTATGAGACTGAGTAGAGGGATAGGGCTTTTAGCCTATCTGTGTAGGATAGGTGTTTGAGACCCTGGATTTTCCTGGTCAGGAACCTCTGTGGTCTCTCCAACTGTTACATGTGCTTGGCAAGGTACATGCTGAAGGGGGCACTGTATTCAATAATGGATCTGATAAGGGAGGAGTACAGGGATGTTATGACCTCCTTATTTCTGGATGAAATACCCTTATTTATGAGGTGGGCCATGTAGAAAGCCTTCTGTACAATGGAGGCAACGTGGTGGTCAAAAGTCAGGTTGCTATCAACCTAGTTGCCTAAGTCCTTCACGACTTATTGCATGCTTAGTAATTATTAATGTGATAATTAGTGGAGATGACATTTTCCGCAAAGGGGATAATGATGCATTTCTTGGCATTCAGTTTGAAGCCATGCTTCTGGCACCAGTTAATAGTTTGGGTAATGCCTTTTTGGAGTATGTTCACATCACTAGGGGAATTTAAGACAGTGCCCAGCTAGCAGTCATCTGCAAACTTGGTCAGCCAGAGACCACTGGTTTTGGCTTGCACCTCAGAAAAGTATATCCCAAACAGTAGAGGCCCCAAAACCAATCCTAGGGATACACTGCTCATTACAGGTCTACTACTAGACGTGGCTTCCTCTACTTTGACTGAGTGGGTTCTATCAGTGAGCCAGTTAGCTACCCATCTGGTAACATATGGGTTGATGCCTAGCTTGGAGAGTTTATCTATTAAGCCCGAGTGGGGAATAGTGTCAAAGACTTTGGCTAGGTCAAGGTAGGCAGTGTGCACCCTCTTCCCCTTGTCCATGGCTTTGGTGACTGTTTCTGCTCAGGCTTTGTTTAAATAGGGTGTCTAATGGAGCTGAGAGCTCATACCTGAGTTCATGTAGGATACAGCCAGAGATGTTATTGGGTCCCATGGAGACTGTATATTTTGCCTTTGAGAGGGTATTAAGGACCTGCTCCCTGGTGATGAGGGGAGGGGGGCAGGTGCTGGGGATGTCCTGGTTTACTGATGGGGGGGGCAGGAGGGTGAAGTTTTCACTGAACCTGTCTGCCAGCAGGTTGGCTATATCTATGGCATCTGTGTATGGGGTATTATTGACCACCAGTTCAGAGCAGATTTGGGTGTTGCCTTTGAGATTGCGGACATATGTATAGAAGGCCTTGTGATTGTCTTTGGTGGATGTGGCCAATTTGGACTCAAAGTTAGCCTTAGAGGATTTCACCAGTGACCTTATTTGCTTGTTCAGACAAAGGAGAGATTGCTTCCAACTTGACATCTGCTCCTTCTTGGCCCTGGACAGCAATTTTTTTCCTTCTATTATAGAGTTTGTTTATTGCTGCTGTCCACCAGACAGGTTTACTTTTCCTTGAGGAAGATGATTTGGTCCTGTCAGGTATTGCTGAGTCCATACAGCTATGTAGGTATTCATATAGTTTTTTGGTGTAGGCTTGGACATTTGTGCCATTTCCAACTGAAGGGACAGTGGCTGTAAAGCTGCTTGTACCTGCTCTGAGGACATTGTAGTCAGCTTTTGAAAAGTTATTTCATTTGACCCTGACAAGGGGGGGGGGGGATTCAGGGGAGATGGTGACTTCAAAAGTGATCACTTTATGGTCGGATCTTACCAAGGAGGGTGACACTGTAGGACTGCTACAGTTGCTACTCATGTTGGTTAGGACCAGGTCCAGGATATTTTCACCTCTCTTATTGGGTGTTGACCAGCAGATCCAATACACTGACATTGACAAAGTCAAGGAATCTCTGCGCATTCATGTTTGGACTAGAATAGGTCTTCCACTCTATGGCTGGGTAGTTAAAGTCACCCAGGATCAGGGTAGAGGGTTGAATCTTGATGTCTTCAAGTAAGTCCAGATAGGTGGAGTGGGCATCCTGAGTCATGGTTGGGGGTCTGTAGCTAGCTATGATTTGAATAGGTGTTTTGCCAACAGTTAATTGCACTTGGAGTGTCTCCTGTGCATCATACTGTTTGACCAGCCTGGCAATGTGTATGTCTTTGACAAATATTAAAACTCCACCTCCTTTGGCTTTGTAGCCCTCCGTTTTGGGTCTGAAAGTATGGTAGGATGAGTAACCTGTTATGGATGGTGTGCTCTCCAAAGCTTTGAACCAGGTTTCAGTGACTGCACAAATGTCAGCATCCTCTAGAGCAAGGAATGCTTGCAATGAGTGCAGTTTCATGCTAAGACTCCTAGCGTTTAGCAGCATGACCTTTAAATTTTGTTTATAAGAATTTTTCATGTTGGTAATTTTGTGCTCATGACTTTGTAAAAAAGGCACTATGGGGAAGCAAGAGCCTTTGCCAGAAGCCTAAAGCCCAGGGGAGAGAGATGAAGGCCATCTCCAGAAAAGCATCATGGTCTGTCAGTCATGTCCTCCCAGGCTGTCAGGTACTGGATTCCCTTGGAATGACACCAAAAACTAAGTCAATTGTTAATGTCAATCATTTTCTGTTTGTATTGAGGTATCATTCTGGGTGATGGTAGGATGCTGCTTAAGGCTAGGGACATACCTGCCTGTGACACATATTCAGTTGTGTGTGTGCCATGTGTATCTGTAGGGGTACTCCCAGTTAAATTGGTGTGTGAGTGTCTACAAGAACACAGCCAAACTCTGTGCTAGCTCTATGTCTTGGTATGTTGGACAGGTGTGAGACATGCATGGCAGATATGACAGTTCATTGTTGTCATTCCTGACCATGAGAACTGGCTCTGGCAGGAGTTGGACTGGCATATCTACTACCATGGTCAGATGCACTGCTGCTATCTGAATGTGACTAATGTCTGCTGAATGAGCTCCCTTCATGAGGACACCCAGGGCCACAACTCCATGGCCTGCCATGTCTGGTTGTGGACAACTCACCCACTTATGGAGCAGTGGAAGTACTGCCACTATGGGAGCATGCTCAGGTATGACCAGGTTGGCTAACAGCAGATGATGTGGCTGACCTACTCCCATGAGGATAATATTCCCCTTTCAGTAGACGTTACATCACAGACACCCCTCATTCCATCACAGACACCCCTCGTTACAATGTGTCATTTATCTTATCCATTGAATTGGCAACACGGTAAAGGCAGTCACTCATGTCAGCCGGTGCCATATCTACAACCCTAAGAATTTGTCTGGAACACCTATGTGAATGTACCTGTGCCTCCTGATGGCCCTAAACATACATTGAGTAGTACGGAAACAGACACCTGGATCAGGTGGAGGAGGGACAGCAGGCCTCTTTGAGCAACCCTAACAACTCTCCTGCATGGCACCGTGCCCACACTTTGGCTATGGCCAGAGTCAACAGGCACTGAAGCCACAGTAAACACACTTCTCTGATCAATTGCATTGCCCTCCACCAGTTCAATATCTGTGGGGTCACTGGAATGGGTAGGCATAGCCCTACGGGCTGTGTCTGATGGATTTGTCAACCTCAGTGTCAGATTCAACCTCTGCACCCCCCAACTGTGCCTTTGTTTGGCTATCATCATCATCATCATCAGAGTCTGCTGATACACTGACATCAGGTGGTAGAGGTCCCACAGTTCCACTATCAGGATCACCTGTGATAAAAAACAACAAACACAGGAAAAAAATTAATACCTACACTACTATAGTCCAATATAGACTAACAAACTAACAGTGGTGCTACTGTTACAGAAAGTACTGCAATACACAGAGCAGGCCTGACATCAACATCACACACTAAAATATTTCTTTGAATTGCTCAGCAGTACTGACATAAAATGTTTGGCTTATCATCTGCAGATGAGATTCTCCTCTGCAAGCCAGATGGTCCTGGAAGAAGTTAAGCAAAAGGTAAGGGCAACATCAACACAATTAACAGTAACACAGGGGGTAATACTTTTACTCCATTATATGTCCATTAACTATACTTTCAACAAGAACTTGGCTGACAACTCCAACCTAAGACAAACAATCAGAATGTGTTGTTAACTATAGCAATCTTCAATCCCCCCAAAAGTCTTATGCCACAGAAGTATCATATTGATTTCATTTGTTTTACTATACAACAGTATTCAACTTTTGGGACAGAAAAGCCTACCTGGAAGCTCCTCTTGGGACATTCTTGCTGTCCCTGACACTGTTACACAGACATGTAGTACATGCTGTTCTGCACTTTCCTGAGAGCTGTCTGGATCCCTGGCAGTGGCCAAGAACTCATTATTTGGTGTTAGTGGTGGCTCCATAGCAGGCTTACCCTGGTAGCCATCTGATCACTGCCCACTGCAGTTGCTCTCCTCCATGCAGATATGATCATGTCAGTGGCCCTATGGTGCTCCTGCTCATATGTCCTGCCATGGCCACCCACAGCATTAACATTCTTTGACAAAGATGCCCATGGCATCAGTACACTTCTAACTAATGCATACAGATAAAAGTGTAAAAGCTTTTGCTTCAGATTTTTCTTAATTACATTCCAGCATATGTAGTATGTAGCTGACAAAATGCAAGCACATTTTTGGAAGTTCAGTAATCCTCCATGCAGATATAGCTCAAAGTAATAGTGTATGTTCAGTCTTCTCCATATAAGTTTCCTCACCATCAGCTTGCCTAGCTACACAGTTACCTTTTTATATGGTGTAGATTCAGGGCTGTTAGCATGGTGAAAAAGCAAATGAGTTGTGAATGATAAGAACTGCTGTATCCTAAATACCTGGATCCATGTAGGAGATGTAAACATAGTGCAGGCACTCCCTCAGTGTTTGTTTTTACTAGACTGCAACTGTGAATGATTACTGGTTGTGGGAAAGAAAACACAACAGCAGTGCAGGCTTCCTTACATCCAGTGGGTGTGTCAGGTTAGATCTACAAAGTGTTTGATGTAAGGCTGGAAATGTAAGTAAGCAGCACACAATTCACAGGTTGTATTTAGTAACATTCAACCTGCCCTTTATTTGTTGGCAAATTGCATATGATATTATTTCCAGTTAATATCCTCACACATTTTAAGGCCAATGATATAGAATGGCTTAAACACTGAATCTCTCAGATTACTGGTCAGATAACTGAAGAATGACAAACACGGAGAGGTAACACAGAGCTGTATATTTCTGAGCAGCAATCATAACAGATTGTGTGACCACTAAGTGCACTACTTCCAAATATATAAATGTAGAAATAATAGTTGTATGGTTTCATATTATGTAGATGATGTTGCAGTTGGTTGTATGTAGAATGATTTCAGTTCTTTGCTGCAAAGCTGTTTGTGTAGCAAAGATGGATAAGGTGCCCATCCTGTGTTCTGAATGCTCATTGGAGGAAGAGTTCATATCCAGATCTCTGTAGAAATATCTCACGTGACCCATCATTTTCTATTGTGTATGTCATATATTGATTTTCCTCATTTCAACTACTTGTCCCTTTTTTGTCTTTTTTTGCCTTTTCTGTCTTGTTAGCAACACATAAACTGAACAACTGGACCACCCAGGAAGCAAACAGGACACAGACAGCCAAAAATAGGAACAGGATACATTCAATTAATTCCACTGGGCACCACGCAAACCTGCTAAACGGTGTTGCGTGGTGGTTAGCAGAGAGACCTTAACAATGATAAGTAAATTAGGGAATATCATGTAACTAGTCCTGTGGCAGCAAGTGTAAGTGGAGGGCTGGAATACAGATAGTCCTGGGTTCTAGTACAGGGTGTGCAACCTTGTTTTACTGTTGTGACATTGCAGTTTATAGCAATGAACTGAAACATAGACAACTATTTCACATTTCTTGTGGAAACAGGTGTAAGTGTAGGACTGCCATACATGTGGCCCTGGTTTCTAATACAAGATATTCCAAGCACTATGGGTATATGAAGTTGCTGATAGAACATTATAGCACACTTGAATGTCAGTTAAAAGTTAAAATAACTGACATACAAGAACAATTAACAGCGCTGATGGTGACTGCTAGATTGAATACTTTGTGCATTTAATTGCACAGATTTCTACATTTGAACATACATTATTGATGCAGGAAAAGAGAAAGATTAATAGAGACTTCAGAGATTTTAGGAAAGGGGAGGTCTTCGCCTGGCCAAGAACTACCCCAATTGGTCGTCAAACTGAGGGAACAAGTGGCAATAACCAATTGGATGTTGCTTCCATGATATTGGGCATGTTGAATGTTACATTAGAGCCACCAACAACATCAGCTAGAGACACCCTTGGGTCAGATGTGAGGAAGAAAACCAAAGATTTGGAAAAACAGCATGACGATTCTGCTTTCCTGGTTTTTCCCTTGCCAATAAAGCAGCAAAGGACTCAGCAGATGCATTCGCAGAGCAGAGGAAGAAAAAGGAGAAAGAACTCAGAAGAGAGCCAAGTCCAGAACAAGAGAGCTTGGAGCAGACTACCATTGGATTAGTACACAATATTTCCAGCCATACTTTAACCACCAGTGAACTGTCCCTTCTTGATAAAGGTTTGTCTTTCATTCCTTCATTAACTAGTGACAATACAGAACATGTAATTGATATAAAGAAGTTCTGTAGGAATGTGATGTTAAAGTTGATATATGGTAATACTGATAACAATGAAGACACTGTATGCTTCAGAAAACATCTACCTTTTCGCCAGCATTGCAGCCGCTGTTAGAAGCATTTGAATACACTTGTGAGAAGGACATTATGAGTCTGGACAGTAAGAAACGAGATTTTTATAATCTCAGTTCCAATGAATTTGATGTTTTACATTCATTAAGAAGTAACACTGCAATAACCATTCACCCTGCTGATAAAGGAGGTGCGATTGCAGTGATGAATAGCATTAATTATTTGATAAAAATTAGTGAAATGCTCAATGATGCTGATGTCTACACTAAGCTCAACCACAATCAGTTGAACACATTAGTTCATTATATGCATGCAACTTTATATGATTTTTCAATGACAGGTATTATTGACTCTGAGCTTTACCTATTGTCTCAAGTCAAGGATGGTTAACTGAGGCCATCTCAATATACCTTGAGAAGCAGCTGAGAGTTTTAGTTGATGCAGCTGATACTATTCTAAAAGACACACAAGATTTTCGTTTTACTTTATCTGGCTTTGTGCATTCTGAGATGTTTGAATCTAATACTATGTTTGTGACTTTAGATGTTGTTTCACGTTTTACTAAGATTCCAAATGACACCGGAATTGAGTATATCAGAGAGTTTCTTAGGTTTAAAAATGTTTCTGGTGAAAGAATTCAACTATATTGTTTCTTACTGGAATTAGTAATAACTAAAAATGTTTTTTCCTTTAGATACCGATATTTCCTTCAAACAAATGGAGTAGCCATGGGTACCCTATGTGCTAACTCTTATGCAAATTTAATGATGGCACAGTGGGAGAGAACTTTTATTATGGGGAATGATAGATATTTTAGATATATTCCCTATTATAAGCATTTTGTTGATGATGTTTTCTTTTTATGGAGTGGCTCTATAAGTGAGTTGTCATGTTTTTTAGATTACATCAACTTTACTACAGCATTTCTTAGATTTACTGCCGAATGGTCATTTGAAAAGATTGTATTCTTAGATGTATCTGTGATGCTAAAAGGCACTCAAGTACACATGGAGGTGCACAGGAAGGAATGTAGGAGACATAATGTCCTTCATAGGCAGAGTATGCATCCTCAGCATGTATATAAGAATGTTATACAAAGTCAAGGTTTGAGGATATCTAGGGTCACAAGCTCACATCTGACTTATGATAGAGCACTGGTTACCCTAAAGGATGACTTTATGAAGAGAGGCTGTAAACCAAATGAATATACAAAGCTAGGAAACCCAGATTTTATTGATAGATCAAATAGAGGGAGACCAAATTTTAGTAATAATTCAACTAGTAGAACTTCTACATATCCATCCAGTAGGAAAAATAACTCTCAGAGATGCAGGGTGACTTTACCTTATACTAGCAATAATAGAACTATCACCAAGATGATTAATGATAACTGGCAGATATTAACTTCAGATGAAAAATTGAGAGACGTGGTGGGAGAACGAACAAGTTTTTCATATCGAAATAATAAGTCTCTCGAGATTACTGTGTTATAATGACAATATGTGTTTGAGTAAGAGGGTTGAATCTAAGCGACAAGGTACATTTGCTTGTAGGGGATGTAATCACTGTCAATATATGTGCAACAGAAAATATTTTATACATCCTTCCACTCATTATAGATATGTTTTCAAGCATTATGCAGATTGTATGATTAGAGATGTTATTTATTTAGCTTACTGCATAAAATGTCCGAATTTTTATATAGGCATGACGAACCGTATTTTGAAGGACAGAATTAGAGAGCATATTTATGCTATCAATAAAGAGAATGAGGGAAATGCAAGACATATTTTACAAAATAATACTACCCATAAATTTATTTTTCTGGTGCTTGAGTTAGTTCTAAGGACATGTAGGTTAGTCAATTTAAGGTTCAAACAGAACAGCGTGAAGTTAAATGGATAGTTAGGATGCAGGCTGACAAAGGCTATGGCCTTAATGATAAAATAGTGTTAAGGCCATTTTTAGCTGAAAGACCACTGAAGCATTAACGTTTGCTTTGTTTTATGTGATTTTTTTGACATATATACATCTTAAATGCTTTGAATGAATTTTTATATATTATTTATTCATCAATTTTTTTATATATAGTGATATAAATCTACTCATTTTAAACTAGTTTTTCAGTAAGTGTTTTTTAACTAATATATTTTTCCCATATGCCTTTAAATATGTGATGTGTGATTAATTGAATTGGTCTTAATTAATTGATGTACCTATAAAAGTGAATGTGTTTGAGTATTTTATTTATTAAAGTCAAATGAAGCATCCATCGAGACATGAAAGCGCTTACTGACCTGTAATAAATTGTTTACTTCTCGTTGCCTTGTATGCTCTTCTCTTTTTATACTTTGGAATTTTGCTTTTATTAAGATGAGCTTTATCCATCAGCTGCTCGTTTATTTATCTTATCACTTTTGCTGTTATTACACTTCCTATTATATTCACTTTCACTTATAACACTTTAGATAGTAGAGCTGATATTAATTATATGTATGAGGGATGAGATACTATTATTGTGTTATCAGATGTATGACCGAGGGTATACTGTCTACTATATTTCTGTAAGTAGAATTCTGCTATCTTGACTTGCAAGGGGTTCACATTTGCCTAAGACACATACACAACTGCCTCTATATCCAATAACCTTGTCAGGTCACCCTTATACTGTTATCTTTATTTATGTATGATTCCTAAGTATGTCTGAGCAGTGCTTTGTCTGTGGCAAAGATGGAAAATCAACATTGTGGATGGAAAATGGCGTGTCCCTTATTCCTAGGTTTGAATCCCACAGTCGAAAAATGAATTTTCTCAGTGTATAAAGGTAAAAACAAATGTGTCAGGTCATTACATTTATGCCCCCAGTGCATGTCTGCAAACCTAACTCACTTAACAGTTACCTTCCAATTTCCAATAAATATTTCCAGGCTACATCAGTAGACACCCCTCAAACTAGGGCCAATTGTCAAATTAACCTTCCAATTGCAATTATTTCATTCCTCAATGCCTGGTATTGCTGCTGTCTACTTACCATCACATAAATGCTTTGCTCAGGTGCATACACTTCAGGAAATATGATAAGTGGAATTGGCAGGAAAGCATCTGTCTCCATTGCTCTAGGTCTGCTGGTAGACATGGCTGGGATTAGTAGAGAAGGTGCCAGGTTTAGGGCACAGAGGTGAGGTGTCCAGGAGTCCAGGATATTTACTGGATTACTATTAAAGCACCACAGCCAAAGGTCTCTGTAGGGTTCTATTCTGGCTCCCAGTACAAGTCGGAGGCATGGAATAGTTTAGCCCAGGCTGTATCCAGTGCCACTGGTATCCCATACACTGGAGAGCAATATAGGCATCATTTTAATGACCTACAGAAGAGTAAGAGGGATATTCTCAACCAATGGTTGGAGGAATTTAGGACTGCTAACATCCCACAGAGTACTTGTAAGACTTGAATGCTGAATATAGGCAAGACTGGTATGCATAATGGTCTTCTGTTCTATTCTGTTTTTTTTCCCCAGCTGCCAGAGATTGAGAGTTCAAAGTCCAGACCCATAGGGTTAGTTTGGAGAGACTGAGGGAAGCAAGTGGTATGCAGCAGAAGAGAAGTGTTACTGCAGCATTAAAAGTTAAAGATAGCTTTTTTGGTATTTTATACAGTTGTATCAAATTGAGCATGCATATCCCAACTGAAAAAGCAAATATGCATGCATTAGTCTGTAGCACAGATCAACTATAAGAGTCCAATATTGGACTGTAGTCAGAGGTTGCGGGTTCAAATACCACAATTTACAACTATACAATACTATTATGTCTTAAATAATATTTACATTACATTAAAATGTCTATACCAGTGGCACAAATGCCTTCCTTTAAACTGTAATCTGTATAATTGGAACATGCATATGTGCAATATATGCATATTTCAACGATTATTTGCAGCAGTCTGTAGTTCAGTGTGTATCTATTAGGAGGTATACTTAAATGTAAAACTCAACATAACAGAGTAGTATAATTATATTAATGGTTTTGTATGTCACATATGATGGTACTAATCTTATCTCTTTTTCCCTAACCTCAACCCTTATCTTTCTCTTTTTATCTTCATTTTATTTTATTTTTAAAAATGATTTTTTATTTTATTTTATTATATATTTTTTTTAAATATGTTTATATTATTTTTTAAAATATTTTCTTTTGTTTTCTAAATTTTTTTTAATTTTATTTTTATTGTGTCATCAAAATGTGCCCATGTCAACCATGTGTACCACATCACTAAATGCTCCACAGCACGGCCCAATGGAGCAGCCTGCCTCCTCTCCACTGGCTCCAGCACTGATTCCCAGCACATCTGGGAGCCAACCTGACAGCATTGCTTTTGCTGCCCCTGCAATACTGTGCCCTCAGGTACTCCTGCCCTGGAGGCTTGGCCAGTGATACCCTCTGGGAACAGTGGCGGAGGTGGTGATTTCATCACCTGCAGCAAGTTGCCAGGGATGGTACATATGGTGGTGCACCGCACCATTGGTGCATGCCTACATCTGCTGGAGAGGCTGCTCTCCCTCATGTTCTATAGGAGGAGGAGAAGACATTTAAGCACTCCAGCCACCAAAAGAGTAAAGTGACAGTAATGACAGTCCAGTGAGTGAGGACTCAATTCCTGTTATCTCCAAGGACAGCCATGGGCCAGGGTTGTCCCCATCCTTACCCCAATCATAGTGTCCCCCAACCTTTTGTGTCCACCACCATCCCTGTCCTTTGTCTGGTTTGCCTTGTCTGCCTACAGTTGCTTCCTCACCTACCCAACCTACCTGACCCAGACATACCTACATCCCTTCCCCAACATTCCTCTCTTTCTCAAATAAAAAATATGTGGGCACCTGTCCCACAAAAAAAGTCCCATACATAGCTCTCCATTTTGCATATGTCATCCTGAAGCATTGGATTTGGTACAATTGGCTAAACGACATGATTGCGTTGTGGTCACCCCTCTTTGTGGAGGTGACAGTCCAACTTCAGTTAATATTCTGCACATATTTTCAGTTTACACTGTTAAAGAAATGGATAGCTATGGTTCTTTCCTATCTACCTCCTGCACATTCCTGTACTGCTTTCCCGTTTGTTCTTCCCCCTGCTTGCTTCATTTCACCACTTTGCTATCTACTCCATTTTTACCACTTTACTCTTTTCAAAAAATAGAATCATACATAATACAAGTAAGTAGTAGAAAAAAGGAATGGGTCCCTTCACTTTTTGGGCTCCATATTTGCATGGAACAGCAGCAAACTGCTGTGGTTACTTCTTGCAATTCCTCTTAACCCTGCTGCACTATGGCAACACACAGTTACACATGTTCTATAAAAAATTAATGGCATTGCATTATCCATGTTTGAAAAGTATTTAAAAGTATTAGATACACCTAGTTTGAACCAAGTATAATATGGGCTCAAAAAGACATGTATCAATGCATTAACACATGCTGCCATAGAGTCAGTTAAGTAGCAGGTGCATTTCATAGAGTCAATATTAACTCTCAGACTTTAGCAATGCTGCTCGCATTTGCACACTGCTTAGCTAAGTGCAAACAAGCAGAGTATTGGAAATGTGCATCTCACATGCTCAAACACTTTGCCAACCATTGTGCAAACCTGCTGCTCGCTGTGCTATAGAAAAGTAAATATTATTATGTATTACTGCTGTTTACTGCCCATTTCCTGTCTATGATATGAAATCACATATGAAACATAACACACTGAAGGCCCTAACAATATGTCACATATTTACAATACAGCCATGTGTTGTCTCCCCCTAAGCACTGCAACCCTGGAGTCTCAGTACTTTTCCCCCATATGTCACCTACAGTACAGAAATTAATATCCAATGTTATGGGATATGCAATGCACATCAATCTGGTAACATGCAGAATTACAACTACTGACCCATAAGTCTAAAAGGTCTTATCTGCAAGATTAGGAATCAGCATGGACTTTATCCACAGGGCCATAGGTGACCTTCAACACTCTTAACCTAACCCATTTTGTTTTTGTCAATGGTAGATCTTATTTTATTTATTTATTTATTTATTTTATTTGTTTACCAGGAAAGTCCACTTGGCCTAAAAGAGCCCATTTTCAGTGGAGGTCTGGGGAGAAAAGCTCCGACAAGAACATAGATACAGAAAATATTAAACATTAATTGGTATAAAAGTAGATACAGTGTTACACATAGTTATTACAGTAATATATACAGAATATATACATAAAAGCATG
The DNA here is from genome assembly GCF_019279795.1 of Protopterus annectens. Lineage (NCBI taxonomy): Eukaryota > Metazoa > Chordata > Ceratodontiformes > Protopteridae > Protopterus > Protopterus annectens. Next base: position 182,285,872 of record NC_056746.1, read on the forward strand.
AATTGTGTTGGTTGCCGGATGAATTCAATCAGAGTGGTATAAATAGAGATATATTAATCAGCATTATTGTACCAGTATCAACAAGTGATGAAAAATAATAATTATGGAGAAAATATCATCAGTTAGCAGAAGCAAAAAAGCACAAGAGCTTAGTTATCATATAAGGAGAAGGAGGAGGTTAAGTTATAGAGCAGGTACATAGCCAGGAAGGGTTGTTATAGAGCAGGTACATAGCCAGGAAGGGTTGTTTTAGAGCAGGTACATAGCCAGGAAGGGTTGTTATAGAGCAGGTACATAGCCAGGAAGGGTTGTTATAGAGCAGGTACATAGCCAGGAAGGGTTGTTATAGAGCAGGTATATAGCCAGGAAGGGTTGTTATTGAGCAGGTACATAGCCAGGAAGGGTTGTTATAGAGCAGGAACATGGCCACGAAGGGTTGTTATAGAGCAGGTACATAGCCTGGAAGGGTTGTTATAGAGCAGGTACATAGCCAGGAAGGGTTGTTATAGAGCAGGTACATAGCCAGGAAGGGTTGTTTTAGAGCAGGTACATAGCCACGAAGGGTTGTTATAGAGCAGGTACATAGCCAGGAAGGGTTGTTATAGAGCAAGTATGTAGCCAGGAAGGGTTGTTATAGAGCAGGTACATAGCCAGGAAGGGCTGTTATATAGCAGGTATATAGCCATGAAGGGTTGTTATAGAGCAGGTACATAGCCAGGAAGGGTTGTTATAGAGCAGGTACATAGCCAGGAAGGGTTGTTATAGAGCAGGTACATAGCCAGGAAGGGTTGTTTTAGAGCAGGTACATAACCAGGAAGGGCTGTTATAGAGCAGGTACATAGCCAGGAAGGGTAGTTATAGAGCGGGTACATAGCCAGGAAGGGTTGTTATAGAGCAGGTACATAGCCAGGAAGAGTTGAGAAGATTTTTCAGTATTTGTTTGAAGATGGTGGTGCTGCCTGTGTTCCTTATAGAAGATGGAAGTGAGTTCCATAGTTTGGTGATGGTAAAGGAGTACAGGAGTTGACCAGCAGGTAAGGTGGGCTTTTCTACTTTTAGAAGTAGATGATTTTCAGATCTTAATTGCCTGCTGGGTCAATATTCGGCAAGTAGTGTTGACAGAGCAGGACAGTCTGTGGGGCTGTAGATTATTTTGTGTGCTGTAGTTAGTTGGGTGAATGAGAGACTGTGGGGCAGTTCCAGCCACCCTAATTGTTTTAGTAAGTTACAGTGGTGGAATGAGAATTTGGCCTTGGTGGCAAATTTGGCCATTCTGTTGTAACATATTTCAAGTTTGGATCTTGCAGAATTTTGGATATTAGTGAGGAGAGGGGCATCATAAAAGAGAGAGGGTAATAAAAAAGGTGGTTGCAAAGGTTTGTCTAGTAGACAAACTAAGAAAGTGTTTGGGCTTATAGAGCATACCGAACTTTTGGTGTGTTTTTTTGATGTTATTCTTTATGTGTAGGTCAAAGTTAAGGTTTTCATCTATAATAATGCCTAGTAGCTTAGTGTGTGGAACAACTTCTATAGTGGTACAGTCTTGGGCTTGAATAGTGAAGATTTTTTATCTAGGGGAGTGGTTTTCTTAAGGGTAAAAAGTACTAGTTTAGTTATTTATTTTTTTATTTAGAGCAAGATGATTGTTAAGCATCCAAGCTTCAGTAGAGGTGAGGGCATTCTGGGCAATTTGCTGGAGTTCAGAGCTGGAATTTGCAGTGCATATTATAGGTTCATAGGTGTGTACTAGGCTAATGGCCCTGGGGCCTTTACAATCCTAGCCATAGGATTACCCTGGCATAGTGCCAGCCAACCTTAGGTCCCAGTGCCTCTGTTGAATAGAGCCACTGAAGTTATCCCCAGGGTGAATTTTCTGTTTTCCATCCACTCATCAAGATTTCTCTTGAAGAGGGTCAGTGAGGTGCTCTGCTTGACATGTATGGGAAGTCTGTTCCATAGCATGGGCAGTCTCTGGGTTATGAACCTGTCCCTCCAGCATGTTCTGTTAATTGTGGTAATGAGGTTGAGGTCTCTGGAGCATGTGCTGCGGAGGGATTGGGATTTATTTAGAGGTAGCATTTCTAACAGAGCTGGGTCAGATGTGGCTTAGTAAGTCATCCAGAGATCGTCTCTAAGTAGGCGATATGAGACAGAGAATAGTTGGAGTGTTTTGAGTTTATTGAGTTTGTTTATAGGGCAAGTGTTTAAGGCCTGGGATCCTCTATGTGAGGTACTCTTGTGGTCTCTCCAGTTGTTGCAGGTGTCTAGTGAGGTACATGCCAAATGGGGCATTGTACTCAATGACTGGTCTAATGAGGGAAGAGTAGAGGGAGATAATGACCTCTTTCTTCCTCAATGCAAAATCCTTAGTAATGAGATGTGTCACATAGAAGGACTTTCTGACCACAGTGGCAATGTGGTGATCAAAAGAGAGGTTGCTGTTAACCTGTGTTTCCAGATCTCTTATAATGCCTTCTGTGTTCACTGGACTACCATCAATGTGATAATTCATGGGAAGTGGGTTTTTCCCAAAGGGGATGACAACATATTTTTTGGCATTGAGCTTAAGGCCATGGTTCTGACACCAGTCACTGGTCTCGGTGAGGCCATTCTGTAGGATGTCAAAATCACTTGGTGAGTTAATAATAGCTCCTAACTTGCAATCGTCTGTGAACTTTGTCAGCCAGAGTCCCTTCATGTTGGCCTGGACTTCAGAGAAGTAGATACCAAATAAGAGAGGACCCAGGACCGAACCCTGTAGGACTCCACTTGTGACTAGTCGGCAGTCTGACTTGGAGTTAGCTACTTTCACACTGTGGGTTCTATCTGTGAGCCAGTTTGCAACCCACCTAGTCATATAAGGGTTGATGCCAAGTTTAGTGAGTTTTTCTATGATTCCTGAGTGGGGAATGGTATCAAAAGCCTTGGCCAGATCAAGGTAGGCTGTATGAACCACCTTGCCTTCATCCACAGCTCTGGTGACTGACTCAAGGAAGTCGACCAAGTTGAGCAGGCATGATCTGTCCTTCACAAAACCAAACTGTGTGGGATCCAGAGTTTGGAGATTCCCTATACCCTTGTTTAGTAGGTCCATGATGATGCATTCCATAGCTTTGCATACCAGACTCATCAGATTAATGGGGAGATAGTTTCCAGGGTCTGTAGTTGCTCCTCCTTTGTGGAGAGGGATGACTGTAGCAGTGCGCCATTTGGTACGGACAAAGTCTGAGGTGAGGCTGTGATTGAACAGGGCACACAGGTGAGGTGTCAGTTCACTCTGTAGTTCATGTAGAACACAACCAGGGATATTGTCAAGTCCCATAGAACCTGTATTTTTGGCCTTGGAGAGTGCTGTTTTACCTGTGCAGCAGGGTGCCTGGCAATCTACTAGTATTGTGAGTGGTCCTTTGGAGAGGAGAGGGATAAAGTTGGCACTGAATTTGTCTGCCAATATACTGGCAATATCTTTTGGCTCGGTATAGGAGGTATCATTATGTAGTTGCTCAGAGCAAATCTGGGTATTGCTGTGGAGATTCTTTACATAACTATAGAAGCCCTTGATGTTGTCTTTACTATCTTTTCATAGCTAGCTTTTAAGGATTTGATGAGGATCTCAACTTTTTGTTGAGGCTGATAAGGGAGTTTTTCCAGTCTTGTTACTTTGCCTTATTCCGCATCAGTTTCCTCCTTCTATTGTAGAGTTTGTTTATGGCAGGGGACCACCAGATTCCTTTTTTGGAGGAGAGCGTCTTGGTTCTATTGGGTATGGCGAGATCCATGCATTTGTGTACGTGTTTATACAGTGCAGTGGTGTATGATTCTGCAGTCACACAACTATTCTCCATTTGCATGGGCACCGTAAAGTTAGCCACCTCTGTTTTTAGGATCCCAAAGTTAGCTTTGGAGAAGTTTTTCATGGTGGTTACCTTTGTGGGGGGGGGGTGGATTTGCAAGGGTGATTAGTTTGAGGTCGGATTTAACCAGGGAGGAGCTGACTTTTGGTGTAGAGCAATGGTCACCCATGTTAGTAATGAACAGGTCAAGGATGTTGCTACCTCTAGATAGGGTAAGATTAACCTGATCCAGGGCATTGGAATTAATGAACTCCAGGAAACTTTGGGCAAGTGTATTGGTACATGAGTAGTTTACCCAGTTAATGGAGGGATAGTTGAAGTTGCCTAGTAAGAGAGTGTTAGGTTGGACCCTAATATTCTCCAGGGTGCTTGTAGAGTCATCAACATACTAGATTACTGAGCATTGTGGATCAGTGGAGTGAAGTTGTTAATAAAGATGCTAAATAAGAGAGGACCAAGTATGGAGCCTTGGGGTACCCCTGTGGAAGTATTGAGGAAGGGAAAGTAAGATTGTTGCCATTTGCTGGATTGCTGCCTATTGGGGAGAAAGCTATTGAACCACTGTAGGGTAGGTGGGGAAATGTGGAGGGAGGATAGTTTGGAGAGGAGGATGGTGTGGGAAATGGTATCAAAAGCTTTGGAGAAGTCTAGGAAAAGAGAATTGATTATTTTGCCAGAATCCATTACCCAGTTAATTGTATCAAGGAAAGAGAGGAGGACAGTAGCAGTGCTGTGTCCTGGTCTGAAACCATGCTGAGTGGATGATAAAATTTGGTTTTCAAGCAGGTGGTTGACGAGTTGGGCATGGATGCATTTTTCCAGTATTTTAGAGAGAGGTGAAAGAATTGCTATGGGCTGAAAGTTTGTGGTGTCTCTGTTGATGCCGCCTTTGTGTAAGGGGAGAATGTATGCTTTTTTCCAGATGTTTGGGACTAGGGATTCTTTAATTGATCTGTTAATGAGTATGCTGATGGGATAAGCTATAGAGGGAGTGTGGGGGTAGATTGTCAGGGGCCAGAGTACAGGGTTTTAGCTTAAGTAAAAGTTTGTTTTTTTTATTGTGGTGGTGGGTATTTATTCTTGATTATTAAATCTAGTGGACTTCTTTGATACTGACCCCAGAGACCTGGATAAGGGATAACAAGACATACCACCTCTATTGAGGTATCCAAGGCCTTTGACACTATCCCCCATTCATTTCTCATAGTGAAAGTTTCACATCTGGGAATTAAGCCATACATTACTAGTTGGACAACCAACTGGCTCACTGACAGAACACATACTCTCAAAGTTGTGGACTGCACCTCCACCACTAGCCCACTTACCAGTAAAATACAACAAGAATCTGTGCTGGCCCCTCAACTGTTTGGAAACTATTTCTCTGAAGCCCAGGCAATGGTAGACGGCCTGTGCTTTACCAAGTTTGCAGATGACTGCTAAATGGATGCAGTGATATAGAGTCTCCCAATGATGGTAACATATTACAGAAGGGGCTGACACACACAAATGATTAATGTAAACTCATGGACTGAACCTTAAAGCAAACAATGCCTCAGTGTCCCCTATGGCAATGAAGTACCCCTGCTAATTATGATAATACATAGCACCCCTCTAAGCTCAAACAGAGTTGGGAACACATGTTGATAGCAATCTACACTTTAATCATTATGTGTCTATAGTGGTGAGACACATATTCTGCATTCCACACCTCATACACATGGACTTTGGACATCCAGGACCAGGGCAGTCATAGCTGTGCTGTACTCTACCCTTATCAGACCACTAATTGAGTACAATCCTCCCTTCTGTCTGTACCTCACTAGACACCTGCAGCAACTGGAAAAAACACAGAGGTTTGTGACTGGGAGAATCCAGGGCCCCAAAACATGACAAATATGGAAAGACTGATAGACCTGTCACTGTATTCAGTATCATGCAGGATGCTGAGAGGTGAACTATGCCTGGCCTACAGAGCAGTCTCAGACCCTGCCCTTCTGGAAATGCTGCACACCTGCAAATCAAATGGGACAAGAATAACTTGCTTCAGGGTTCTCAACTTAGCCTGTGACATAAACAGAACATGCTGGGGAGACAGATATATCCCGCAGAAATGGACACTACTCTATAATAGGCTCCCACTGCATGTGAAGCAGTGCTCCTTAATGACCCTATTCAACTGCAACCTTGACAACTGGATAGGTGATTGTAAAGTCACCCCTGGGGTGACACCTATGTCTGTCATGAACAGGGCCAGTTGGTACTGCTCACAAAAGTGCTGTGCTACAAATGACAATGTAACTATGCTCAGTAAGGGTACTTGTTTTTTTTACACGGCTAGGCTTGCAAATACCTTAGAGTCATTATGCTATTAATCTCCTATAAACCTATGAAGCTGTGAACTTATGCAGGGCCCCCAACATCTGCTCTCCCACATGGCCTGCTGATGTCATCCACTATAAGTTGACTTGCACTCTTGTAAAAGTCGGACATGTGCCATGGTGCTTGTGTAAAGTACTGAATTCTGTAGTCTGTGTAGTTAGATAGGTAGGGGTTCTGTCCCCATTGCAGTCAGGTGTGTTTGTGTGTGTGTCTGTGTGTGTGTGTGTGTGTGTGTGTGTGTGTGTGTGTGTGTGTGTGTGTGTGTGTGTGTGTGTGGAGACAGAAGAGCAGAAATGTGTATCTTACAGTTACTGCCCCAATGCCATGGACTGACAGTATTTTACTACCTGCACATGCCTACACATCCATTTCATGTAGGCCTCCCAACATCTGCTCTCCCATATGGCCTGTTGATATCCACTATAAGTTGACCTGCACACTTGTAAAAGTCAGACTTGTGCTATGGCACTTGCATAAAGCACTGAGTTCTGTAATCTCTGTACTTAGGGTCTATATTATGATGTCAAAACATAATACGTAATAGCGAACACCTAAACATCGACTCATATTTATTGAAATGCATTTATGCGAATTGATGAATACTTCCAGGGCAAAGATGTAGTTGGACAACTACATGGTGTTGCCCTTTTCTCAGCTGTAGTGCAATTTTGGAGTTGTTGCATTTAGTTAGGGGGGTGTGGGGGTTACGTGGGATTGTGGGGCAAGTGTTTTTTTTTGCACTGTAAGTATTCATTGATTCACATAAATGCTTTTTGATGAATACAGTTCGATGTTTACGTGTTCGATATTATGACATTTTTACATTGTAATATAGACCCCTGTACTTAGGTAGCAGTTCTATTCTCACTGCAGTCAACTCAGTGTTTGTGTGTGTGTGTGTGTGTGTGTGTGTGTGTGTGTGTGTGTGTGTGTGTGTGTGAGTATGCATGTGTGTGTGTGTGTGTGTGTGTGTGTGTGTGTGTGTGTGTGTGTGTGTGTGTGTGTGTATGTATGTGCTCTGGCTTGACATTACAGAGAGCATTTTACAACAGCATGTGGGACACTATTATTACTATAATATCCTCTCCTCAACAGACACTGATGATGTCATCAGCTGTAAAATGTTGTCTGAGACCTTCCAAGTCAGACTAGAGTTGTGGTGCTTGCCTTAAATACAGAGGTCTGTAGTTTGTGTATTTAGATAGATAGGTGTTCTGTTCTCATTGCAGTTAACTGTGTGTGTGTGTGTGTGTGTGTGTGTGTGTGTTTGTGTTCTTGCTTGACATTACAGAGACTATTTTACAACAGCATGGTGGGCATTGCTATTACCATATTCTTCTCAACAGACACTGCTGATGTCATCAGCTATATCAATTTTGTGGATATGCACTATTCCAACCAGGGCAGGGTCAGAGACTGGTCTGGGGGGCAGGCAGAAGTCACTCATCCTATATGATACAGATTACAGTGACATGCCTTTCAATCTATCCACATATATCATGGCATGGTCTGTAGGCCTTGTGTTTCCTTGATGAGAAAGCCCTGTGGTCTGTCCAGTTGTTGCATGTGCCCGGTAAGGTACATGCAAAAGACAGCATTATACTATGTTGGTGATCTGATGAGGTTTGAGTACAGTGCTGTCATACAGTCCTAAGATCTGAATACGATGGTGTGACATATGATGTGCATAACCTAGGCATTCAATGCCAGTGTGGACACTTGCTGGTCAAAGTTCAGATTGCTATCTAAATGTGTTTCCAGTGCCTGCATCACTGGGTTTCAGCATAGCAAGACAGTTGTCAATGTTGTACCACTTTTCAGAAAGACAACATGAAGACACATTTCTGCATTTATTTGTAGATTGTGTGGATTTCTCCCCAATCATTTGTCTGTGTTAGCTCCTCCTGTAGTATGTTATCATCATTGGTGGACTCAATGATTGCACCCAATATACAAGAATCAGCAAACATGGTAAGCCAAATGCCATATACTTTAGCCTGAACTGTCAAGAAACAGAGTCCAAACAGTAAAGGACTAAGCACAGATCACTGGGGTCTGCCAGTGGTGACATCTCTATTGGTACAGGTTGATTCACCAACTTTCACAGGATGTGCTCTGTCGGTGAGCTAATTGGTTACCCATCTAGTGATGTAAAGGTTAGTTCCCAGCTGGGTGACTTTTTCAATGATATCTGCATGTGTGATTATGTACAAACCTAGGCCAGATCATAATAGGCAGTATGCAGTGCCTTACCTTTGTCCAGGCTTATCACACAGAATCAATGAGCTGTGACAACATCACAGATTGCCTATGGCATGACTTAACACATACACCTTACTGATACAGGTGAAGACAAACTTCAAAACACTCTCCACAAGGGCTATGTTCTCACAGAAGGGTTTACATCAACATGCATCAATCTGAGTAGGGGGAAAACATCTTATGCATGTACAGAGACATTTTGACTCTCCTCAACTGTGAAGTAACCAACATGTCATCATGGACCTCTTCTAAATGGGCACAATTAATATTCTGGTTGTGTGCAACAGACCTGAGTCAGTTGTTAATGCTACATAATGTCTGTTACATCTGACAGTTGTCCTCAAAGAGGTCATCAAGGGCATGCATGATGACAACAGGCGGTGCAGTGGTTAACATTGTCACCTCACAGCCAAAAGGTTCTCCGGTTTGATTCTCGGTTGGGTTGCCTTCTGTGCAGAGTCTGCATGTCCTCCATGCATTTGCGTTGGTAGTCCAATTTCCTCCCACATTCCACAGACATGCATCTGGAGTGTTTCTCCCCAGACCTCTGCTGAAAATAGGTTCTATCCTATTCAGAACACTTTCCCAGTCAACAAATGTTAAATAAAAATATAAATAAATAAATAAAACAGAAACAGTATCATCTTGTGGAGCTACAGTAGACCAGGTCAAGGCATATAACACAAATCCACACTGAGATATTCTGCTCTATCATATGTGGCTATAAACAGCTATATCACCAAGTGGGTAAACCAGTGGATCACATACATGGCATGGCATCAGTTGAAATGTGTAAAGTGACCTATGTCTCAGTTCCAGTGATCAGGTCCATACAGCAGGGCCATCTGCTAGACCCTTTCCTATCCATTATTTAAGTGATGAACATCACAGATGACATGCACATTGTGTGCCCAAACAGCTGCCTGAAGGGCTACAGATTGTAGGCAATCATTGACTCCAACTGTGAAATTAGTATAATAAAGACATTATCAACACATACCAAAGATTGCTGCCACAGCCATGACAGCACCTGAAATAACAATAAAACACAGGGGGATTTGTTAAGTCAGGAAAACAAACACACAACCCAAGCATAATGTAGGCATCACACCCTATAATCAGACCAATAAGTATGTAAAGTGTGTCCTGGGGTTGATGGTCACAGTGATGACTACTTTCTTGTCATGTCACACAAGTACTGAGTATGTAAAGGACATCCACATCAGAGGCTATAATACCTTCATAGTTCCCAGCCTTCATCACACCAGTAACTCAGTAAAATCCACCTTTCTTCATGTACCTCTCTACACATCTTCCAGTGATGTGTAACTGAAGTGTACCACCTTTGTCACAGTGAGCTGTCACACAGCTTATTGGCCATACCAACGTATTCATTTTGTGGCATATACTTGACTGTCTGATGGTGCGGAACAGCAATCAAGTTGTTACAGCAGACACATATGTGTTACCTGTTCTGCTGATGCACACACTACATACATAGGTGTTTGACAACATTAATGGCACGGATATCATTTGTGATAATGTGGATTGTGCTATATAAATACATATACATATATATATATATATATATATATATATATATATATATATATATATATATACGCCATGCATACCAGTCGACTAGTCTATATTGCTCATAATGTCGTATGCAGGTGTAACAGTGTCCCTCCTAACACCTCCAGCAGATGTTACAGTGCCAGAACAGTGTGCATGGTTACCCTCATAGAGTGTGGATGTATCATAATAGTTGTTCAAATGTGTTTGTGCTGACCCATTTCTTATCACTCTAAATCACATATGTTATGTCAGAGGTATGGGATTACTAGTGGTATTATTCTGATATTGTCCATGATTGTGGTTGGTTCTTTTAATACTTTCAATGAGCCTTTATCTGTGCCCCACTTGCTAGAGACCTCTGCTGAGATTACACTGATATTCAGGCAAATCAGTTTAGGCAGCTTCAGAAAGTGCACCCTACTCCAATTGTATGTCAGATCCTTGATGGATGTCTTCTGCAATATTCATGTGAGGATGCTTATCTCACACTGACATCCTCCCCATTGTTATGCAACCTTATGTGTCAGTCAAATAAAACACATTAAAACACATGTTCACTGTGCAGTCCCTACTGTACTAGATAGATATGTGATTGATGTTGCTGCTACAACCATCTGCCATTGACATAGCCTCATCTGCTATACATTAGGTTGTTTCACCTGTCCTCTTTCCCTGTGTTCATTCCTACAATTCATCTGTGTGTCCCAGATTCAATACACACACTTCCCACGATTGTTTATTTTGCATGGCAGTCCATGTATTATTACAGATCGTTTACACAACTTCAGTACAGAATGCCAGGAATGGGATATCACAATACTCTACACTTTAGATACATTGCCCTGTACTGTGTTTGGACCATATACTTCACATTCATACCTCTCAACTGTCCAGATATTCACAGGATGTCCAGATGTGTTCCTTATAAAATTTGTGGCTTTATGACATGTCACTGGGATGATCTCATGACCGATGTGACTCAATATTACATAAAATTGAGTTCATACCTCGCAACTGTCCCTATTTTTTACAGAATGCTCAGATTTTTGTCTCATATTTATGATCTTTTTCTCATAAAATTTTGGTTTTCTGGCAAGTCACTGGCATGTCATTGTGGATTGAAGTCAGAAAGAATGGCATTCATTTGAGTTTCAAACTTCATGCTCTTCAGAAAATTCATGCTAATTAAAAAAACATTATTCTATCAACTTTCTCAGTTTGAAAGAGCAATATTAAAAATCTGTCCTCCCATTATTTATGGCTTTGTCTAGATTTCTTGCTCTAACAGGTTGAGAGGTATGTTTGAGTTTCATACTTCATGTCCTTCAGAGCATGTACTTCTACCACATTTCTATAAGGCATCTATGTCAGATATGTCCCTATTTCTGGGTCATTGTCACTGCATTATGTTGGCCTTTGTGCAGATGTGTTGAACTATGGTATTGAGAGCTATCTGTGAAGCCTTGGTGATCATTGTGGTATTCCATACAAAACCATAGACCATAAGTGCTCTGCTTTAAACAAGATTGCTATCTGTGTTCACTTACGTGGTTTCCTGGCTGGGAACACTGTTGTCAGAGATGAAACCTCGCTTAGATGCGAAGCACAACTTGAATATAACTGTAAGGTGGTGCGCGCTGCTGCTCACAATGCACAACCGTGTACACATGTAAACTCCATGGAGGCTTTGTGCACAGCCTACACGGATTTTATCAAATCCCCTGGTCTTAGTAAACTTAGACTTTTGTTTTCATTTCGTTTTGCTTGAAGTTGTCCTTAGGCATTTGTGCTTTTAATTTACTATTTAAGTTTTTTTGAGGAAACTTTTTTTTTTTTTTGCCTGCAATGTGTTTTCCCTCCTATGGACTTGTTCTCTTATAAAAGCTACATTTTGTTTAATGTGTTTTTAAGGAAAGTGTTTTTAGTGTTATTTGTTGCTATGATAGACCTTTCAATAAAAATGGCTAAAAGGTAGTGATTTAAATAAAAAAAAACACATTTTTACATAAAGACACAGTGCCATATGTATAGATAATGTAGAAAACAGTAAACTTCTGGCTGCAGTCATAGATATCAGCCTCAAGTTTGGCATGATTATATTATAAGCAGAAACCAGTCATAAACTAGGCATGCAATATAAGTCCCTAAATCTATATGTTACAGTATACCCTACCGACCAATGAAAAAGCATTACATTACTACCCCACATGTATTCTAATCTCTAAAAGACTCAAATAGACTCAAAATAAGCTACAATGGTATTGGTAAGTTTGCCACAAATCTACCATACAAGTCTCACCACAGACATGCATTAAGAAAACCTGATTGGCAAAGTAAATCATTCTAATTATAATGTTCCCATAGGAGACTGTATAAACCAAGTAAACGCCCAACCCTGACAAATCTAGTAGAAAGATTTAATCCAGTAAGAGCCTTATAATCTCCAAAATCAAAACCAAATGCAAACATTAAATCATTCAAGCATTACAGTGAGTTACTTTGCTCAGTCTGTGTTGCTACATAACAGAACAGTATTCTCACAAATATTAGCAACTAAAAACATGCCAAAATTTATATAGCCAATTAAAACAATACTTTGCAAAACCTCAACATGGCTCAAGCATAGCATAACTCACAGTCTTAGCTTCCTACTGCAGGCTAGCTACAGTCACTGATAACTATATCTAGACAGGTAATATAATCTTACAACCCCCTGCCTCCCTATCTTATTGTTTATCTCTACTATGTTTTGATATCCTCATCTACTAGACTTCTCCATTTTCTCCCTTCTGTATCTGTCTCTTTTTTCTCCTCATATATTTCTGCTTTTACAGCTCCCTTTAATACACTGTATTACTTCCCTTCACAATCCTAAATTTCTTACTTAATATCACGCAATATAATTTATATTATGATATTCTACACCTATAAAGCATATTTAAAATTATTAAAGTACACCATCTTTACCATTTCAAATACAAGTCTGCACTTATTTATCAACATGCACACTTTTATGGGAATTTCCAAACATGGAGTACAGCAATAACATGGATATGCCAAAAGAACTGCAAGTCATGCTGTAAAGTATACAACTAAAAGTAATTTGGGAGACACAAAATGTAGAGGAATACACCTCTAAGTCTGCAAAACATGAGCTGTATATATGAGAATGTAAGATTACCGGTAACGTGGGCAGGGGTATTCTTAATCTGAGTATAATTCCGCAAATAAGAATGCCTAAACAATCTATGGGCAAATTTATGTCATAAGCTTATCTAAATGTATGGTACACATGCATCCATTAGAACCAGAAGAGACAACTACAAAATTCCCCCACCAAAAAAAATAATCAAGTAATACATATACATGACTTGCACTTCATTCTTTCAAATTTAAAATCCAGACACAACAGCTACAAATCTATAGACCACAACAAATAAATAAATACAGTGTGTTCATAGCATGGTGAAAAATGGTATATACTATACACTTATATTAAGAATAGAAAAAAAAGAAAAGTGTATGCACTTTTACCAGCATGGATTATATACAGTCACAGTTAATACAAAAATGAGAAGACATATTAAGCAATCAGATCAGTATAGGGATAACAGATCATACAAGGGAATGTGGCAGCCATTTATACAGTAATTGGCAGACAAAGGTAGTGATGTCATTATGGGTATGTCAGGAGGAAGGTAGGATTATACCCTAGATGTGGGAGAGGGTGGCGGTGGGAGGGGAAGGAGGTAAGGGGATTACAATAACATTACTGACTAATTGGCTGGGGCTGTGTAATAATGCATGCAGAAAGCATTCATAAGGCAGTTTATCATGCTATAGCTTCAGTAATAACATACAGGTAAAAACACAAAAAGGCAAAGCTGGGTCAGAAGTTAGGCTGTGGAGTCTACTGTCCCAGAGCTGACACATCTAGTGTGGAAAGAATGTAGGTCTTTAGCATCATGAATGCTAGTTTTCAGACTGTATCCAAATGTTTTATTTTTTCATCTGAATATACTTCAGGTAATGTATGTAGTCACACATTTCAGCTGGAAAGTGGCATTCGGGTCTGTAAGACTATAAAAAATCTAAGAGAAGAAAACCAGCTGAAAGAGAAAAGATACATAAACTGTGGCAATTACAGATGCACAGTCAGTGCCTACACAACTAAAAAGACTGAAGAATAATTTTATAATATTTCCACAAACACAAACAAGGATGCAACCCTGATGGAATAGGGAGGTTACGGAGTATGTGCAAATGTAGCTTCCTGGCAATGTATGTATCTGTCAGGAATGAGATAATGTTTATCAACCGAACTTTGATGTCTGAATTCTTTTTACTGAACCATAAGCCATAGCAAGTTAGGTTTAGACCCAGCAAAGTTAAATGGATTGTAATGACTTTGAAACAGATACAAGTCCTGACATGAAGCAAAATGAACTGAGCAACCAGACCCCTCTGTGCAGCTGTTACTAGAAACTGGTTATGCTAAAAGTAGCAGGGAGCAGTTTCTTTCAACTTGTGTTCATTATAATGATTCACTGCACTGTGGTCACATTGGCTTAACAGTGCCCGTACAATAAAATCATATTATCCAGCACTATTAGCTTAAGCGGTCAGAGCCTAAGCAATATATTTATTACTTTGGATGAGTTTCTCAGATCTCATTCCAGCAAATGAAAATGAATTTGTTGAAATCCTGATGTTCAGTAATAAATCTGGTTGTTATGCCCTGAATTTACTGCTAGTGTTTGCAATCTTCTGCTGTTTTCTACTTACTAATTTTGAAACTAAAACACAGACATCAAAGGTAAGTGCAGCACTTCATCTTCTGTGCTTGTATACATTTGAACTCTCCACACTAAAATATGCATTTTTTTCTTCAGCATGTGTTCCTTCCTAAACCATAATCTGACTCCTAGAAATAAGGCTGTCAATATGGACATGATATGCAGGCTATCAGAGCTACCTCAGTCTTTGTCCTCATCAGGTGGACATTTTGAATAATATATCTAATCATCTGAATGGACTGTTTGATCTTCCAAATGAATATCATTACTGACCTAAAATATTTCTCTAGTTGAGCTGTGAGAAGATTTATTGGTCTATGGATTTTACATGCCAAGAAGTGGATTTACTGATCTAAATCACAGCAACTCCAGTCACTTATCAAAGAAGAACTAATCTTTCTGTGGAATAATATTTTATCACTTGAAGGGTTCAGAGTGGTTCCTATGTAGTAATTATCTTGTACAGTCTACTGTAAGTTCAAGTCACTGGTATAAGAGTTTCTGTTAGCTGTGATCCCAATGCTGTTAAGTTCTAATGCTTTAAATTTACTGTTACTGGTGTCCAATGCTTTGTGCTGTTTGGGGCTTTTATATTTTAAAGATGTACTCTCCCCTCCCACCTACCTGGAGTCCCATCACGTTTAATTTTTTTTTTTGTTTTCTCTTTCTCTTAAATGCAGGACTACTCATAGTTTAATGATATTGTTGTTTCTTCTGTACTACCTGTGAGAATATGTCTCCATCCCACTCATAAGGAACCTCCTCAGAGCCCTCATGGCAAGTGTTAACTTATAACATAAGGCATGACTGTATCTCTCTGATGGAAACTCTCCATATTCATACATTATTGCAGGTCTGATACAAGATGACATGTACATATTTCTGTTTTTTTTCATGAATCATAAACTTTGGCACCAATGTGCAACAGTACAACAAACTAGGGTAAACCCAACTACTTATAATAAACAGCTAAAGCAAAAATTAAGGAAACAAGATTAAGTAAAAATACACAAGTTAATTATCACAACATGGTATAAACAATGATGAATGTATACTGCTGAATCACACATTTAGAATAAAAAAATAGATGTAAGAAGTAAACAACTCAACTCTAGTTGAATAATAAAATTTATGACTTATATAGTAAACCCAAAAACACATTCCTGTTTCTCATATAGTCACATGAAATTGTGTGTTTCAGCCTACTGGGGTATGATATAAGAGTGTTCCAAAACTAACATCCACTACTGCTGACAGTATGCCTAAACCACAAAGACCAAGACTTCCTTTGCAAAGAATACCTTTGCAAACTGTGAATAACATCACTTAATTAGTGGGAGGAGCTGAGAGACAGCATTGCTATTTTATTTAGAAATATCTGCAGTTATTCGCAATGTTTGTGTTGTCTGCATTGCTTTGATTATCACTCATCTCTGCATTTCATTTTGATTTGAAGCTCTTTATTTAAGGTTTGATCACTTCTATTTTGTATCTGATTCTAGTATTACATTTGTTTTGTTTTAAAACTTCTGTTCTGTTGGAGATTTAAGAGTACTTGGCTAGGGTCAGTTAAAAAAAGTTACCAAGATTTCCTTTGCAAAGAATTCCTTTTCCAAACTGCGAATAACATCAGTTAATTAGTCGGAGGAGCTGAGAGGCACCACTGCTGTTTTACTTAGAAATATATGTAGTTATATGAAGTGTTTGTGTAGTCTGCATTGCTCTAGCACTCATATCTACATTTAATTTTGATTTGCAGCTCTTTATTTAAAGTTTTATCACTTCTATTTTGTATCTTATTCTTATATTACATTTGTTTTGTTTCAAGTTTTCTGTTCTGCTGGAGTTTTAAGAGTTCTTGGCAACGGACAGTTAAAAAAAACTATTCTTTGCAAAGAATTCCTTTACAAACTTTAAATAACATCAGTTAATTAGTGGGAGGAGCTGAGAGACAGCATTGGTATTTTATTTAGAGATATCTGTAGTTATCTGAAGTGTTTGTGTGGTCTACATTGCTCTGATTATCACTAATCTCAGCATTTCATTTTGATTTGAAGCTCTTTATTGAAGGTTTGATCACTTCTATTTTGTATCTGATTCTAGTATTACATTTGTTTTGCTTTAAGGCTTCTGTTCTGTTGGAGTTTTAAGAGTACTTGGCTAGGGTCAGTTAAAAAAAGTGACCAAGAATTCCTTTGCAAATAATTCCTTTTCCAAACTGTGAATAACATCAGATAATTAGTGGGAGGAGCTGAGATGCACCACTGTTGTTTTGTTTAGAAATATCTGTAGTTATCTGAAGTGTTTGTGTAGTCTGCATTGCTAAGAGTATCACTCATCTCTGCATTTAATTTTGATTTGAAGCTCTTTATTTAAGGTTTTATCACTTCTATTTTGCATCTTATTCTTATATTACGTTTGTTTTGTTTTAAGTTTTCGGTTCTGTTGGAGTTTTAAGAGTTCTTGGCTATGGTCAGTTAAAAAAATATATCCTTTGCAAAGAATTCCTTTGAAAACTGTAAATAACATAGGAGCTGAGAGACAGCATTGCTATGTTATTTAAAGATATCTGTAGTTATCTGAAGTGCTTGTGTGGTTTGCATTGCTCTGATTATCACTTATCTTTGCATTACATTTTGATTTGAAGCTCTTTATTTAAGGTTCCATCACTTCAATTTTGTATCTTATTATGGTTTTATATTTTTTTGCTTTAAGTTTTCTTTTCTGTTGCAGTTTTAAGAATTCTTGGCTGTGGTCAGTTAAAAACATTTACTAATAATTCCTTTGCAAACTGTGAATAACATCAGTTAATTAGTGGAAGGAGCTGAGAGACAGCATTGCTATTTATTTAGAAAAATAGGTGGTTCTCTGAAGTGTTTGTGTGGTCTGCATTGCTCTGATTATGATTCATCTCTGCATTTAATTTTGATTTGAAGCTCTTTACTTAAGGTTTGATCACTTCTATTTTGTATATTATTCTAGTATTACATTTGTTTTGTTTTAAGTGTTCTGTTCTGTTGGAGTTTTAAGAGTTTTTGGCTAGGGTCAGTTAAAAACGTTGTCAGGTATTTCTTTACAAATAATTCCTTTTGCGAACTATGAATAACATCAGTTAATTAGTGCGAGGAGTTGAGAGACACATTGCTATTTTATTTAGAAACATCTGTAGTTATACAAAGTGTTTGTGTGGTCAGCATTGCTCTGAGTATCACTTATCTCTGCATTTAATTTTGATTTGAAGCTCTTTATTTCAGGTTTGATCACTTCTATTTTGTATTTTTTTCCTAGTATTACGTTTGTTTTGTTTTAAGTTTTCTGTTCTGTTGGAGTTTAAAGAGTTTTTGGCTATGTTCAGTTAAAAAAAATTATCATTTGCAAAGAATTCCTTTGCAAATTGTAAAAAGCATCACTTAATTACTGGGAATAGCTTAGATACAGCATTGCTATGTTATTTAGAGATATCTGTAGTTATCCGAAGTGCTTGTGTTGTCTGCATTGCTCTGATTATCACTCATCTCTGCATTTAATTTTGACTTGAAGCTCTTTCTTTAAGGTTTCATCACTTCTATTTTGTATCTTATAGTTTTACATTTGTTTTGTTTTAAGTTGTCTGTTCTGTTGGAGTTTTAAGAGTTCTTGGCTATGGTCAGTTAAAAAAAACTTACCAAGAATTCTTTTGCAAAGAATTCCTTTGCAAACTGTGAATAACATCAGTTAATTAGTGGGAGAAGCTGAGAGACAGCATTGCTATTTTATTTAGAAAAATCAATAGTTATGCAAACTGTTTGTGTGGTCTGCATTGCTCTGATTACCACTTATCTCTGCATTTAATTTTGATTTGAAGCTCTTTATTTAAGGTTTGATCACTTCTATTTTGTATCTTATTTTAGAATTACATTTGTTTTGTTTTAAGTTTTCTGTTCTGTTGGAGTTTTAAGAGTTCTTGGACAGGGTCAGTTAAAAAAGTTGCCAGGTATTTCTTTTCATATAATTCCTTTTGCAAACTGTGAATATCATCAGTTAATTAGTGTGAGGAATTGAGAGACAGCACTGCTATTTTATTTAGAAATATCTGTAGTTACCCAAAATGTTTGCGTGGTCTGTATTGCTCTAAGTATCACTCATCTCTGCATTTAATTTTGATTTGAAGTCCTTTATTTAGGGTTTCAAAACTTCTGCTTTGTATCTTATTCTAGTATTACATTTGTTTTGTTTTAAGTTTTCTGTTCTATTGGAATTTTAAGAGTTCTTGGCTAGGGTCAGCTAAAAAAAGTTACCAATAATTCCTTTGCAAAGAATTCATTTGCAAACTGTGAATAACATCAGTTAATTAGTGGGAGGAGCTGAAAAACAGCGTTGCTATTTTATTTAGACATATCTGTAGTTATCCAAGTGTTTCTGTCGTCTGCATTGCTTTGATTATCACTTATCTCTGCATTCAATTTTCATTTGAAGCTCTTTATTTAAGGTTTGATTACTTCTATTTTTTATCTTATTCTAGTATTACATTTGTTTTGTTTTAAGTTTTCTATTCTGTTGGAGATTTAAGAGATTTTGGCTTGGGTCAGTTACAAAAGTTACCAAGAATTCCTTTTCAATGAATTCCTTTGCAAATTGTGAATAACATAAGTTAATTAGTGGGTGGAGCTGAGAGACAGCATTGGTATTTTATTTAGAGATATCAGTAGTTATTTGAAGTGTTTGTGTGGTCTGCATTGCTCTGATTATCACTCATCTCAGCATTTCATTTTGATTTGAAGCTCTTTATTTAAGATTTGATCACTTGTATTTTATATCATTTTCTAGTATTATATTTGTTTCGTTTTGATGCTTCGGCTCTGTTGGAGTTTTTAGAGTACTTGGCGAGTGAATAACATCAGTTAATTAGTGGGAGGAGCTGAGAAGCACCACTACTGTTTTATTTAGAAATATCTGTAGTTATCTGAAGTGTTTGTGAAGTCTGCATTGCTCTGATTATCACTCATCTCTGCATTAAATTTTGATTTGAAGCTCTATATTTAAGGTTCCATCTCTTCTATTTTGTATCTTATTATAGCTTTATATTTGTTAATTTGTGGGCACTTTGTTTTTGCCAAAGGGGATGACTATACACTTTTTGGCATTTAGCTTGAGGCCATTGCTCTGGCACCAGTTGTCTGTTTCTATGAGGCCCTTTTGGAGGATGCTTGTGTCGGCTGGAGAGTCGATTATGGCGCCCAGTTTGCAGTCATCTGCAAACTTGGTCAGCCACAGTCCTTCCGTGTTGGCCTGTACCTCCGAGAAATATATGCCGAACAAGAGAGGTCCCAGGACTGAGCCTTGTGGGACACCACTTGTAACTGGTTTGGAGTCTGACATGGCTCCAGCAATTCTAACCATGTGGGTTCTGTCCTTGAGCCAGTTTGCAATCCATCTAGTGACATAGGGGTTTATATTTAAGCTGGTGAGCTTATCTATAATGCCAGTGGGGTATTGTATCGAAGGCTTTTTGCGAGGTCCAGGTAGGCTGTGTGGACCACCTTCCCTCGTCAATGGCCTTGGTGACTGTTTCAAAGAAATCAACCAGGTTTAAGAGGCAGGATCTGCCCTTAACAAAGCCAAACTGGGTAGGATCCAGTGTTTGTAGGTCCCCAATATCTTTATTTATGAGGTCCATGATGATCCATTCCATAGCTTTGCAGACCAAGCTAGTCAGGCTTATGGGGCGATAGTTTCCAGGATCCGTTGAGGCACCACCTTTATGGAGAGGGACCACTGTTGCTGTACGCCACTCTTTGGGCACATATCCTGTAGTAAGGCTGAGATTGAACAGTAGTTTTATGTTTGGGTTTAGCTCTTCTTGGAGTTCATGTAGGACGCAGCCCGGGACACCGTCTGGTCCCATTGATGCTGTGCTTTTTGCTTTGGAGAGAGCGGCTCTTACCTGAGCATCTGAGATGTCAGGGGGGTAGCACTCTGCTGGGATAGATATTTGCCCTTTTGGTGGGGGGGGAGAAGTTTGCGCTGAAATTGTCAGCTAGGATGTTGGCAATGTCTGTGGGTTCGGTGTATTTTTTATCATTTTGAACTAATTCTGAGCATATCTGGGAATTACCACCCAGGTTCCTA
Source organism: Protopterus annectens (assembly GCF_019279795.1). NCBI lineage: Eukaryota > Metazoa > Chordata > Ceratodontiformes > Protopteridae > Protopterus > Protopterus annectens. Next base: position 182,306,849 of record NC_056746.1, read on the forward strand.
ACATAACTAAAGAAAGCCTTGTGATTATCCTTAGTGTCCTGTGCAATTTTTTTCTCGAAGCTGGCCTTAGACAATTTTATGTGTGCCTGTAGTTTTTTGCTAATACTGATCAGTGATACCTTCCCTTTTTGGGATTTTGCTCTATCGTTTAGTAGCTTCCTCCTTCTATTGTATAGTTTGTTTATAGCTGGGGTCCACCAGACAGGACGTCTGCCTTTGGAGGATTGGGTCTTGGTTTTATTTGGGATCGCATGATCCATGCATTCCTGAAGGTGTTCATAAAATGCGTTTATAAAGGATTCTGCGGTCTGGGCCGTATTTTCCACAGGCCCGGGGGCTTTGAAGGATTCCACCTCAGTTTTGAGGAGTGTGAAATTTGCTTTAGAGAAGTTTTTCACTGTGGTTTTCTGGGCAGGGGGTGGGGTCGGGATGTGAATATCCAGTGAGATTAGTTTATGGTCTGATCTTACCAGTGAGGGATACACTTCTGGTCTGGAGCATAGAGTCCCCATGTTGGTGATGATCAGGTCCAGTATGTTTTCCCCTCTTGTGGGAGTGGTAACAAGTTGTTCCATAGCATTTGAGTTTATAAATTCTAGGAACCTTTGGGCTAGGCTTATCCGAAGTGTTTGTGTGGTCTGCATTGCTCTGATTATCACTCATTTCTGCATTTAATTTTGATTTGAAACTCTTTACTTAAGGTTTGATCCCTTCTATTTTGTATCTTATTTTAGTATTACATTTGGTTTGTTTTAAGTTTTCTGTTCTGTTGGAGTTTTAAGAGCTTTTGGCTAGGGTCAGTTAAAAACGTTGTCAGGTATTTCTTTTCAAATAATCCCTTTTGCAAACTGTGAATAACATTAGTTAATTAGTGTGAGGAGTTGAGAGACAGCACTGCTATTTTATTTAGAAATATCTGTAGTTATCCAAAGTGTCTGTGTGGTCTGTATTGCTCTGAGTATCACTCACCTCTGCATTTACTTTTGATTTGAAGCCCTTTATTTAGGGTTTCATCAGTTCTGTTTTGTATCTTATTCTAGTATTACATCTGTTTTGTTTTACGTTTTCTCTTCTACTGGAGTTTTGAGTTCTTGGTTAGGGTCAGCTTAAAAAAGTTACCAACAATTCCTCTGCAAAGAATTCATTTGCAAACTGTGAATAACATCAGTTAATTAGTGGGAGGAGCTGACAGACAGCGTTGGTATTTTATTTAGAAACATCTGTAGTTATCCGAAGTGTTTCTGTGGTTTGCATTGCTTTGATTATCACTCACCGCAGGCATTTAATTTTGATTTGCAGCTCTTTATTTAAGGTTTGATCGCTTCTATTTTGTATCTTATTTTAGAATTACATTTGTTTTGTTTTAAGTTTTCTGTTCTGTTGGAGTTTTAAGAGTTCTTGGATAGGGTCAGTTAAAAAGTTGCCAGGTATTTCTTTTCAAATAATTCCTTTTGCAAACTCTGAATATCATCAGTTAATTAGTGTGAGGAGTTGAGAGACAGCACTGCTATTTTATTTAGAAATATCTGTAGTTACCCAAAATGTTTGTGTGGTCTGTATTGCTCTAAGTATCACTCATCTCTGCATTTAATTTTGATTTGAAGTCCTTTATTTAGGGTTTCAAAACTTCTGTTTTGTATCTTATTCTAGTATTACATTTGTTTTGTTTTAAGTTTTCTGTTCTATTGGAATTTTAAGAGTTCTTGGCTAGGGTCAGCTAAAAAAAGTTACCAATAATTCCTTTGCAAAGAATTAATTTGCAAACTGCGAATAACATCAGTTAATTAGTGGGAGGAGCTGAAAAACAGCGTTGCTATTTTATTTAGAAATATCTGTAGTTATCCAAGTATTTCTGTGTTCTGCATTGCTTTGATTATCACTCATCTTTGCATTTAATTTTCATTTGAAGATCTTTATTTAATGTGTGATCACTTCTATTTTTTATCTTATTCTAGTATTACATTTGTTTTGTTTTAAGTTTTCGATTCTGTTGGAGATTTAAGAGTTTTTGGCTTGGGTCAGTTACAAAAGTTACCAAGAATTCCCTTTCAATGAATTCCTTTACAAACTTTGAATAACATCAGTTAATTAGTGAGAGGAGCTGAGAGACAGCATTGGTATTTTGTTTAGAGATATCTGTAGTTATCCGAAGTGTTTGCGTGGTCTGCATTGCTCTGATTATCACTCATCTCAGCATTTCATTTTGATTTGAAGCTCTTTATTTAAGGTTTGATCGCTTCTATTTTATATCTTTTTCTAGTATTACATTTGTTTTGTTTTGACGCTTCTGCTCTGCTGGAGTTTTTAGAGTACTTGGTGAGTGAATAACATCAGTTAATTAGTGGTCGGAGTTGAGAAGCACCACTACTGTTTTATTTCGAAATATCTGTAATTATCTGAAGTGTTTGTGAAGTCTGCATTGCTCTGATTATCACTCATCTCTGCATTTAATTTTGATTTGAAGCTCTCTACTTAAGGTTTGATCACTTCTATTTTGTATCTTATTCTAGTATTACATTTGTTTTGTTTTAAGTTTTCTGTTCTGTTGGTGTTTTAAGAGCTTTTGACTAGGGTCAATTAAAAACCTTGTCAGGTATTTCTTTTCAAATAATTCCTTTTGCAAACTGTGAATAACATCAGTTAACTAGTGTGAGGAGTTGAGAGACAGCACTGCTATTTTATTTAGAAACATCTGTAGTTATCCAAAGTGTTTGTGTGGTCTGCATTGCTCTGAGTATCACTCATCTCTGCATTTAATTTTGATTTGAAGCCCTTTATTTAGGGTTTCATCACTTCTGTTTTGCATCTTATTCTAGTATTACATCTGTTTTGTTTTATGTTTTCTCTTCTATTGGAGTTTTAAGAGTTCTTGGTTAGGGTCAGCTTAAAAAAGTTACCAATAATTCCTCTGCAAAAAAATTCATTTGCATTCTGTGAATAACATCAGTTAAATAGTGGGAGGAGCTGACAGACAGCGCTCCTAATTCATTTAGAAATATCTGTAGTTATCTGAAGTGTTTCTGTGGTCTGCATTGCTTTATCACTCATGTCTGCATTTAATTTTGATTTGAAGCTCTTTATTTAAGGTTTGATCACTTCTATTTTGCATCTTAATCTAATATTACATTTGTTTTGTTTTAAGTTTTATATTTGGTTGGAGATTTAAGAGTTTTTGGCTAGGGTCAGTTAAAAAAGTTACAACGAATTCCTTTGTAAACTGTGAATAACATCAGTTAATTATTGGGAGGAACTGAGAGGCAGCATTGGTGTTTTATTTAGAGATATCTGTAGTTATCTGAAGTGTTTGTGTGTTCTGCGTTAGTCTGTTTATCACTCATCTCAGCATTTAATTTTGATTTGAAGCTCTTTATTTAAGGTTTGATCACTTCTATTTTGCATCTTATTCTAATATTACATTTGTTTTGTTTTAAGTTTTATATTCGGTTGGAGATTTAAGAGTTTTTGGCTAGGGTCAGTTAAAAAAGTTACAACAAATTCCTTTGTAAACTGTGAATAACATCAGTTAATTATTGGGAGGAACTGAGAGGCAGCATTGGTGTTTTATTTAGAGATATCTGTAGTTATCTGAAGTGTTTGTGTGTTCTGCGTTAGTCTGTTTATCACTTATCTCAGCATTTCATTTTGATTTGAAGCTCTTTATTTAAGGTTTGATCACTTCTATTTTATATCTTATTCTAGTATTACATTTGCTTTGTTTTAATGCTTCTGTTGGAGATTTAAGAGTACTTGGCTAGGGTAAGTTAAAAAAAGTTACCAAGAATTCCTTTTCAATGAATTCCTTTTCCAAACTCTGAATAACATCAGTTAATTAGTGGGAGGAGCTGAGAGGCACCACTGCTGTTTTATTTATAAATATCAACAGTTATCTGAAGTTTTTGTGTAATCTGCATTGCTCTATCACTAATCTCTGCATTTAATTTTCATTTGAAGCTCTTTATTTAAGGTTTTATCACTTCTATTTTGTATCTTATTCTTATATTACATTAATTTTGTTTTAAGTTTTCTGTTCTGTTGGAGTTTTAACAGTTCTTGTCTACGGTCAGTTAAAAAAAATATCCATTGCAAAGAATTCCTTTGCAAACTGTAAATAACATCAGTTAATTAGTAAGAGGAGCTGAGAGACACCATTGCTATGTTATTTAGAGATATCTGTAGTTATCCGAAGTGTTTGTGTGGTCTGCATTGCTCTTATTATTATTCATCTCTGCATTTAATTTTGATTTGAAGCTCTTTATTTAAGGTTTCAATAATTCTATTTTGTATCTTATTCTAGTTTTACATTTTTTTAAGTTTTCTGTTCTGTTGGAGTTTCTACAGTTCTTGGCTAGGGTCAGTTAAAAAAAAAAGTTACCAAGAATTCCTTTAAAAAGAATTCCTTTGCAAACTGTGAATAACATCAGTTAATTAGTAGGAGGAGCTGAGAGACAGCATTGCTATTTATTTAGACAAATCTGTAGTTATCCGAAGTTTTTGTGTGGTCTGCATTGCTCTGATTATCACTCATGTCTTCGTTTAATTTTGATTTGAAGCTTTTTATTTAAGGTTTGATCTCTTCTATTTTGTATTTTATTCTAGTATTACATTTGTTTTGTTTTAAGTTTTCTGCTCTGTTACAGTTTTAAGAGTTCTTGGCTAGGGTGAGTTAAAAAAGTTCCCAGGTTTTTCTTTGCAAAGAATTCCTTTTGCAAACTGTGAATAACATCAGTTAATTAGTGTGAGGAGTTGACAGACAGCACTGCTATTTTATGTAGAAATATCTGTAGTTATGCAAAGTGTTTGTGTAGTCTGCATTTCTCTGAGTATCACTAATCTCTGCATTTAATTTTGATTTGAAGCCCTTTATTTAAGGTTTCATCACTTCTGTTTTGTATCTTATTCCAGTGTTACATTTGTTTTGTATAAAGTTTTCTGTTCTGTTGGAGTTTTAAGAGTTCTTGGCTTGGGTCAGCTAAAAAGAAGTTACCAACAATTCCTTTGCAAAGATTTAATTTGCAAACTGTGAATAACATCAGTTAATTAGTGGGATGAGCTAAGAGACAGCGTTGCAATTTTATTTAGAAATATCTGTAGTAATCCGAAGTGTTTCTGTGGTCTGCATTGCCTTGATTATCACTCATCCCTGCATTTAATTTTGATTAGAAGCTTGTTATTTAAGGTTTGATCATTTCTATTTTGTATCTTACTCTATTATTACATTTGTTTTATTTTAAGGCTTCTGTACTGTTGGAGTTTTAAGAGTTCCTGCTAGGGTCAGTTAAAAAAACGTTACCAAGAATTCTTTTCCAAAGATTTCCCTTGCAAACTGTGAATAACATCAGTTAATTAGTGGGTGGAGCTGAGGGGCAGCATCGGTATTTTATTTAGAGATTTATGTAGTTATTAGAAGTGTTTGTGTGGTATGCATTGCTCTGATTATCACTCATCTCTACATTTAATTTTGATTTGAAGCTCTTTATTTAAGGTTTTGTCACTTCTATTTTGTATCTTTTTCTAGTATTACATTTGTTTTGTTTTATGTTTTCTGTTCTATTGGAGTTTTAAGAGTTCTTGTCTAGGGTCAGCTAAAAAAAGTTACCAACAATTCCTTTGCAAAGAATTCCTTTGCAAACTGTGAATAACATCAGTTAATTAGTGGGAGGAGATGACAGACAGCATTGCTATTTTATTTAGAAATATCTGTAGTTATCCGAAGTGTTTCTGTGGTCGGCATTGCTTTGATTATCACTCATCTCTGCATTTAGTTTTGATTTGAAGCTCTTTATTTAAGGTTTGATCACTTCTATTTTGTATCTTATTCTAGTATTACATTTGTATTGTTTTAAGTTTTCTATTTTGTTGGAGATTTAAGAGTTTTTGGCTAGGGTCAGTTAAAAAAAGTTACCAAGGATTCCTTTTCAAATAATTCCTTTGCAAACTGTGAATAACATCAGTTAATTCGTGGGGGGAGCTGAGAGGCAGCATTGGTATTTTATTTAGATATATCTGTAGTTATCCAAAGTATTTGTGTGGTCTACAATGCTCTGATTGTCACTCATCTCGGCATTTCATTTGGATTTGAAGCTCTTTATTTAAGGCTTGATCACTTCTATTTTGTATCTTACTCTATAATTACATTTTTTAAGGTTTCTGTTCTGTTGGAGTTTTAAGAGTACTTGGCTTGGGTCAGTTAAAAAAATGTTACCAGGAATACCTTTGCAAAAAATTCCTTTTCCAAACTGTGAATAACGTCAGTTAATTAGCAGAAGGAGCTGAGAGGAAGTACTGCTATTCTGTTTACAAATATCTGTAGTGATCTGAAGTGTTTGTGTAGTCTGCATTCCTCTCATCTCTGCATTTAATTTTGATTTGAAGCACTTTATTTAAGGTTTTATCACTTCTATTTTGTATCTTATTCTAGTATTACATTTGTTTTATTTTAAGTTTTCTGTTCTATTGGAGTTTTAAGAGTTCTTGGCTAGGGTCAGCTAAAAAAAATTATCCTTCGCAAAGAATTCCTTTACAAACTGTAAATAACATCAGTTAATTAGTGGGAGGAGCTGAAAGACAGCATTGCAATTTTATTTAGAGATATCTGTAGTTATATGAAGTGTTTGTGTGGTCTGCATTGCTCTGATTATCACTCATCTCTGCATTTAATTTTGATTTGAAGCTCTTTGTTTAAGGTTTCATCACTTCTATTTTGTGTCTTATTTTATTTTTACATTTGTTTTGTTTTAAGTTTTCTGTTATGTTGGAGTTTTAAGAATTCTTGGCTAGGGTCAGTTAAAAAAATTACCAAGAATTCCTTTGCAAAGAATTCCTTTGAAAACTGTGAATAACACCAGTTAAATAGTGGGAGGGGCTGAGAGACAGCATTGCTATTTTATTTAGAAAAAATTGTAGTTATCCGAAGTGTTTGTGTGGTCTGTATTGGTCTGATTATCACTCATCTCTGCATTTAATTTTGATTTGAATCCCTTTATTTAAGGTTTCATCAATTCTGTTTTGTATCTCAATCTTGTATTACATTTGTTTTAAGTTTTTTGTTCTGTTGGAGTTTTAAGAATTCTTGGCTAGGGTCAGCTAAAAAAAAATTACCAATGATTCCTTTGCAAAGAATTAATTTGCAAACTGTGACTAACATCAGTTAAATAGTGGCAAGAGCTGAGAGACAGCATTGCTATTTTATTTAGAAATATCAGTAGTTATCCGAAGTGTTTCTGTGGTCTGCATTTCTTTGATTATCACTCATCTCTGCATTTAATTTTGATTTGAAGCTCTTTATTTAAGGTTTAATCACTTCTATTTTGTACCTTATTCTAGTATTACATTTGTTTTGTTTTAAGTTTTCTATTCTGTTGGAGTTTTAAGAGTTCTTGACTAGGGTCCATTAAAAAAGTTACCAAGAATTCCTCTGCAAAGAATTAATTTGCAAACTGTGAATAACATCAGTTAATTAGTGAGAGGAGCTGAGAGACAGCATTGCAATTTTATTTAGAAATAGCTGTACTAATCCAAAGTGTTTCTGTGGTCTGCATTGCTTTGATTATCACTCATCTCTGCATTTAATTTTGATTAGAAGCTCATTATTTAAGGTTTGATCATTTCTATTTTGTATCTTACTCTAGTATTACATTTGTTTTGTTTTAAGTTTTCTATTCTGTTGAAGTTTTAACAGTTCTTGGCTAGGGTCAGTTAAAAAATTTACCAGATTTTTCTTTGCAAAAAAATCCTTTTGCAAACTGTAAATAACATCAGTTAATTAGTGTGAGAAGTTGAGAGACAGCACTGCTATTGTATTGAGAAATATCTATAGTTATGCAAAATGTCTGTGTGGTCTGCATTCCTCTAAGTATCACTAATCTCTGCATTTAATTTTGATTTGTTTTGATTTGAAGCCCTTTATTTAAGGTTTCATCACTTCTGTTTTGTATCTTATTCAAGTACTACATTTGTTTTGTTTTACATTTTCTGTCCTGATGAAGTTTTAAGAGTGCTTGGCTAGGGTCAGTTAAAAAAATCACCAAGAATTCCTTTGCAAAGGATTTCTTTGCAAACTGTGAATAACATCAGTTAATTAGTGGGAGGAGCAGAGAGACAGCATTGCTATGTTATTTAGAGATATCTGTAGTTATCTGAAGTGTTTCTGTGGTCTGTATTGCTCTCATTATTATTCACCTCAGCATTTCATATTGTTTTGAAGCTCTTTATTTAAGGTTTGATCACTTTTATTTTGTATCGTATTCTTCTATTACATTTGTTTTGTTTTAAGGCTTCTGTTCTGTTGGGAGTTTTAAGAGTACTTGGCTAAGGTCAGTTAAAAAAGTTATCAAGAATTACTTTTCCAAACTGTGAATAACATCAATTAATTAGTGGGAGAAGCTGAGTGGCAGCACTGCTATTTTATTTAGAAATATCTGTAGTTATCTGAAGTGTTGGTGTAGTCTGCATTGCTCTGAGTATCACACATCTCTGCATTTAATTTTGATTTGAAGCTCTTTATTTATGGTTTTATCACTTCTATTTTGTATCTTATTCTAGTATTCCATTTGTTTTGTTTTAAGTTTTCTGTTCTGTTGGAGTTTTAAGAGTTCTTGGCTATTGTCAGTTAAAAAAAATATCCTTTGCAAAGAATTCCTTTGCAAACTGTAAATAACATCAGTTAATTAGTGGGAGAAGCTGAGAGACAGCATTGATATATTATATACAGATATCTGTAGTTATCTGAAGTGTTTGTGTGTTCTGCACTGCTCTAATTATCACTCATTTGTGCATTTAGTTTTGATTTGAAGCTCTTTATTTCATAGGTTCATAGGTTCACACTAGGCTATCTGCCCTAGGGCATTTATAAGCCTAGCCAGTGTGTGTTTGGCTTTCGCCACCCATTTTAAATTAATTTTGCTATGCCCTTTTTTGAGGTTAGTATACTGTGCCTCTGTCTAACAGTGACACAGAAATGATACCCGGGGTAAACCTATGATCTCCCATCCACTCATCGAGATTCCTCTTGAAGAGAGTCAATGAGGGACTCTGCCTAAACCTGGACTGGGATTTTATTCCAGAGTGAAGGGAGCCTCTGGGTTATGAATCTGTCCCTCCAGCATGTCCTATTTATTTCAGTGCTGAGGTTCAAGTCTCTCGAGCGCGTAGCTCGATGGGATTTGGATTTTCTGAGGTGCAGCATGTCCATTAATTCCGGGTTGGACATGGCTTTATACATCAGGCACAGATCGCCTCTGAGCAGGTGGTATGCCACTGAGTAGAGCTGGGGTTTCTTTAACCGGGCAGCATATGGCATGTATTTGAGCCCTTTGATCCTCTTGGTGAGGTACTTTTGGGGTCTTTCCAGTTGCTGCAGGTGTCTGGTAAGGTACATCCCAAAAGGGGCATTGTACTCAATTATGGGCTTGATGAGGGATGAGTAAAGAGGCACAATGACCTCCCCTGATCTAGATGTGAATCCCTTCATGATTAGGTGGGCTATATAAAATGTTCTTCTAACTACTTTGGCCACGTGGTTGTCAAATGAGAGATTGCTATCAACTTGGGTCCCCAGGTCCCTAATTACTTCTTCTGTACTTAATGGATTACCACCTATGTGGTAATTTGTGGGCACTTTGGTTTTGCCAAAGGGGATGACTATACACTTTTTGGCACTTGAGGCCATGGCTCTGGCACCAGTTGTCTGTTTCTATGAGGCCCTTTTGGAGGATGCTTGTGTTGGCTGGAGAGTCGATTATGGTGCCCAGTTTGCAGTCATCTGCGAACTTGATCAGCCACAGTCCTTCCATGTTGGCCTGTACCTCTGAGAAATATATACCGAACAAGAGAGGTCCCAGGACTGAGCCTTGTGGAACGCCACTTGTAACTGGTTTGGAGTCTGACATGGCTCCAGCAATTCTAACCATGTGGGTTCTGTCTTTGAGCTAGTTTGCAACCCATCTAGTGACATAGGGGTATATATTTAAGCTGGTGAGCTTATCTATAATGCCCGAGTGGGGTATTGTATCGAAGGCTTTTGCGAGGTCCAGGTAAGCTGTGTGGACGACCTTCCCCTCGTCAATGGCCTTGGTGACTGTTTCAAAGAAATTGACCAGGTTTAAGAGGCAGGATCTGCCCTTAACAAAGCCGAACTGGGTAGGATCCAGTGTCTGTAGGTCCCCAATATCTTTATTTATGAGGTCCATGATGATCCTTTCCATAGCTTTGCAGACCAAGCTAGTCAGGCTTATGGGGCAATAGTTTCCAGGATCCGTTGAGGCACCACCTTTGTGGAGAGGGACCACTGTTGCTGTACGCCACTCTTTGGGTACATATCCTGTAGTAAGGCTGAGATTGAACAGTAGTTTTATGTTTGGGTTTAGCTCTTCTTGGAGTTCATGTAGGATGCAGCCCGGGACACCGTCTGGTCCCATTGATGCTTTGTTTTTTGCTTTGGAGAGGGCGGCTCTTACCTGAGCATCTGAGATGTCAGGGGGGCAGCACTCTGCTGGGATAGATATTTGCCCTTTTGGTGGGGGGGGGAGAAGTTTGTGCTGAACCTGTCAGCTAGGATGTTGGCAATGTCTGTGGGTTTGGTGTATTTTTTGTCATTTTGGACTAATTCTGAGCATATCTGGGAATTCCCATCCAAGTTCCTAACATAACTAAAGAAAGCCTTGTGATTATCCTTAGTGTCCTGTGCAATTTGTCTCCCGAAGCTGGCCTTAGACGATTTTATGAGTGCCCGTAGTTTTTTGCTAATACTGATGGAGGGATAGGTTCCTGACCCAGAGACTCCTCAGACTCTGGAATAGATTGCCCATACATGTCAAGCAGAGTGCCTCTTTGGACCTCTTCAAGAGGAACCTTGACGATTGGATGGGAGAAAGGAAATTCACCCCAGGGATCACGTCAGTCGCCCTGCTAGACAGGGGTCCAGGAAAGTAAATAATGTGGGAAGAAATAGCCAGGGAATTGTTATGGCTAGGCTTGTATAGGCCCTAGGGCTGATAGCCTAGTACCAACCTATGAACCTATGAACCTATGATCAGAGATGCCTTCCCTTTTTGGGATTTTGCTCTATCATGTAGTAGCTTCCTCCTTCTATTGTATAGTTTGTTTATGGCTGGGGTCCACCAGACAGGACGTCTGCCTTTGGAGGATTGGGTCTTGGTTTTATTTAGGATCGCATGATCCATGCAGTCCTGAAGGTGTTCATAGAATGCGTTTATAAAGGATTCTGCGGTCTGGGCCGTATTTTCCACAGGCCCGGGGGCTTTGAAGGATTCCACCTCAGTTTTGAGGAGTGTGAAATTTGCTTTAGAGAAGATTTTCACTGTGGTTTTCTGGGCAGGGGGTGGGGTCGGGATGTGAATATCCAGTGAGATTAGTTTATGGTCTGATCGTGCCAGTGAGGGATACACTTCTGGTCTGGAGCATAGAGTCCCCATGTTGGTGATGATCAGGTCCAGTATGTTTTCCCCTCTTGTGGGAGTGGTAACAAGTTGTTCCATAGCATTTGAGTTTATAAATTCTAGGAACCTTTGGGCTAGGGTGTTGGAGCTAGAGTAATGCTCCCAGTCTATGTTTGGGTAGTTGAAGTCGCCCAATATAATGGTGTTTGGAGAGACCTTCATATTTTCCAGTGTTCTCAGGAAGGCCGAGTGGGGTTCCTGGATTTGGGAGGGTGGTCTGTAGCAAGTTTCATCACTCCTATTTTGTAATTTATTCTAGTTTTACTTTTGTTTTGTTTTAAGTTTTCTGTTCTGTTGGAGTTTTAAGAGTTCTTAGCTAGGGTCAGTTAAAAAAGTTACCAAGAATTCCTTTGCAAAGAATTAATTTGCAAACTGTGAATAACATCAGTTTATTAGTGGGTGGAACTGACAGACAGCATTCCTATTTTATTTAGAAAAATCTGTAGTTATCCGAAGTGTTTGTGTGGTCTGCATTGATCTGATTATTACTCATCTCTGCATTTAATTTTGATTTGAAGCTCTTTATTTAAGGTTTGATCACTTCTATTTTGTATCTTATTCTAGTATTACATTTGTTTTGTTATACATTTTCTTTTGGAATTTTAAGAGTTCTTGGCTTGTTCAGTTAAAAAAGTTACCAGGTATTTATCTGCAAAGAATTCCTTTAGCAAACTAAATAACATCAGTTAATTAGTGTGAGGAGTTGAGAGACAGCACTGCTATTTTATTTAGAAATATCTGTAGTTATCCAATGTATTTCTGTGGTCTGCATTGCTTTGATTATCACTCATATCTACATTTAATTTTGATTTGAAGCTCTTTATTTAAGGTTTGATCACTTCTATTTTGTATCTTATACTAGTATAACTTTTGTTTTTTTAAGGCTTCTGTTCTGTTGGAGTTTTAAGAGTTCTTGGCTAGGGTCAGAAAAAAAAAGTTATCAAGAATTCCTTTGCAAAGAATTCCTTTGCAAATTGTGAATAACATCAGTTAATTAGTGGGAGGAGCTGAGCGGTAGTTTTTTTTTTATTTAGAGATATCTGTAGTTATCTGGAGTATTTGTGTGGCCTGCATTGTTCTGATTATCACTCATCTCAGCATTTAGTTTTGATTTGAATCTCTTTATTTAAGGTCTGATCACTTCTATTTTGTATCTTATTCTAGTATTATTAATTTATATATATATAAATTGCATTTATTCATCTGCTTTTACTGTATTTGTTTTTCTTCCTACTTTATTACTTTATTTTGCTTTTGTTGCCTTTTCTTGAAAGCACTCAGTTGCATTTATTCTGATGTGTTTATTACTACTTGTCAATAGCCTGATTAATTTGTAACTATTATTCTAAGCTTTTTGGTTTAAGCACTTGGGCTTCAGGCCAGTTGTTTTACATTAAGAAGGTTTCTGGTCTGCACTCTTGTGGCAGGACAAGTAGCTTACATCCTTCTAAGTTGGGAGCTGCTGATTGAAGGCTTAGTGTCTGCTATTTTAAAAGTGTCTTAGTTCTGGTTTAAGCACTTGGACTTTAGGCCAGTTATTTTACATTAAGAAGGTTTGTGGTCTGCACTCCTGTAGGAGGAGAGGGTAGATTCTGCCCTTCTGAGCTGGGAATTTCTGGTTAAAGGCTTATTGTGCCTGCTTATTTGAACTGTTTCTTTCTGAAATCGGTGCACCTTGTTTTCTGTAGCATAGCCTAGATTCAGACCTGTTGAATCTAGCTTTGTTTGTATAAGTTGAGCACTAATCCAGGACATCTTTTTTGGGAGAAGGTTTTCCTACACCCTAGTGGCAGGAGTGTGCAGTTAGAACTTGTCTGACTGAAGCCTGCTGAAACAGGGTCAGTTTTTAGCTTTTTTACTGGTTAATTGGGTAATTTCTTTAAATCAGTTTGCTCGTTTGCTACTGTTTTATATATATATATATATATATATATATATATATATATATATATATATATATATATAAATTGCACTTTATTCATCTGCTTTTACTGTGCTTCTGCTTCTTCCTATCTTCCTACTTTATTACTTTATTTTGCTTTTGTTGCCTTTTCTTAAAAGCAATCAATTGCATTTATTACTGCTTGTTAGTAGCCTGATTAATTTGTAGCTGTTATTCTAAGCCTTTTGGTTTAAGCACTTGGGCTTCAGGCCAGTGGTTTTACATTAAGAATGTTTGTGGTCTGCACTTTTGTGATAGGACAAGTAGCTTACATCCTTCTAAGTTTGGAGTTGCTGACTGAAGGCTTAGTGTCCGTTATTCTAAAAGTGTCTTAGTTCTGGTTTAAGCACTTGGGCTTCAGGCCAGTTATTTTACATTAAGAAGGTTTGTGGTCTGCACTCTTGTGGGAGGAAAGGGTAGAGTCTGCCCTACTGAGCTAGGAATTTCTGGTTAAAGGCTTATTGTGCCTGCTTATTTGAACTGTTTCTTTCCGAAATCGGTGCACCTTGTTTTCTTTAACATAGCCTAGATTCAGACCTGTTGAATCTAGCTTTGTTTGTATAAGTTGATCACTAATCCAAGCCATGTTTTTTGGAGAAGGTTCTCCTGCACCCTAGTGGTAGGAGTGTGCAGTTAGAACTTATCTGATTGAATACTGCTGGAACAGAGTCAGTTTTGAGCTTTTTTACTGGTTAATTGGGTAATTTGTTTAAATCAGTTTGCTTGTTTGCTACTATATATATATATATATATATATATATATATATATATATATATATATATATATATATATATAGATAATTGCACTTTATTCATCTACTTTTACTGTATTTGTGTTTCTTCCTACTTTATTACTTTATTTTGCTTTTGCTGCCTGTTCTTGAAAGTACTCAATTGCATTTATTCTGCTGCATTTATTATTGTTTGTTAGTAGCTTGATTAAATTGTAACTGTTATTCTAAGTCTTTTGGTTTAAGCACTTGGGCATCAGGCCAGTTGTTTTACATTAAGAAGGTTTGTGATATGCACTCTTGTAGCAGAACAGGTAGCTTACATCCTTCTAAGTTGGGAGTTGCTGATTGAAGGCTTAGTGTCTGTTACTCTAAAAGTGTCTTAGATCTGGTTTAAGAACTTGGGCTTCAGGCCAGTTATTTTACATTAAGAAGGTTTGTGGTCAGCACTCTTGTGGGAGGAGAGGGTAGATTCTGCCCTTCTGAGCTGGGAATTTCTGGTTAAAGGCTTATTGTGGCTACTTATTTCAACCGTTTCTTTCTAAAATTGGTGTGCCTTGTTTGCCTTAGCACAGACACGATTTAGACCTGCTGAATCTAGCTTTGTTTGTATAACTTGATCACTAATCCAGGCCATCTTCTTTTGGAGAAGGTTCCTTTGCACCCTACTGGCAGGAATGTGCAGTTAGAACTTGTCTGAAGACTGTTGTAATGGTGCTCAGATTTAGCTTTTTTATTGGTTAATTGATTAATTTGAATCAGTTTGCCTGTTTGTTACTATTTTTTTAAAATGCACTTTATTCATCAGCTTTTAGTGTATTTCTGTTTATTCCTACTTTATTACTTTATTTTTCTTTTGCTGCCTGTTCTTAAAAGTACTCAATTGCATTTATTCTGCTGCATTTATTACTGCTTGTTAGTTGACTGTGTAATTGTAACTGTTATTCTAAGCCTTTTGGTTTAAGCACTTGGGCTTCAGGCTAGTTGTTTTACATTAAGAAGGTTTCTTGTGGCAGGACAGGTAGCTTAAATCCTTCTAAGTTGGGAGTTGCTGATTGAAGGCTTAGTGTCTGTTATTCTAAAAGTGTCTTAGTTGTGGTTTAAGCACTTGGGCTTCAGGCCAGTTATTTTACATTGAGAAGGTTTGTGGTCTGCACTCTTGTGGGAGGAGAGGGTAGATTCAGCCCTTCTGAGCTGGGAATTTCTGGTTTATTGTGCCTGCTTATTTGAGTCTATATCACGTTGCTGAACTCTTTAAAGTTCGAACGTCATATGCTTGACACCATATGATCGAACTTTTAAAAGTTCAAACATTTCAACTGTGATCTCCATACAGTGCGGAATGGGAAGATTTCCCTTTTCTGCACTGTAGTGCAATCTCGGAGTTGGTATATTTAAAGAGCGGGGGGTGTGGGGTGCATGGGGCTTGCCCCCCCTGCTTAAACTGTTCAGGTAGGTTTTTTCTGTGGTTTATTTTTTTTTATTACATTTTTGAACTTTTAAAACTTCGATCATATGGTGTCGACCATATGACATTCAAACTTTTAAAAGTTTGATAATGTAATATAAACATGCTTATTTGAACTGTTTCTTTCTGAAACTGATGCACCTTGTTTGCTGTAGCATAGACTAGATTCAGACTTGCTGAATCTAGCTTTGTTTGTATAACTTGAGCACTAATCTAGGCCATCATTTTTTGGAGAAGGTTCCCCTGCACCCTAGTGGCAGAAGTGTGTAGCTAGAACTTGTCTGATTGAAGACTGCTGGAACAGGGCTCAGTTTTGAGCTTTTTTATTGGTTAATTAGTTTAAATCAGTTTGCTCGTTTGCTACTGTTATATTTAAAAAAAAAAAGTTCTAGCTTGTTTTCCTGTCTTTCCTGTTACTACAGTAGTTCAGATACAGATTTGCTGTATTCTGGACTGTATTGTAGTTTCTGAGTTCCCCAGACCTTTCTGTGTTAGAGGGAATCCTCTCAGCTTATCAGAGTGGTAAGCACTAGGTAGCCTATGTACTAAAGTGGAGTGGTTTCTAGCTCCCTTTCAACTTTCTCCTTTAACAGCCCATGTTTGCACAGGTTTGCGTGCCGCAGTGCCACTAAGCTAGGGTAAACTATTACTGGTACCAGAAAGTCTGCTCTTCAATTTTTCCCTTACATCTTGCTTGCTCTCTTTTTTCTTGCATTTAACTAGCTTATTCGCCTAGCACTTCATCTGGTTTCTTGTAGCAATTATTGTAGCACACATAAATGCTAACAGCACTAAACGCCCTATAAGGAAACAGCTCCAGTACTTATTAATAATGACCATCCCTCCTGGCATGTCTAAAGTTCAGTTTCCTGTGCTTTCTCCTATTAACCTGGTCAACTTGGGCATTCTGAGTCAGTGTAGCAACTGCCTCATGTACACAGAAAACCCTCTCTCAACACTCAGACTTGTGAGAGATGCACTTATATATCCAAACTGGAAGACATGCACTCTCCAGCCAAGACCAGCATAGCTGGTCAAGAGGAGAAGGTCAACACTTGCACCACACCACATGGAACACAAAGCCCCCCAGAACACCCATCACAGCTCTCACATAAAAACACAAACCACACACCCACCTTTGCAGAGGCTCTTGATACAAATCTACCCAAACAGCAGAGACCTCCAAATCAGAAATGCACTCAACCACCACAACACAGCACAAATCACAAGACACATAGCTCACCTACACAGTGTGCCATTCAACCTAAGTCCCTAAGGCAAAACAGCTTGCCCAATACACTAATCATAGGTGACTCGATAGTGAGGCACACTGATGTCCCACTCACTAGGTTGAATAAGGAGAAGGTAACAGCCAGCTGTCTGTCAGGTGCCAGGATCTGACACATAACACACACACTCAGGTCACTCCACAAGTACAAGTATGACTCTGTCATTGTCCATGTCGGTGTGAATGACCTGAGATTTACTTCCCTGGACTACATGAAAACAGACATGGAGGAGCTCTCGGATTATGTGGCCCAGGCAGATATGACCCTAGCCCTGAGCACCATCTGACCATCACCCAGAATGATACTGCAGTACAAGCAGAAAATGATTGACTTCAACAATTGGCTACATTTCTAGTGTCATTCTAAGGAGATCCAGTATCTGTCTCCTTGGGATTACATGACTGACAGACCTCGATGCTTTGCCAGAGATGGCTTGCATCTGTCACCCTAGGTTTCTGGATACTGGCTAAGGCTCTTGCCACCCCTGTAGTGCCTTTTTTAGGCTGTTCCAAAGACAAAATTACAACCATAACAGCTATAAATAAATGCAATCTGAGGGTCATGCTGCTCGATGCTAGAAGTCTAAATCTCAAGATGCACTCACTCGAAGCACTCCTCAAAATGGAGAACATTGACATTTGTACTGTAATGGAGACCTGGTTTAAAGCAGCATAAAGCACCCCTGCACTACCAGGCTATAACTCATTCCACACCTTTTGGCCCCAGAAAATGGACCGAAGCTCCAAAGGCGGTGGCGTCTCCATATTCATAAAGGATATGCACACCTGCAGACTAGTAGCCCAGCATAACGCATCAGAGATACTTCACGGACAACTAATAGTGGGTAAGACAGAGATTCAGGTCGTAGCCTGCTATAGGTCCCCAACCATGTCCCAAGACTCTCATTCCACGTTCCTAAGTACCATGGAAACTATTAGGGTCCAACCCAACACTCTCATACTGGGTGACTTCAACTAGCCCTCCATCAACTGGGAAAACTACTCATGCACTAATACACTTGCCCAGTGCTTCCTGGAATTCATTAATTCCAATGCGCTGGACCAGCTCATTCTTACCCCCAACAGAGGAAGCAGCATCCTGGTTATTACTAACATGGCAACAACTGCTCAACATCAGTAGTCAATTCGTCCCTGGTTAGATCCAACCACAAACTAATTACCATGGAAATCCACATCTCACCCACACCACCAGCAAAGGTAACCACCATGAAAAACTTCTCCAAAGCTGACTTTGGGCTCCTAAAAACAGAGGTGGATAACTTCATGGCACCCATGCAAATGGAAAATAGGTGCATGACCGCCGAATCATACATCATTGCACTGTACAAACTCGTACATAAATGCATGGAACTAGCCATACCCAACAGAACCAAAATGCTCTCCTCCAAAGAAAGGAAGCCAATATAGTGGTTCCCTGCCATTAACAAATTCTACAACAGAAGGGAGAACCTATTGCAGAAAAAGGTGAAGTTCCAAGACTGGAAAAACTCCCTTATTAGCCTCAACAAACAGTTGAGATCCCTCATCAAAACCTCTAAAGCCAGCTATGAAGACAGAATTGCGGCAGACACTAAAAACAACCACAAAGCCTTCTACAGTTATATCAAGAATCTCCACGGCAATACCCAGATTTGCTCTGAATTACTGCACAGTGGTACCTCCTATACTGAGCCAACAGATATTGCCAACGTACTGGCTGACAGATTCAGTGCCAATTTTACCCCTCTCTACCCCCCTAAAGGACCAATCATAATACCGGAAGAATCCCAGGCACCCAGCATTACTGCAGCACAGGTTAAAGCTGCATTGTCCAAGGCCAAGAATACAGCTTCCATGGGATGCGACAATATCCCTGGCTGTGTTCTACATGAACTACAAAGTGGACTGGCACCACACCTGTGTGCCCTGTTCAGTCACAGCCTCACCTCAGTCTTTGTCCCTACAGAATGGCGCACTGCTGCAGTCATCCCTCTCCATAAAGGGGGAGCGACTACAGACCCTAGGAATTATTGCCCCATTAGCCTAACAAGTCTGATATGTAAGGCTATTGTGTGTATCATCATGGACGTAATTAACAAGGATATAGGGAATCTCCAAACTCTGGATCCCACGGAATTTAGTTTTCTGAAGGGTAGATCATGCCTGCTTGACCTAGTTGACTTCTTAGAGTCAGTCACCAGAGGTGTGGATGAGGGCAAGGCAGTTCATGCATCCTACCTCAAGCTGGCCAAGGCCTTTGATACCATTCCCCACTCAGATTGATAGACTCGCCAAACTAGGCATCAACCCCTATATCACTAGGTTGTTTGCAAATTGGCTCACAGATAGAATCCACAGTGTGAAAGTAGCAGACTCCAAGTCAGACTGCCAACCAGTCACAAGTGGAGTCCTACAGGGAGTAGTCCTGGGTCCTCTCCTGTTTGGCATCTACTTCTCAGACGTCCAGGCCAACACAGAAGGACTCTGGCTGACCAAGTTCACCAATGATTGCAAGCTGGGAGCCATTATTAACTCCCCTAGTGATGTAGACATCCTACAGAAAGCCTCACTGAGACCAACGACTGGTGTTGAAACCATGGCCTTAAGCTTAATCCCAAAAAATGTGTCATCATTCCCTTTGGGAAAAAATTCAGTTCCCACTAATTACCACATTGATCGTAGCCCACTGAACACTGAAGGCATTATAAGAGATCTGGGGACACAGGTTGACAACAATCTCTCCTTCGACCACCACATTGCCACTGTGGTCAGAAAGTCCTTCTATGTGGCACATCTCATTACCAAGGGTTTTGCATCCAGGAGGAAAGAGGTCATCATCTCTCTCTCTCTCTACTCTTACCTCATTAAACCAATCATTGAATATAATGCCCCATTTGGCATGTACCTCATTAAACACCTGCAAATGCTGGAAAGGCCACAAAAGTACCTCATGAAGAGGATCCTAGACCTTAAACACATGCCCTACATGGACAGACTCAAAAAACTCCAGCTTTTCTCTGTCTCATATTGTCTATTAAGAGGCGATCTCTGCTTGACTCACAAAGCCATGCCTGACTCAGCCCTGTTAGAAATGTTACACCTAAAGAAATCCCATTCCCTCCACACCACACACTCCAGGGACCTCAACCTCATTACCACACTCAACAGAACATGTTGGAGGGACAGGTTCATAACCCAGAGACTGCCCATGGTCTGGAATAGACTTCCCATACATGTAAAGCAGAGCACCTCACTGGCCCTTTTCAAGAGAAATCTTGATGAGTGGGTGGGAAATAGAAAGTTCACCCCGGAGATCACTCCAGTGGCTCTACTTGATAGAGGCAGCAGGAACTAATGGTTGCATGATGCCAGGGCACTTCTATGGGCTAGGCTTGTAAAGGCCCCAGGGCCGTTGGCCTAGTACACACCTATGAACCTATTATAAAACATGCCTTTGAGTAAAGTCTATGGATTTGATGCTTGAATTCCTTTATCCTTAATGAGAGGTCCCCAGTAAAAGGATGGCTCTTTTTTCCAGAAGGATGTAATCACTTTCTTCCCTAAAATCAACAACAAATATAAGAGCAAGTGCTGAGGCTTGGGCACACAATGTTAGAGTCATATCCTATAAGGAAAAGGGAGGCAGTGCTCAAGACAGCCCTTGACTGTAACCTGTAGCAAATATCATGAAGCATTTATTCAAAGAGTATAAGTCTAAGCATGGTGAAAAACGTCCCATCATGTGTCAAGGTCTTGTGAGTTACAACTTCAGTAAGTAGACAGAGTGGTAAGGAACATATGAGAAAGTTGTAGAGGTGTAAAAATGTATCTAAGAAAGCATTGCAAATCTAAAAAAACTGTATCTGTGTAGTTTAGTGGCATACCTGGAGATATGTGTCTGGATAGGCCAGATTTCAGAGAGAATGTTAATATGAAAATATTTTCCCACATCAGCCTATGAACATCCAAAAAAGGAGTTTTATGTCCTAAAAATATTTTGTATAATCTAGATATAAGTCCTTTAACTGTAATCATTGCCCTCCTAGATTCTGCCCACTGATCCACAGCAGCCAATTAGACCTGCCTGGAAGTTGAACCTAATTTTGTTTATGAAAAAAGGGTCAATAAGTTCTCCATCCAAGCTTTGTCAGAGTCATGTAGCCCCAGGCTACCTTTCATATAGAACCAGACCACTGGAAGATCACCATTCAATAACTGGTCCCAGTGTAAGCAGGAATATGTCCTCAATTTGGACATTATTTTATATCTTTCTGGGTTCCACACCCACAGACGAGATGGGACAAAGGGTATCTCACTAGACAGAGGTCTTCCATACTAATGCAGCAGACTTTAGGAGTAGCTAATGTTAATTAGTAATGTGGTCTGCCCTGGAAATGTTTGCAGAATCCACTTTATTCATCTGGTCAGCCAAGTAAAATTTTACTCTTGAAGGAAAAAGTGAACACCTTCAAGAGATCATGGTCACCTTTCACTCCTATGGGAGTTCAGTTGAGCTGTGGGGATGGGGACATGTTAGTGTGTGTGTCTATAGGAGCATGAATGAGGCTGAATGAATAGTGTGTGTGTGTGTGTGTGTGTGTGTGTGTGTGTGTGTGTGTGTGTGTGTGTGTGTGTGTGTGCGTGCATGCGCATGTGTGTGTGTGTGTGTATGTAATTTGTATGTCTTCTCATCAACACCTTGGCAACAATGTCCCTAGGTAATCACCCTCTCCGATGGTTTGAATCCTACCTGCGCAATAGACAACAGTCCATCTTATGGCAGAACAAACTCTCAAATCTCCTACCCAACACTCTAGGTGTCCCACAGGGGTCTATCTTGGGACCACTTCTGTTTTCCATTTTTATCAATGACCTCCACACTGTAATTCCTGAAGCCATCTGCATTCAATATGCAGACAACTCAACGTTGATCTGCGCTACCACCTCGCAAACAGAACTGCTATCAATAACTCAGAGTACTTTCAACCCTAGCAGAGAACTGGCTTGCCGCTCGCTGTCTGATTCTCAGCCCTACTAAAACAAAGCTCCTACTTTTCACCCCCACTCAAAGATCCACGGCATTCTTTCTCTCCATTAAGGCAAATAACATTACCATTATCTCTCCAGATGCCCATACAAAACTACTAGGAGTTATTATAGACAACAATCTTAAGTTTGATGTGCACGTCAACAAAACAGTCAAAACCATTGACAGAAAACTGGGCTCACTTTATAGGATAAAGCCATTCCTTACCCCATATGCTAGGACCTCCATTACCCAATCCCATCTACTCTCTACACTCTACCATGCTTCCCCTTTACTGGCCAACCTAAATAAATCTGATCTTACTAAACTCTCAAGCTGCTATAATAACATAGCTAGATTTGAAACTGGTCTACCCTGTAGAACCCATCATTGTAAAAATCTAAATTATCTTGGATGGCTAGAGCTACCCAGGCAGATTCAATATAATCAACTCATTGTTGCTCACAAAGCACTTAACCAACCAGATAATACACCTGCCCTGAAAAACATCATCTACCCCCACTCCAACTCCAGATCACCCCAGTCATCTAACAGACTATTAGTGCAAACCATCATATCCAACATCTCAGCTGGTGACTCCCTGTTTGCCAACTCTGCTGGAAAAATTTGGAATTCCCTTCCTGCTAACATTACCCTGGATACCACCCTAACTCAATTCAAAATAGTTCTCAAGGAGTATTTTAAGTCTCAATGGATATGTCCCTGCTCCAAGCCTGACTAAATCTTTATGCATACTGGTGTATCTATCCTATGATTGTAAGTGCTACTCAAATATCTTTGTTATGCCAGTTTAGAAGATTGTTAGACTGTACAAATTTAAATGTACTAGAATAAGTGGTATATTTCCATAAATTTAACTAGACTGTAAAATGTGTTATATTTATATTATGTTATGATTACTCCTGTTTGACATGACATTGTAATGATTGTATATGTATACCTTTGGAGCTTTTCTCCCTGGGCCTCTGCTGAAAATGGACATGTATCCAGTCGGACTATCCCGGTCAACAAATATAAAATAAAATAAATAAATAAATACTTGGTTCCTGCATCCTGCAGTACTTATGATGTAAAGGAAGCAACTGATTCTAGAGTGTGATCCTTGGTTTCCTTGTTTTGTTGGCTGTTGAGATTGTGTTTATTATTTGATTGTGTGTAAACTGGACAATGTGAAGTCTAAGAGTTAAGGTTAATATTTTAACACTGAAAATTTCTTAATGTAGTTTCTTTTTACAGACATATGGGTGTAAAATGTACTATGCTAGGTTACAACAGAGTTTATCTGACACTTAGTTCAGATAAGTAAGTCTATGACCTAATGAGCTCCTTCCTGTAGTTCATGTATTTATTCCTTCAGCCTTTATTTGCCTACTGTTTGTCTCTCATCACGTCACTTCACCAGACAGTGCTCCTAGGCTGCCTCTGAAAAGGAGCACTTCTGTTCACTAGGCTGTCCCGGGATGTTAGCAAATGTGTTACCTAATTACTTCCTCATTATATGCCTTTTGACTATGAATGCTAGCAATCTCTTGCAGTTCATTGGGTTGTCAGATACACTTTCAATAAATGTGAGTTTCAAGGGAATATACGTTTACTGTTGTGCATACTAAGTCTGTTTTCAATGTGGGAATTTTTTGCTTTGTTTCACAAGTGGCTGTTAAATGTTTTTGCTGTAAAATTTGAAATAAGTTTTAAATTAAATCCAACTCTCTATGATCATTTTAAAAGTAAACAAGAAAATAGTAGCTACATTAACAGGTTTTATGGTGACTGGGGAGAGACAAACAAGTAATGGGATATTGGCTCAACTAGGGGACCGCAATTTATTGTCCTGCCTAGGTCCCCCTCTGACCATGGGACCTTAGCTCTATCTATGAGAGACCTCTGAATCTCAGCAGCTTGACTTATCACAACTTTGGTCTGCCTTTTTGTGTGGTCTAAGGAGTGTTTTACACTCACACACCGTCACCTGGTTAAAGTTCCTCAGATAAATGAGTTGCTTTGTTATCTTAGTTTGTATGTATCAAGTCTGAACATCTATCATGGATCTACAGTCATCACCATGGATTAAATATCCTGTAGAAGCGCAGCTCCTAGGGCAAACTAACTGATAACAACTTGCAAGACCAATGTTTTTTCTTACATCACAGTATTTCAAGGCAGGAACCTCTACTACTAGTTTCTTAAAAAAATCTTAAATCTGCAGTCTTGTTTGTGCCTCCATCATCTGTCAGAATTCTTTTCTAGGAGCTTCTATAGTAGTAAGAACATGAGACAGACTGGATATGAATGGACTGATTCTGTATAATACCCCAAAATCTCTAAAGTGCTTAATTATCCTCGGGCTGTCCCATCATAAGTACACAGTAGACGTTCTTTGAGTCAGGTCTTTACATCTGACAAATATACAAACCTCTCAACCTCTTAGAGCAAGAAATTTGGACAAACCCATAAATAATGGGGTTACAAAGGCCCCAAAATAGGGGCATTTTTAAATGCTGCTCTTCAAACTTAGAAAGTTGATAAAATAACAGGTTTTATTTTACCATGGATTTTCTGAAGGGTATGATGTTTGAAACTCAAATGTCTGTCATTGTTTTCCAACCTCAATCCTCAATGATTTGCCAGTGATTTGCCAGAAAACCAAAATTTTATTTGGAGTAGACCAAAATTATGAGGCAAAAATCTGGACATTCTGTAAAAATCTGGACAGTTGAGAGGTATGCCAATATATTTCATTGAATGAACCCCAATCTGACAAGTTTCAGGGGTCATTTTGGCAGTGCAGTATTGCAATCTGCCCAATAATCTTCTCAGTCTATGGTCATACTAGGCCTTGATCTGACCCCAGAACAGGATGTTAGTGTGGTTAACTGTCCTCTCCATTCATTCCAGTACATAGGCCACTAATGCTATGAAATACTTTATTACTACATTCCAAATGGCATACACAGGTGCCTGTATCATCTGAGTGGCATGTTGCATGTACACAACCTGAAGCTTGGGTCATCAAGATTTATTTGGCAAAAGGCATGATTTACATCTAGAACAGATAAGTGTGGTATGTAGTCCTGAAAGTTTTACTAAAATTCAGATTTTGTTAGGTTTTACTAGTTACCAAGATGTTCACCCAATCCATGGCCTCTGTTTATTCCACAATGACCGTTATTTGCTTCATATGCTTAAAGTTCTGTTTGATTCTGAGTGTCACTGCAATAGTGTCTTTCTGAGAGCATAAACTACATGTACCGCATTAAGTTTAAGCTACATACTGCATAGTGCAGATAAATATTCCAGACTGGTATGTGGATCTTTATAGTTTGCAAAAATATCCACGTTGGAATCATGCCTGTCATCCTTAGCTCAAGAATTCTAGACAAAGCTAAAAATAATGGGGTGACAAAAGGTCAAAAATAGGCACAATTTTTAAATATTGCTCTTATAAACCTATAACATTGATGAAATAACAGGTTTTGCACTAAGCATGCATTTTGTGAAGGATATGAACTCAGAAACTCAAATGTCTATCATTTTAGTGACTTCAATCCTCAGTGATTTGCTAGAAAACCACAAATTTTATGAGGAATACACCATAGCTATTAGGCAAAAATCTGGACAGTTAAGAAGTAAGACTGGAATCTAAACTTGCAAGCAGAGGTATACTAATGAGGGTGCAGTTTACACTGGGTCCAAACAGTAAGGTGGTGCAGCCTTCACATATAATCCAGAGCTGAATCCTTTAAGAAAATTTGCTATGCTTTAAGAAAGCCCTCTCAATATGTGTGTCCCTGTGTGTGTCAATGCATGCAAAATGTTGCTTACCTATTCTACATTCTACACACAGAGTTTAAATACAACACTTGCATTGTTGCCACTACTCCTCTGACTCCATGGGACTAGGTAGTGTGTCTTCTGTTACTTCTGTTAAGGGGTGTTTCCACATTCTGCGGGACTAGGACTGTTAAGATAGTGTCTACCTAGTGTGTGTGTGTGTGTGTGTGTGTGTGTGGTGTGTGTGTGTGTGTGTGTGTGTGTGTGTGTGTGTGTGTGTGTGTGTGTGTGTGTGTGTGTGTGTGTGTGTGTGTGTGTGTGTGTGTGTAAAATGTCCTAGGATTGGTAGGTTAGTTAATTTCCTCAGGCTCAAGCTTCAGTGCCTTTTCAAGGAATTGTGAGCTTCAGTGCATTTTCAAGGAATTGTGAGCTTCAGTGCATTTTCAAGGAATTGTGAGCTTCAGTGCATTTTCAAGGAACTGTGAGCTTCAAGGGAAGAGAAGTTTACTGCTGCTCATGCTAAGTCTGCTTTCCATGTGCAATGGTTTTACTTAGCCAATGGCCATAGCACAACAGGTATCACACTTTCTTTTGATGCAGAGGGCTGTGGGTTCTACTCCCACAGCATGTAGATGGATTGCTGATACTGTGTTGTACATTAAGGGGGGGGGGGGTCCTGCAGTCCTGAGTGTTTCCTCCTTCAAATGAGATGCCTAGTAATGATGAACATGTTTTCAGTTTGCAATCCATTCTCTACTGCAATATTACCAGCTTATCATTTTTTTATGTAACATAGGTGATTTGTTCTTCAAGGGCAGAAGGCACTGAATTTGTAGATGAAAGACTGAAATATAAAGTTGTTTAATAGCAACAACCTCTTCATTAATTACAGATCTTTAATGTGAAATTACTCAGAAATTACTCAGATAACTTCTGCATAGACTGTGCATATTGACAGGTATTGGTGGATTGCAATGGAGTTTGAGTACCTTTTATGGTAAAATGTTCTGAAATGGGCAGTTTTGTCATTATTGGGTCATACATTTTGTTTCTTTGCTTACTGGAAAAAATGTTCAAAACTACAAATTTAAAACACAATATCACAAGTGTTGCTGTATTATATAAGGAATATAATTTAATACAATCAGGAAGGTGAATCAAAGAACCCATGCATGTACGCATGGTCCTAAAAATGTGTGCAAGGGGCCTATGGTTTGAAAACAGCCTAAGGTATGAACTGGCACCTCACCTAAGTGTCATGTTTAATCATAGCCTCACCTTAGGTTTCGTGCCAACTGAGTGGCGCAGAGCTACAGTTATCCCACTCCACAAGGGGGGATCCAACTTGGATCCTGGAAACTACCGTCCCATCAGTCTGACAAGCCTTATCTGCAAGGCCATGGAGCGTATTATCATGGAACTTATAAACAAAGACATTGGCAACCTTCAAACACTGGACCCCACCCAGTTTGGGTTCATGAAGGGCCGATCGTGTCTCCTGAACCTGATTGACTTCTTCGAACCAGTCTCCAGAGCCATGGACAAGGGTAAGGCAGTCCACACAGTCTATCTAGAACTTGCCAAGGCCTTTGACACCATCCCCCACTCTGGAGTCATAGATAAACTTACTAAGCTGGGCATTAATCCCTACGTCACCCAATGGGTTGCTAACTGGCTTACTGATAGAACCCATACTGTAAAAGTAGCCGACTCCAAATCCAGCTCCAGACAAGTGACAAGTGCAATACCTCAGGGTTCAGTCCTGGGACCGGTCTTGTTTGGCATCTACTTCTCTGAAGTACAGGCCAACACTAAGGGACTCTGGCTAACAAAGTTCACAGATGACTGCAAACTGGGAGCCATTATTGAATCCCCAAATGATGTGGATACTCTACAAAAGGGCCTTACAGAAACAGATGCTTGTTGCCAGAGCCATGGACTCAAGCTCAATGCCAAGAAATGTATAGTTATCCCCTTTGGGAAAAAAACATGTATCCGTGAATTACCATATAGGTGGCAGTACACTAAACACCAAAAATGTGAAAAGAGACTTAGGGACACAGGTGGACAGTGGTCTCACCTTCGATAACCACATTGCCACAACAGTCAGGAAATTCTTCTATGTGGCACACCTCATCACTAAGGGCTTTTCATCCAGAAAAAAGGAGGTAATTGTCCCACTGTACTCACCCCTCATTAGACCCATTATAGAAGACAACGCCCCATTTGGTATGTACCTCTCAAGACATCTGCAACAACTGGAAAGGCAGCAGAAATACTTCACTAAAAGAATCACAGGCCTAAAGCAGATGCCCTACGCTGACTGCCTTAAAAAACTCCAGCTATACTCTGTCACATATCGTCTACTCAGAGGCGATCTCTGCTTAACATACAAGGCCATGTCAAACCCAGAGCTGTTGGACATGCTACACTTAAAGAAACCCCAATCCCTCAAAGCCACATGCTCCAGGGATCTAAACCTTGTCATCACAATAAACAAAACATGCTGGAGGGATAGATTCCTGACCCAGAGACTCCCCAGACCCTGGAACAGATTGCCCATACATGTCAAGCAGAGTGCTTCTTTGGCCCTCTTCAAAAGGAACTTGATGATTGGATGGGAGAAAGGAAATTCATCCCGGGGATCACGTCAGTCACCCTGTTAGACAGGGGTCCAGGGAAGTAAATAGTGTGGGAAGAAATAGCCAGGGAATTGTTATGGCTAGGCTTGTATAGGCCCTAGGGCTGATAGCCTAGTACCAATCTATGAACCTATGAACCTATAAAGGCACACTTATTTGCCTGTGGTCATATGCATTTTCTTTTAATCTAGGCTTCAATGCAATTTCAATGAATGTGAGTTTCATCAGTAGAGAAGTTCACAGTTAATGCTGTCTGTTTTTATTGTGAGACTGTATTGTTTGCTTAGCAAAGTCTATCAGTGTTTGTGCTACAAAATTCGAAATGAAAGTTTTAAATTAAATCCAATAGCTGCAGTCGTTGTAGAATTAAAGAAGAAAATAGTGTGCACACTGAGAAGGGTGTGTGTGTGTGTGTGTGTGTGTGTGTGTGTGTGTGTGTGTGTGTGTGTTTGTGTGTGTGTGTTTGTGTGTGTGTGTGTGTGTGTGTGTGTGTGTGTGTGTGTGTGTGTGTGTGTGTGTGTGTGTGTGTGTTTATATGGGGGACCCCAATCCATTACCCTGCCTAGGGCCCCATTTTACCATGATCTGGCTCTGAAGTAAATGTTTAGTTTCTTCCTCTTGCATGTGTCTGTGTGTCCATGCTTGAAAAGTGGTATAGGATTGGATGAAATTCAGAAGGAATTACGGACAAGACTGGACAGAACCATGGTAATTTTTAAAATTTAACAGCAACCTTCTGATTGTACAGTAGTACAATGCAGTAGAGATTCTTGTGGCAGAAAAGTTTTTTTTTGTTTGTTTAACTGAATCCAGTGAACTGGAGTAATCATAGCAAGTAAATTAACCAGGGCATTGTGGACTACCAGACTGAAGGTAAGCATTTTTTTTATGTGAATATAAAAGATTTTCTTTTTATTTTTGCAGAGGGAGAGAGGGGATGGTGGCTAAGCTAGTGTGTGTGTGTGTGTGTGTGTGTGTGTGTGTGTGTGTGTGTGTGTGTGTGTGTGTGTGTGTGTGTGTGGGAGGAGGGGGGGCATTATTGTAACCTAGTACCCCTCATGGATGCGCAGTAGTAAGGCCCACCCAAACCCTGTCCACCACGAAACACCCAGTGACATGCATGAATATTCATGAAGATGTCCTCACCAGCCTCATGGATATTTATTAGGTATTCAGTACGTTGATTCAGGGAAATAAATATTAAACTAAACATTGATTTTATTGGCTGCTATGAAGACCCATTTCATACAGTAGCAAGCTTTGTTGTGTACTACAACCCATGAAAGAAGACACTCATTGGAAAACAACTATCAGCTAGTGAAGAATATACTGATCACAACAGCTACGGCCACTAACAAAGAACAGTCAAAAATTACCTCAGGCTGTTGTTACCCAAATACTATTCAGAGAATAAAGATACAGAAGCTGGAGCTACTGGGCATGTCTTTGGTCCAGTCCACGTACCTACCAAGCAAACAAAGTACAAAAATAAACAAGACACTGAAAGGAATAGTTCCAGCTCTCAGAGGATAATCAATATTATTTTCCTTTCATGTCCCACAAAGAAGCAACATCTGATTACCACTTTGAAGTACCAGGTAACTTCAAATCAACCATGGCATGTCCAAAATCTCAGAAACCCTTTTCTGGTATGTCCTACGTTTAGCCAAACAAACAAATATGAATAACCAAATTCCCATTTAAAAGAATAATATTTGTTTATTTTTTTGTACACCAAAGTTTACAAAGAAGACATAGTATCACAAAATTCTATTTTTCAGTACTAGTATACAATTATGCCTAGAATGAAAACTAATGCCCTTTTGGTTGGCATTTGAAATTGTGATTGGATTGGAAATCACTTTCTATGAGGGGGCATCAGCCTCACTTAACCCTCACCACATGCATTATTTAGCATTTTTTAATTGTGACATTCCATTATTGAAACTTGTCATGATATCACTGGCAAATCTGCATGTCAGTCAATCATGCATCATTTGCATGTGACATCACAGCCATTTGACATGTCACTCAAACAGATCACACCCACTTCTGCAATGTCCGACCATTGGTACTACGATACAATTATTTCTGGATGTGTGTGTGTGTGTGTGTGTGTGTGTGTGTGTGTGTGTGTGTGTGTGTGTGTGTGTGTGTGTGTGTGTGTGTCTGTTTTCATTTGTTTAAATATTTTGAAACTGGATATTTATGTTTTTTTTTTTACATTTCTGCTCCAGGAGTCAATATGCTAGGTCTGCCTCTGTTCCCAAGGTCTGCTTTTCTTGTCTTGCATTGCTTCCACACAGTAGCCTGCTTCTTCTCCACTATACCTCTACTAGCTGACAGTTTAAGGGGCAAGGTCTTGCCATGCTAAGCATGGTTACTATGTATGCCTTTCCTAGTAGTGCTGTGACAGTGTAAAATATATTCCATATCAGTCCCTATATTTCTTTCCCCCTTTTTTCTTTTTTTTTGCAACTACTTTCATTAAAATCTAATTTCTCAAAGTTTCTGTTTCAAAGGTATATTTCTTTAACATTCTAGGCACTGAACCTAAACTACAATACTCCTTCCATCTCATATAGCACTGCTAGGGCCATTCCAGCTCTTTTCTCCCATACCTGCTTTCCACCCATGTAGCAAGCCTGTGTCTTTTTCCTCTGGTGTTTATTCGCTTACCTAGAATAACAGTTACAGCTGAACATATAAGCCCATATGAACAGACAAAACAGACAAAGAAAGAGAGGAATGTGGAAAGATGCAGATAATATGCACACATACAGAAAGGAAAAACAAAAGTCAGACTTCTACGGATAAAATGATGGATAAACAGGAACGGAAAACTAATAACAGACACTGCATAAAGTCACAACTGCTTCTGAAGCTGGTATAGTCCATTGGTTTACCTACACCAATATGACACAGAGAATACAGGTGTATTATGTATTTGTGGTTTGGATACGCCTTTATACAGTACAATATGAGCTATAACAAAGGAAATATGGCCTTAAAAGTAGATAATAATCTCAGTCGCTGCTACTTTCAAAAATACCACCTGCTAAAACAGTCTTGTTATGTGTGGATTCTTTACTGACAGTTTCTGACTCCTCCCAGTCAGAAAGTCTTTATTCCATAAATCGCAAACATCTCCTGCCTAAATAGTACAGTGTAATAACAATGTTGCCCTGCTCGCTCATGCGTAGGCTTTTTCCCTGTTATGGTTTTCTAAACACAGGAGGATCACATTTCAGTTAAATAAGATAATTTTTTCAACTGAGTGTATAGTTTAACTGCCAATTTTGTAAGTCTTCAGGCTGCAAAGAAAATAGTAAAATCAGTGCCACCATTATCTTGTCAAATGCTTTCCAAAACATGACATTTCTTCACAACTGCCTTGGCTGTACCTACCTGAAAGACCACACATTGCCTTATAAAATGTGATGTATTAATATATGACCTTAAAATTAGCTCTCAGCCCATAACAAACAGAACCTGTTGTTGTTGTTGTGTCTTTCGGCTTTTCCCGGTTAGGGGTCGCCACAGGTCGCCATTACACCAGTCTTTCTTGCCGGTCCGCTAATGATTGGCTGTAGATTTTTACGTACCAAATTGCCAGCCCTAATGCACAACCTTCAACGAAGGTACCCCCATTCATGCATGTCTCTGCACAGAAGACGCTTTAGCTGAGAATTGAACAGGACAACGTCTTACTGTGAGGCGACAATGCTACCGCAGCACCTTGTACTGTCAATTATTCTTTTTTTTTTCAAAACAAGTTTATTGTTTTAACATATAAGAGAAATATCATAACAATTTTATACAAATAATTAAAAATAGGTATTATTATAATATTCAACAAAACAACTAAAGTATTTACAAAGACATCCACTACAATCAGATCAATTAATTAAACTAAAATACTGTGCTATTGAAATTAGAATTTTTTTAACAAATTTTGTAAATTATCCCATACAATAAAATGTGATGTTTTTCTAGTTGTTCTCATTCTAATTGTGCTTATTTCCATATGACACATTATATTCATAACATTTTTAAATTCATTGAACGAAGGAGGTGTATCTGAAATCCAATTTCTAGTTATTATTTTCCTAGCCACTGCTAGGATAGACCATAACAAGGGAAGCTTAATCTTTTTAACACATTGAGGTACAGGTGTATTTAATAATATAAGAGACTTAGAAATAATGAAATTATCTGTAAAAAGAGCCTGCAAAAATTCATTAATTGACTTCCAGTATTCTTTCAACTTCATACAGTCATAAAACATATGAGCCCAGTCAGCATTAATTTCTACATTACATCTCTTACATAGATTATCTTTATTATTAATTTTATTCATCATCAAAGGTGTATAAAAAGATCTATGTAAAAATTTCCATGTATAAAGTCTCCAGACAATGGAAGATGTAGTTCTATAAGCAGATTCCAATATATATTGTTTATCTTGTTGAGTTGGTGGGTCCCCATTAATAGAGGTGAAATAATTCCAGTATGAATCTACATTGTAAAAAGTTTCTTGTCTGATAATTTTATGTATATATGAAAGTTTACCTTTATCAGAAACTTTGTGCTGTAAATTTATTATCAAGTAATCAATCAGTTTTGGAATAGATTCTTTAACTGTTATAGACATTAGATCTATTCTATCAATGAGATGTTGTCTAAAGATCTGAATCTCTAACCAGCAAGTTTCTCTTAGATCAAATTCTTGTTTTAAGAAATCTAGATTTTTAACTTTATTATCAGATATCAGCTGATACCAGTACTTTAGATTATTATCTATAGCTAAATGAGCTCCTTCAGAAGTAGATGACATAAGCATACCCTGAGTATAACTTATAGGGAATACAATAAAATTCCATTCCCTATACTTAGGGTACATGAATATAAAGTTACAATAACTAATAATAATATTTAATGGGTAACAGACCATATGTTTAGGTGTAATAGGTGAAGTACAAAATTCCTTTAGCAACCACAACATGGAGTTATTTATAATCATATTTTTATGTGTTAAGGAGATTTTCATGAAGTGCATACTAATTAGCTCCCAATAATCTTTCCATTTTGCAACATATGACCGATCTATTAATAAAGTAATAACTTTTATAATAGAAGAGATAATATATAAATTAAAGTCTGGAAAAGAAATACCCCTTGAGACCAGCTATTAGTATGTTTCTTTAATGCAATCCTAGGTCTATTAGGTGCCCATAAGAAATGTAACATTAGTGTATTCAGTTTCTTGATAGTTATTTTTGTAGGTGAAAGTATTATTGATTGTATTAAGTATAAAATCTTGGGGAATATTATCATTTTAATAATTGTAAGTCTCTCCTCCATAGTAAAAACATATTATTCCAGGTATTAAAAAGATTTTGTATATTAAGAAAACAGGTATTATAGTTATTATATATAATAGATTTAATATCTTTAGATAGTATTATACCTAAATAATTTATCTGACCTGAGTTGGGTACATATTTAGTAAAATCACTAATGAGAGTATTTTTTCGTATATATATGTAGTATTTTAGTTTTTCTTCATTGAATATTAAACCAGAAATACTTTTAAAATTCATCATTTTATCAAATAAAGACTGCATAGAAGAATTAGATCCTGCTGATGTAATTAGAACATCATCTGCAAAAGTTGAATTTTTGATGTTGTATTTTCTTCTATTTCAAAACCCTCTATGTCAGTACTGTTTCTAATCAAATTAGCCCAAGGCTCCATTACTAAAGTGAATAATAGTGGAGAAAGTGGACATCCTTGCTTTGTACCTTTAAGAATGGGTATTTTCTGTGAAACATATGTTCCTACCTTAATATAAGCCAGCATTCCTTTGTATAAATGCTCAATTAAATTTACAAATGCATCAGAGAAATTTGTGCATTTCAGTAAGGTAAACAGATAGTCCCAACTTACTGAATCAAATGCTGAACCTATATCAAGACTAATAAGTGTTAAATCTTTCTTTTTCCTATTTGCAAAATCAATTAATGTTAAAGTTCTTCTTATATTATCAAAAGTATTTCTATTTACAATGAAGCCCATCTGATCTATGTCTATAATGCGGGATAATTGTCTTCAATCTATCAGCAAAAATACTCATAAACATTTTATAATCAACATTAAGTAATGAGATGGGTCGATATGAAGAACATCTAGTTGGATCTTTATTAGGTTTTAAAATTGGTGAAATAAATGTATATTGCCAAGATGGGGGTTATTAACTCAGTTTGGGCCAGAATAAAAACCTTATGTATTAATGAATATGTAGTTTTAGAAAGGATTTTATATATCTCTGGTATAATACCATCATTACCCGGTGCTTTGTTTGATTTAAGCTTATTTATTTGTGTAATAACTTCTGTATATGAAATACTCTTGTCCAATAGTTTAATCTGTTGTTTATTAAGCTTTTATTCATGTTTGTGGTTATAAACTCCTTTATTTTATCTTTAGGTTCCATGTTAATGTTGTTATGGTTAATCTTGTGAAAGTGATTTCTAAATTCATCCAGTATTTCTGGTATACTACAAACATTCTTCTTTTCCTTAGAGAAAAGATTTCTTTGATATGGTTTTGTTTATTCAATCTTTTGTTTTATTTTTAAGTCTATGTAAGTATTTGGGGCTTATTGAATAATACAAAACTTGTATTCTCTAAAGTTATTTTAACTTTATGAGTTAAGATTTCTTTGTATTTCTCATTTAGTTTGTTTATTTCTTCAATAACTTTCTTGTCCATAATATTTTCTTTATTATTATGTTTATAAGAGTCTAGTTTACTTTGAATATCTAACAATTCCTTATCCCAAGATTTCCTTTTGTTATTATACCATCTGATACTTTGTCCATATAGATATGATTTTAAGGCATCCCAAACATAGACAATGGAGACTTCAGGAGTATTATTTATGTCTAGAAAATGTTGTACTTCTGAAAGTATATATTCTTTATAGTCTTTTAGCTGAGTTAAGTATGCTGGTATCCTTTTGATCTGAACATTATGAGTATTTTTATCATGAATTCAAAAACAATTGAGTTATGATCAGATATAGGACATGAAATGATTTTGGAATTAATTAAATCTGTTACCATCTGGTTAGAAATAAAGACCCTATCTATTTTTGAATAAGTTTTGTATCTGTTAGAAAAAAAGGTGTATGGTAATGATTTTGACTCTATCTGATTATTAATATCATTCAAATGATAAGAATTAGCAAAATCATTTAAATGTTTTGCATTAGATGTAATTCTTCTTTTCTTTATAGTGGTAGTATCACTTTCATGTAGTATACAATTAAAATCACCAGCTAAAATAATATCCCTACAGAGAATGATATGATCTTATCAATATGATGTTTCACTGTATTAATACCAATTCCAGGTATCCAATATACATTAATTAAAGTGTAAGTCTTCCCATTAATTTGTATTGTAACCATACAAAACATTCCTTTGTCATCCTGATAAGACTTAATGGTTTTAGGAATGGGCATACTTTTATTCCATAAAATAGCCACTCCTCTTTTTTCTGAGTGTGCTCTGAACTAACCAATACTGTATACTTATTAGTGGCTAGTTTATCAATATCTTTTTTCAAGAGATGGGTTTCTTGCAGGAAGACTAGATTGGCCTTGTGTAGATTAATGTATCTTATTAGGCTTGCCCTTTTACACGGATTATTCAATCCATTAATGTTTAAAGAAATTCCTTTTAAAGATGTCATTTGGCATTTTTAAAACTCAAGAATCTTATGATCGAAATAACAAATAACAAGATAAATAATGTTACATCTCCTCTTTTAGGTGTACCTTTAAATATAGCTGTATTTATTAAATCTCTTATGGGATTTTGTATAGGATTCAATTTTGTTTGTAGTGACAATGAGTGTACAAAATATATTGTGGATGTCAAAACTATATACATATAACAATGAACAAGTGAAAATAATGTAAGGATTAAACCTTGCATCCCGCCTGTTATTCTGAAGATGCTGAAAAAATTAATACAAAGTATTTCACTAAAGATTTTTATCAAAACATCCATTATATCAGTACGTGTTGATGCAAAGCATTATTCCACTGCATGCATTCCTTCATTCACTCACTTATGTATGTACTTATTTATTTATTACTTTTCTAACTGTGCTAGAACTCTGATCCTCAAAGACCATTTTCAAATTGACCCTGGCAGTGTACAGAAAGTAAAGAAAAGGGAGAATAAATTGCCAAGTGCCAAATATATTGCAAACAGTTGCATAAAAAAAAGCAGGTTAGACAGTAGAGTGTCAGTTGTAAGAAATTTATATTTGCCTTGCATATCTGATAATGTCCATATAGTATTTACAGTTTGTTCAAAAAATGAATAAATACATAAAGAAAAAGAAAAAATAAAGAAAACAAAGGTGAAAGGGGTCAGTGGACTAGACCATGAGGTGCATTACACTGAATATCAGGTAGTAAAGTGAATTTTCTCTGTTTCTGCCCTTATCTAGATTGTGTTGCAACATATATAAGCCCTATCTTTGGACTGCAAGAGATCAGAATTCAAGTACTTACAGTAAAACAGCCTTAAGTAATATTAATTAATTCCACTGGCTATAGCATTCTTCTTTAATACCTGTACTGTTTCACAATAATAGATCTTAGTGCATTTTTTTCAGGTAGGGAGGTGAGTAACACAGACGTTTGAACAAGCATTTACAGTATATGTTCAAATGCATAAACAATGTAGAAAAGAAATCAACTTTTTGACAAATTCAAAGCAACAGACAATATTTGGTGAAGAAGACTAGATCAAAGCATTCTCTATATAAATGAACAAGGGACCACCTACTTTTGTCATACTGCATTTTGTTGACACGATATATTGTACATGATGTTCTTCATGTTTCACTGTTGCAGTCATCATACTTGGGTTATCTGCCTGCAGGTAGCCCTCAGTCGGTCCGAATACCAGAGTCTTGGGATTTCTGCTTTGGGTGCTGTCACTTCTTCCATAACGTCAGATCATCAGGGGTATAAAACATGCAGCCAACACCATTACACCAGTCTTTCTTGCCGTGGAGGAGCTCGAAGCTGAAGCAGTTCACAAGTGCCAGTCGGCCGCTTCCTGAAATTTTCGTTTTTCGAGTTTCAAACCTGAAGTCTTCTAAAGCTAAATACCCCATTGGGGATCCTTTTTTCTTGCTCTAACCGATGTCAGAAAAAGTTAACAATTGTCTTGCCTGTGGAAAGCAAATACCTCACAGAGATTTTAATTCTTACTGCGTCACCTGTTTAGGCCTAGACCACAACGTCCCTCACTATCGGTTTTGTGCCTTGTTTAATGCCTGAACCATTCATCGTCGGGCTATCTTTGTAGCTAAATTCTTTCGCTCTCATTCTCCGTATTCCGAAATGGCTTCGATAAGCCATCCGACTACCGATCTTCCAAAAAAAATGTAAAGATAAAGACAGAGACAAACTGCATAGGTCCAAAACTGCAGATGACGCTTTCATTAAGTTAGTCGCCAATCCACCGGTACTCACTGAGGTGCCTTTGCAGCCCCTGATGCCTGCGCCTACAGATTCGCAGGCCTCTGCTGAGACCCATTCAAAGTCCAGTATGCTACGAGATGCTTCTTTGACTATGGAACCTGCAGATGTCTTTACCTTGGATGGGTCCAGAGCCGCTGTGCAGGCACCAGCTTCTGAGGGTGTATTCCAAGCTACCGATGTTCATATTAAACCTACAACTTAGTTTTTAGCTAAAACTACCAAGTTTCTCAGGCCCAGAGTTTGCACTACACCTAGAAAACCGATGACCAAAGTGCATGCTCAAGCTCCCATGCCACAAAAACAAATGCTTAGAATGGCAAAGACCTTATAACTCTAATTAGGGTTAAGCCAGTCTTCCCCTGCTAAAAGACAAAGAACTGAGTTTCCTTTTGATTCTACAGACCAGGAGTCCGATGACTCTGACACTTCTTACCAGGACATACCCTTATCAACCTATGAGGATTCAGATGCAGAGGAATCCATTCCCTCTACCTCCCCTCCAGAGGATTTTTCTTTTGGTGAAACCTTTCATACCTTTCTGCTGGGAATGCCAGGACTATCCTCAGTCCACAAAGAGACTCAGAGAATTTTTAGAGTTGCCTCAGCACAGGCCTCTAGCTATACCCCCTGTCCTGGATATTGTAGATGATGTCTTCATGGAAACCAGTCTTACTCCTGACGCTTTACCACCAGCCCCTAGAAAACCTGACAGGTACTACAGACTACCTGATTCTCACAAATTTCTCTAAGAATCCTACTGTGGATCCAGAGACCATTTCCCAGGGACCTAAAGGCATTAAGGCTACTGCAGCCAAAAACCCTACGCCTTCAGACAGGGATTCCAGAGCTTTAGACAGATGGGGTAAGAAGGTATATACCTCTGCAACTCTTGCCATCAGGGCTTTGAATTGCCAGTTTCACATGTTGAAGTACCAGGAACAAAAAATGGTGTTACTTCCAGATTGTGCAGAAAATAAAGATTTACAAGAGTTAATGCATTCTGCAAACCAAGTTAGTAAACATACTTTGCAGTATGGTTTTAATGCTTTAGAAGCATCTTGCAGGGCTGCAGTCACTGGGTCTGTACTGAGAAGGCATGCTTGGTTGAAGGAACAAATCTTGCCAGATCATGTCAAAGCAAAATTGCTAGACATTCCTCTAAATCAGGACTGTTTGTTTGGCACCAAAGCAGAAGAAATTCTTAAAAAGATGGAGGAAAAAGCTAAATCTATGCAAACTGTCAAAGATTTCTTACAGGTGCAGCCACCTAGATTCAGTAGGCATTGGCCTTCTAAAAACTGGTCCTTTCCAGCCCCTCCCAGTCCTTCTCAGTCCAAACCCAGGGGAAATAGACCACCAAACTACAGTCTCAGGGTATGCAGAGATCTAAACAATGGAGTGCTCCCACCTCAAAAACAGGGAGTGGTAAGCCACCCCCTTATGGAAAAAGTTCACAATGACTTTTCAATTATCCTTCCCAGCCATGCCCAATTACTTGTGCCCCTAGGAAGAAAACTTGCCCTTCATGCAAAAAACTGGATGCCCATTACTGAAGAACGATGGGTTCTAAACACTGTATCCCAGGGATACAGATTCTACTTCCATTCACTGCCAACCCCAAGTGGGTTTCCAAACCTTCCTACAAACCAGTGGGCAGAGGCTCAAAGGCAAGTACTTTCCCTTCTCAATATTAGGGCTATTCAACCTGTTCCAGTAGAACAAAAGGGACAGGGTTTCTATTCCAGACTGTTCCTGATGCCCAGAAAAGAGGGCTCTTGGCACCCTATCCTGGATCTATCAATTCTCAACACCTTTCTGGTGGTCCCAAAATTCAAAATGCTTACACTGCAACAGCTTCTCCCTATGCAAGCCAAGGATGCCTGGTTAGTCACCCTAGACTTGTTTCAGGGCAGGCTCTATGCACTATCAGTTCTCTGCACTTCCCTATGGCTTATCTACTGTGCCCAGAGAATTCACAAAGTGCCTGGCTCCAGCCATTGCATACTGCAGGCAGAGAAATATTCAAATGTACCCATACTTGGATGATTGCTTGATTCAGATGGACAGTCAGGAATTTCTACTTCAGCACCTGGCATTTGTAAAAAGACTCCTAACTTCACTGGGGTACACCATCAATGAAAATAAATTACAACTGGTGCCCAGTCAGAAAATTGTATTCCTGGGCGCAAGCCTGAACACAACTTCCCAGATGGCATTCCTCACTCCAGAAAAACAGATCTATTTGACAAACTACTTCAAACTAATGGCCACCAAAACCCAGCTATCTGCAAGGAAAATACTGCAAGCCCTAGGGTTCGTGGCCTCATGCATTCTGTTAATTCCATATGCAAGACTACATATGAGGAAACTACAATGGTACTTAAAAAGTCTCTGGTGTCAACATTCTCAGGACATGGAAACAGTGATTCCTATCATACCTTGTCTAAGGGCAGAGTTCCTTTGGTGGGCAGAAGCATGCAACCACAACAAGGGACTGCCTTTCACTCAACCCCTCACTACCCAAACCCTGACAACAGACACATCAGACTATGCATGGGGGGCTCACATGGCAGGAAATCGCATTTAAGGCAAATGGAGCCCAGGACAAATTTGCCTGCTTATCAATCAAAAAGAGATGCTAGCTGTACAGAATGCTCTGACAGCCTTCAAATACCTAATCCTTCCAGGACAGCTGCTGATAAAGACAGACACCACCACAGTTATGTGGTACACAAACAAGAGGGGGGAAACCCACTCTGCAGGTTAGCCATGGCCCTGTGGAACACAGCCTTGAGCAACCAAGTGCACCTACAAGCTCAATTCCTGCCAGGCAAACAAAATTCACTGGCAAACGACTTAAGCAGAAATATACTGGACCCACATGAGTAGAAATTGGAGCCCAACTCATTCAAACTTCTAATCCAGAGGTGGGGGGCACCGGAGGTGGACCTCTTTGCCTCCCCCGATAACCACCAGTTGAGCAAATTCTGCACCAGGAACCTTAACAGCAGGGCCTGGACAGTGGATGCCCTATACTTCACTTGGGAAAACCTCTCAATTTATGCCTTTCCTCCTCTACCCCTCCTATCAAAAGTACTACTCAAGATAAAACAGGACAGGCCAAGGGCAATCCTTATTGCCCCAGACTGGCCATGCCAGCACTGGTACAAACTCCTACGCAGTCTGACAACAGTGCAACCCTGGCACCTACATCAGACACCTTCCCTGCTGTCTCAGCAGGAGGGACAGATTTTGCATCCACAGTTGCAAACCCTAAACCTTGCAGCCTGGCTTATCCCCTGAATACACCACCAGCAACCCTCAGCAAACAGGTGCTGGACATCATCCTTGAGGCCAGAAGGCCTAGTACTAGGAAATCCTATGCTGAAAAGTGGAAAAGATATTGTTCTTGGAATCAGTCTCAAGGAAAGGACACAGCAGTGCCCTCCTTACCTCAAATACTTGATTACCTAGCAGAGCTGCTCCACAGAGGCCTATCCTTCTCTTCCATTAAAATTCATGCCTCTGCCATCTCAGCTCATTATAACACTGAGGCACCTCTCTTTTCTCACCCTCTCATCAAACAGTTCCTGAGACAGGCTAACAATTTAAGGCCCCCTAGAAGAGCTCCACCCCTGCCTGGGGCCTTAACTTTGTACTGGAAAAGCTCACGCTTCCCCCTTTTGAACCTGCTGCTTCAGCAGAGTTAAAATTCCTCTCTTAGAAAACAGTCTTGCTTCTAGCCATTACTTCACCAAGAAGAGTGTCTGAGCTACAGGCACTAATGGCTGTGGAACCCTTCATTACTTTCCATGCTGACAGGGTTTCCCTCAGGACTAACCCATCCTTTATGCCTAAGGTGGTATCCAGTGTGGCTCTAAATCAATCCATCCATTTGCCAACCTTCTTCCCTAATCTTCACAATAAAGGGGAAAGGATCCTGCACTCCTTAGATGTGCACAGACAGCTCAGGTTCTACTTTGACAGGACTAAACCTTTCAGAAAATCTAACCAGCTGCTAGTCAGCTTTGCTACAGGGGCAGAGGGCAAGGCCATTTCAAAGCAAACCATTTCCAAATGGACAGCACACTGCATCCATTTCTGCTACAAGCACTGTGGAAAACCTACCACACAGGGGATCAGAGCACATTCTACTAGGGCTACTTCCACCTCTACAGCATTTCTCAGGGGAGTCCCTACCAGGGACATCCTGGAAGCTGCAACCTGGAGTTCTGTACACACCTTCACCAAGCATTACTACTTACCTAGTTTTTCTAAATCCAGAGCTGGATTTGCTACAGCAGTCTTACAAGGCCTGCTAGCCAGCCCTAAGACTTCTTGACTGCCTCCACCCTTCCTCAGCTTTGGGAATCAACCCAAGTGTGATGACTGCAACAGTGAAACATGAAAAACATAGTACAGTTGTGTACACTTACCATAAATGTAGATGTTCGTGTGTATTCACTGTTGCAGCCCTGGTTTCCCTCCCTCCAGCCCCTGTTTTCTCTATCCTTTCTACCTATCCTCTTTTTGGCCATTTTTTATGGCAGTGGTATTTACTTTTTACTGGGGATGTTCCACACCATATAATAGCTTCATATTTTTGGGGCGCCTGACATTTGGGGCAAGAAAAACTGGTGTAATGGCATCAGCTGCATGTTTTATACCCCTGACGACCTGACGTCATGGAAGAAGCGACAGCACCCGACACAGAAATCCCAAGACTCTGGTATTCGGGCCGACTGAGGGCTACCTGAAGGCAGATAATCCAAGTGTGATGACTGCAACAGTGAATACACTTGAACATCTACATTGATGGTAGGTGTACACAACTGTACTTTCTGCCATAGTGTCTTCTACTGTGAAGTAATTTAGTTAGCTCCTGTTACCTTGCAGATGCTTTCTGATGTTAGTGCTGACTCTAAGACAGGTTACTCACACTAAAGATGAAGGTAAGTACTGCTTGCAATGTAAATTTTTTGTCATTATTTTGAGTTTGTGCGATCTCAATTTCAGCATAGTTAAATAAAAGGGAGTTGAATTCATAAAAGCATTTTGCAATGCAGAAGCCTGCTATATTTATGCCCAACCAGTGACTGTAGAACAGACAGCAGTCTTGATGGGGAAGCCACATGCATGTGGCAGTCAGTGGCAGTGGTTAATGGTAGTTAACCGTGTATTGTTCCCCCAGTAATGGTGACAGCACCCAGTAAACTTATCTGCCAAAATAATTGTTTTTTTTTTCTCTAGGAGGAAAAAGTGAACCATGTCTTTTGACAGCATTCACCTATTCACTTGTATGGGAGTACTTCTGGTACAAGTAAGTGTAGCAGAGCCTTAGTTCTGTCTGTGTGTGTGTGTGTGTGTGTGTGTGTGTGTGTGTGTGTGTGTGTGTGTGTGTGTGTGTGTGTGTGTGTGTGTGTGTGTCCATGAATGCAGCTGAGACAAATAAAAGAAGTGGCAAAAGGCAGAAAGGAAAGGAGACCACTGTGTTTTTCACTGATAGAAAATAAATAAATTATAAAAACGCTAAAATGGAAAATTTGGTTTTCCGACAATATTACAAAGCACAGGAGTAGAACTAGTTGGGATTCCATTTAAAGGGGTAACATCCAAATGAATTTCATAAGGAATTTAAGTAAAGGCTGAGGAACTTACTATTAAGCAGGTGAGTAAAGTATGAAGATAAGGATATACAAATGGTGAGGATTATGTGGGTAGAATGGAGAAATGGCACAACAGCAGACTAAACAATACTCTGTTCTCCTGAAGCACAGATCTCAAAGTCTGGTAGCAAACACAGTCAGACCCAGATAGAGCATAACAAGGACATAAGGCTACAAAATGTGGATGAAAATGAACATGACTGTCTTAGCTACTACACACTTAGCAAAATCCTACTGCACTCCCCTCCCACCTAATATAACTAGATGAGATGTTGCTGAAACTTGGGTTGAGTTATATCACTGTTAAT
Organism: Protopterus annectens; assembly: GCF_019279795.1. Taxonomy (NCBI): domain Eukaryota; kingdom Metazoa; phylum Chordata; order Ceratodontiformes; family Protopteridae; genus Protopterus; species Protopterus annectens. The sequence goes on from NC_056746.1 coordinate 182,350,740, forward strand.
GAATTTCTACAGGCACTGAATGGATGGGTCATTGTCACTGTGTTTCATTGTAAACAATGTAATAAACTGTATTCCTATACATTATGAACACAGGTAATGCTTATTATATGACAAACTACTATATTTAATATTGTCGATCTTTAGGCTGAGTTTTGTCTGCTCCTCAGATCTCCTTTATAAAAGGGCATGTGGCTTAGTAGGACTAACCAGTTATAAGTAAGTAAATACATACATGCATGAACAGGCTAAGTCATAAGAACTGGAAGGTAATACATAACCAATGTCTGAAGTCAAAGTAACATGATATGCAAAACAGTTGCCATAGCAGAGTAATGTTGTAATAATATTGTGACAGCTACTTAGAACTATAAGCAGGAAGGCAAAAGAGCAGTATAGTACAAAGGAAGGCAAGACGAGTGAAAAAGGCGATAAAGTAACTCTCAAAATACAAAAGGTATTAAAGTATCAGAACAAGAGAAAGAAGTTAATGGAGGAATGTGTGCATCTGGAAATCAGAGGAAGAGGACAGACGGGAAAACCAGTGGTGTTTACAGTTAGTTACTGGCTCTCAAAATGTGATGACAGCAGAAAGATTTCTAGGTTCTGTAGCTGATTGTTCAGCACAACTGAACAAGCTATGTTTCAGTTACTGTGTTTTTACTTTTGGTTTTTGGGGATCAGAGAAACAGAAAAAAAGACAAATTTAATTTTGTTTTGAACCATTCCACTTTTCTCCAAGTTGCATGACCTCAGAGCTGGTATGTTAAAGATAAGATGCATGAATACTTTACTCCACATTGAGGGGACACGGAGATATGCAATGTATTTGTGGTTTAGAATTTGTTTACTTGTGATAGAGTCTAACACATATCTTCTTATAGAAATCAGAGAGAAGAAATGTGAGAACCATGAAATACACTTTTGAAATAATTAAAGGTAATCAGCAGCATCCATGAGTATAGCATCTCTCAAAATATATCTGGACAAGGCAAGATGAAAAGTCCTTTATGCATACATTAGTAGGAGTATGTTTTCTTGTGTTTGTAATACAAGAAAGACAAGGCTTTTACTTAAGATTGCCATCTAAGTTAATTATTTACAGGACACACATACATTAAAATAATGGTCATAGTAACACCTAATCTACATGTAGAGACTGGGGCAATGTAAAACAACTGCATTTGCAGTTTGATTAAAGAGATACAGCAGAGACTTTTTCATTCATAATTCTGTAGTTTGGGAATGCATTTAAGATGCTGCAGACAAAGCCTGGAGAGCTGATGAAAAGGTGCTCAGGTGACACTACCTTTTTAGGTAGGGGATGTTATTTTAAATGGAACTTCAGTGTTGCCATCTGTTATTCAAATCACCTCCTCATGCAATTATGCTTTGGTATACATCCTGCATGTAATATATGAGTCTGTACTATCTGCTTGTACTAGTAATGAGCCTTCAGTGAATGGGAAACACCAGCAGGCCAATGCTTCTGAGTTAACGTACAGCTTGGTCTTTAATAGATGCACATTGGAATTAGGAGGATATAACAGAGACTTGAAATGGCTTATGGGTAAATACATTTAAAAAGCTCTGACATTTCCTGAAGAACATCATATTGATAATGAGACAAAATTTTGCACTGGGAGCAGAAAGGTTTCTGAGATTCATTCATTCATTCATTCATTCATTCATTCATTCATTCATTCATTCATTCATTCTCTGACTGTCCATTTTGTTTAATTTAGGGCCAAGAAGGAGCAAAGCCTATTGTGGTGCACAATGGCCAGAAATCAGGGAACTTTTCCTGACTAAGACTCCACTCTATCATGAAACACACACACACATGTGCATGCATGCATACATACACACACGTACATATACACAGATATACATTTACACTTTGCAGGCAATTTGATTGTTAATCTATAATATTGGAGGAAAGGGAATCACTCCACAAAATAACATGTAGACACAAAGGGGACATGTAGACTTCATGCAAAAGGCAGACTAGCTATGACTTAACCTACAGCAATGTTTAAAGGTGTTCCATTGTACCACACATTTTGAGACATGGGATGATAAAATAACTTGCCTTAAAAGGGGTACTAAGTCCAGGAACAATTTCCTAAGGGTGGAAGAGGAGAGGTGGGAGATAAAAGCAGCAGTGGTACACATACATTTATGATAAACACAGAAAAATCAGAACAAAGAGACATATTGTAGACTGACCATGGCCTGTTCTAATAATGTAGGCAGACAACCAACAGAAGAACTGTTGGATGAGGGGCTGCCTATCCGATTCTAATTCTGTGTTTCTCCATTTGTACCTTCAGTGCAGCAAAGTGCATGACTTGGCAAAGCAAGATAAAGAAATCCTTACAAATAAGAAAGTAGTGACATTGCCTACAGATGGCAGTTTGGGCCACTGTTTGCATTTGTTAATTTGGAAAAATGCATTTTATATATCCGTATGCTTACTTCATGTCAAGAACCAGCAGGGTTTTAAAGTGCAAATATGACACGATCAAGCAAAGAACTATATGAACTGAATATCTGGTTGAACAATGAATATTACCCAACAAAAACGTGTGAAGTATTAAGTGCACCGACAAAAGGAAATAAGGTTTGAGCAACTTCACTTTCAGATGTATGAAATAAAAAAAAAAAAAAAAAAAAAACAAAACTGAAAACAATATGGAACAGAATGGCAAATGTATCCCACTTCTCAGTGAAGTGCATTTATTCTTGTTTTTTAAAATGTTCATCATATTTTGTAGATTCACGGCCAACAATGTTTTGAGTTGTTGTTCTTTTTGCCAATATACCTATGGCACTCAAAGACACCCTTTTGCAATCCCTAACTCTCCCTGGAAGGTAACTTTTTCCATGGATAGGACATACTCCCACATTTTTACCATCTAAACATAAGGTTATGAAAGTACAGTCTTAAACTGCAAAATGGGTAGAAAATTTGTAAAACAGGAGCAATTATTTTTTTTTTGTTTGAAGTGACTTGGTGACCTAATGTGTGTTGCCAATATTAAGTTTTTCATCTTTGCACCATAGTATGTAGTGGATAAAATACAGAACAATATTTTTACCACATCAGAAAGCATTTTAGCCTCTGTTTTAGTTAAAAAAAACCTGTAAAACATGTATTTCCCTATGCTCATGCCACTGATAGTAAACTGTAAACAGTAACCTCAGTGATCTCAGCATGGGTAAAGCATGAGGTGTGTTCATAGTCTGTAGTGGGCACATTATCATACAAATACTGAATTGTGTCCATTAAGGTCTATGGATGCACCTCACACTATCCCTATGGTGACATCATCAAGGGACACACTACATTTATTATGCTCATTGTTTAATGCAAATTTATGAAGCTTATTTTTTTAATTAAACAAAAGTCCAAATAAATAAGAAATGAGGAGGAAGCAAATGCATCAAGACACTTGGCACACCAGATGCCAGAATGTACCAAGGAGTTTAGAAAAAGAAAAAAACACTTTAAACAGCTGCTACCTCTGTAAATGTTACATGTGTGTCCGAAGAAGAGCAAATCATTTCATAAGCAACCTTAACATGTATGGCTTAAGGAGCCAATTTTTTTTCAGTCAGCTTCTGCTTATGAATAATAAAGATCAAGAAAAGCAAACAAATATGTTTAAAATGAATAAATATGAGCACTACAAAGTTTAGCCTATTTCAAAATCAAGTACAGTGAAGGGAAATAAACAAGATTTTTAATTTTCCTTCAGTCCTTCACTCTGTTCCGAAACCATCAGTAACATTCCATGATGGTCTTCATATTCATAACTGCTGCAGTAGCCGTAGTTATATCCAGCCAAGGGCATAACGGCCGGCCAGCTTCCATAGCTTCAGGGCATCTTCCATGCAACCAAACTGTCAAGCAGCCTGAGCTGACCTGACTGAAAGACAAGTTTGGGCATGAAGACCTTCAGAGCTTTATTGCTGCCGAAGAGTACTCTCCTCTAAGGCTTTTAAGGATCGTCAGTTGGCTTATGCCTTTCTTTGCTAGGCAGATAAGTTCTCTTTGGGGAAAAAAACTCCATATTCTTAAATTGTATTAATGTTTCCTTACTTTTCTCTTCAGGAAAGTTATTTTAAAGCTAGGATTCTGTTATTTAATGAACTGTCTAGGGACTGTAATGTTCTTTTAAACAGAGCATTCACTTATTTTTTTCTGCCAGTTTAAAAGTAGTGTAAACTAACTGAAAACATATTTTCTGTAGAGAAATTGCATTTATTTTACTTTTGTGTGGCTGCCATAGTGTGTTAAAGTGCTTTCTACTGTTTTTTTTCTGTCAAAAAGTAATTATTGTGGACTGGTAGTTTTATCAGCATTTGCTGCTTGTCTTCTCCAGGAAAAAGGAAACATTTTTGGCTTGAAAGTGGAACAGACTACCAGTCCCATGGTGGGTCCTTCTTACAGCCACAAAAAGAAACAGTTAATCAAACAGCCTTTGCCACCACAGCATGCTAGCAAGTTTCCTCAGCTGCACGTGGGTGACTATGCTGTGGTCATTTGTTGTACCTCAGACCACTCATCTTGTACCCTGGATCCCTCTAGTGTAGCCTACAGCCACTATGGACTGGGGGTTAGCCATGTCCTCTGCAGCTGTTAGGGTCCACACAGTGGGCAAGGGAGAGCCACTCTTGTGGGTCCTGGGAGAGGGAACTGGGAATGTTTCCCTGTTGTGTCAAAATGCTGTGCCTATCCTTGGGGTAGAAGCTGCTGCAATTAGTAACAAGGTTGGCCCCATTGTTCCTGCCAAAAAGAAATAGAGAATCAACCACAAGTCTACCTCTATGCACATTTTTTTTTGGATAGGAGTAGTTTACTTTGACTGGCTCAGGGTTTAATTCAGGCTATTGATCCTTCTTGTAAACTATTTTCTGGTAAAAGAAAGAGGAATTCCTCTTTTCCTAAAGAGCTTCAAGATTCTGAATCTGAGCAGGAAGATGCAGAGATGGATTCAGGTTTTTGTCCTCAGATTTCTGATTCAGACTCAGAGGGGAGGTCAGTTTCTGATTCTCCTTGTGGGGATTTCCCTTTCTCTCAGACTATCACTGGAATGTTCCAATGTTTTCAGAGGGAGAACACTGAGGTTTCTCATTCCCTCAGAAAATATTTTTAGTTGTTACTGAAGGAATGTCCTGAACCTACACCCATTCCTCCTATGCTGGCTGCTTTAGGTGATATGTATCTTCCTGCCTGCAATTTTCCTGATTGTCAGCCACCTGTCCCTAAAAAGTCAGATAGAATGCATACATTTCCTCAGTCTTTTAAATTTTTATACACTATTCCCAAATCTGACCCAACAGCTACAGCCTTAGTTGATTCCACTGCTGCTAAGCACTTAATTCCAATCCTACTCTTTGTAATAAGGACTGGAACATTATTGATAAGTATATTTTTCTGCAGCTTTATCAGAATTTTGAATTGTCAGGCTCATATGTTAACGTTTGTTCTGAAAAACTGTGAAAGGATGGGGAGTGTTTTATCTACAATTTCTTCTTGTGAAGAAAAATCTGCTTTAAATAACTAAGTTTCTTCTGCTGCACAGTTCACTACTAATTGCTTGCAGAGTGGTAATGACTTTGTTGATACTAAGTTTCTTCTGTGCACAGTTCACTACTAATTGTTTGCAGAGTGGTAATGACTTTGTTGATACTAAGTTTCTTCTGTTGCACAGTTCACTACTAATTGCAGTGTGGTAATGATTTTGTTGATACTAAGTTTCTTCTGCTGCACAGTTCACTACTAATTGTTTGCAGTGTGGTAATGACTTTGTTGATACCAAGTTTCTTCTGTTGCACAATTCACTACTAATTGTTTGCAGTGTGGTAATGACTTTGTTGATACTAAGTTTCTTCTGCTGCACAGTTCACTACTAATTGTTTGCAGTGTGGTAATGACTTTGTTGATACCAAGTTTCTTCTGTTGCACAATTCACTACTAATTGTTTGCAGTGTGGTAATGACTTTGTTGATACTAAGTTTCTTCTGTTGCACAGTTCACTACTAAATGTTTGCAGTGTGGTAATGACTTTGTTGATCCTAAGTTTCTTCTGTTGCACAGTTCACTAATAATTGTTTGCAGTGTGGTAATGACTTTGTTGATACTAAGTTTCTAATGTTGCACAGTTCACTACTAACTGCAGTGTGGTAATGACTTTTTTGATACTAAGTTTATTCTGTTGCACAGTTCACTACTAATTGTATTCTGGTAATGACTTTGTTGATACTAAGTTTCTTCTGTTGCACAGTTCACTACTAATTGTTTGCAGTGTGGTAATGACTTTGTTGATTCTAAGTTTCTTCTGTTGCACAGTTCACTACTAATCATTTGCAGTATGTTAATGACTTTGTTGATACTAAGTTTCTTCTATTGCACAGTTCACTGCTAATTGTTTGCAGTGTGGTAATGACTTTGTTGATACTAAGTTTCTTCTGTTGCACAGTTCACTACTAATTGTTTGCAGTGTGTTAATGACTTTGTTGATACTAAGTTCCTTGTGTTGCACAGTTCACTACTAATTGTTTGCAGTGTGGTAATGACTTTGTTGATACTAAGTTTCTTCTGTTGCACAGTTCACTACTAATTGTTTGCAGTGTGGTAATGACTTTGTTGATACTAAGTTTCTTCTGTTGCACAGTTCACTACTAATCATTTGCAGTATGTTAATGACTTTGTTGATACTAAGTTTCTTCTATTGCACAGTTCACTGCTAATTGTTTGCAGTGGGGTAATGACTTTGTTGATACTAAGTTTCTTCTGTTGCACAGTTCACTACTAATTGCTTGCAGTGCGTTAATGACTTTGTTGATACTAAGTTTCTTGTGTTGTACAGTTCACTACTAATTGTTTGCAGTGCGGTAATGACTTTGTTGATACTAAGTTTCTTCTGTTGCACAGTCCACTACTAATTGTTTGTAGTGTGTTAATGACTTTGTTGATACTACTTCCAGGTCTATAGCCACAGGTACAGTTTTTAAGGAGGTTTGCTTGACTGCATTCTCAGAACTTCCCAGATGATGTAAAACATGAGATGTTAAATTCTTCCTTGGATAGAGATTTAGTGCTTGACCTCTCTGCTGCAGAGGTGATCAAAAGTGTGATGAAATGTGCAAACTGATTCAGAGAATCTCTAAGCTATTTCAGTCTTCCTTTTGCCAAATTGTCCAAAGGATTTTTCTTTTTCCTCAGCCAATTTTGGCAAAAAAGAGAATAAATAGCTTCAACAGAATTCAAGAAAACAGACATTTAAGATGCAATGGCAAGGGGTTCCAAAAAGTCTCAACCTCCCAAAACCAAGGACAGTCCAAACAGTCTGAATGACTATTCAAAAGACCTTGGGACCCCCTCCAAACCTCTGAATCTCCATTTTTCTCTTTGGCAACAGACTGCTTCAGACAAATGGGCGCTTAAAATCATTCATCAGGGTTACAGATAACAGTGGGAAGAAATTCCTCTTTTCGTGGGGGGGGGGGGTCATACCTCATCCTACAGATCAAACACTTTTGCTTCCTCCAGTTCTTCATCACATGCTGTCACAAAGAGTAACAGAACCAGTTCATAAAATTATAGATCAAAGGAGGTTACTAGGCTAATGACCCTAGACCGTTTTTCAGCCTAGCCATTCATGTCCTAATTTCCTCAATTATCAATGCCCATGGGCTAGAATAGCTTTTGTATATGCCTGTGACTTAGGGAATCTACAAACTCCAACAATAGCAAAACACTCACTACTCCATAAATAAAGAAAATATAAATGGCAAGCTTAAAAAAAATAAAAAAATGTGTTGGATTGATTGATTAATTGTACATCAATTAATTTGTATTGGATGGGGTATAAAGGAAAGGAGCACTAGTATGAAATTATTCTTTGAAGGCGAAAGGCCGAGGTACCAAATAAAGTGGTGAAGAAATTACATCTGTTTTGCCTTTTTGAAGCTTGCCATTTGTATTTTCCTTAATCTACAAACTCCGTCTGTTCATAAGAGTAACAGGTGATAAGCTGGGGTGAATCTGTGATTTCCTATCCACTTGAACAAACTGCATTTAATTGGGCTTAGGGAAGCTCTCTGTTTCACATGAATGTGGAGTCTGTACCAGAGAAGGGGTAATCTCTGAAACACTTATATGTCACTCCAACATGTTTTGTTTACATCAAAGAGAAAGTTTAGATCCTTAGATTGGGTATTTCTTGTGCTGTTTTTTTTTTTTTTTTTTTGTAAATGTGTAGCAGATCCATCAGGACTAGACTGGAGAATGTCTTATAGCCAAGTACAGGGTCAAGGCTTTGAGGTGGTCCTCATAGGACATATTATTTATACCCTGTATACTTTTAGGTAGGATCCTCTGTGGCAACTCCAGTTGTTATAAATGCCTGATAAGGTACATTTCAAAGGATGCGTTGTACTAGATTAGGGCTGAGTAGAGTGGAACTATGATCTCCTTAGATCTGGATGCCATGCCCTTACTTACAAGTTGTGCCATGTAGAAAGATTTTTTCACTACCATGGACATGTGATGATCAAAGTTCAGGTTACTGTCAACCTGATTTTCCAAGTCCCTTACCAGTGGATCAAGTCTTAGGGGAGTGTTATCAATGTTGTAATTTGCATTGATAGTCATCTTCCTAAAGGGAATAATTATGCATTTTTTGCATTGAGTTTTAGGCCATGGTTTCTGCACCAGTTATTTGTCTGTGTCAGACCTTCCTGTAGAATAGCTATATCTTTGGGGGATTCAGTGATTACACCCAACTTGCAGTCATCAGCAAATTTGGTCAGCCAAAGGCTGTCTACATTTTCCTTGACTTCAGAGAAGCGTATTCCAAACAGGAGAGGTCCCAGTATCAAGCCCTGTGGAACATCAATAGTAACAGGCCTCTTGGTGGAAGTGGATTCCCCCACCCTAACTTCATTTTATTTTTATCTTTATTTTTTATTTTATTTTACATTTGTTTACTGGGAAACTCTGACTGGACACAGGTCCATTTTCAGCGAAGGCCTGGGGAGAAAAGCTCCACATTACAATACATTACATGAGAGTAAAAAGAAGTAGAACATACATACATATGGCATATATACACATCAGGACAACATGCTGGTGATTAACAAACATACATATAGCATATATACACACAACAGGACATCATGCTAGTGATTAACATTTCGTACAGTAGACAATCAGAGGTACATTTATTTTCATGTGTCCTATCTATGAGGCATTTGGCTATCCATTGGGTGACATAGGGATATACGCCTAAATTTGTGAGTTACTCTATAATACCTCAATGCATTATGGCATATATATATATATATATATATATATATATATATATAATACCTAATGCATTAGCTGAACTGGAAGTTAGTCAGTGTTTGCTGAATTTTGTTATTTGCTAGTAATTACAGGTGTGGGGGTAGTCACATTCTTTGATTTCCTGTCCTTGCCTATTTAAGTGGTACAGTGTGAAATATTTTCTGCTTAAAAACCTCAGCTTTGGCCGGCTAAGAACTTGTTATATTCAACTGGACGTATAAGAGAATTTAAGTACCTTTATCTGCTCTTTTTTTCAAAAAAATACAGTATTTAAATTGATTTTAACTGTGTGGAAGGAATATTAACTGAACTGGAAGTTTTCACTCTGCTCTTCAGTTAGTCCCACCCACCCTCTCTGTTTTTGTTTTGGTGTTAATCTTAGTGGCCTTGCAACTGCCCGCCCCTCTTGTAAATTTGTGTTTGGATACTCCTTCTGGGCCCATCTCATTTGCTCACTCAACTGAGTGCAGTGAGATCATATTCTGATTTCAGGCACACCTACTGTGTACAAAGAGAGCATCTGGGAAACAGAAAAAAAAAAAAAAAAATTTAAGCTTGTTTCCTGCCTTTCCTGTTAAGTGGTATAGACTATTTGTAGGCTTCTGAGCCCCCAAGCCCTTCTGTGTTGGAGGGAAGCCTTCCAGCTTAGTTTTTTTTTTTCTTATAACTAGCCAGTTTTCTAGTTTCAGCACTCAAATCTGTTTCTTTGATCTCAGCACTTGTTCAGAAAAAAAAAAAAAAAATTTCATCTGCTTTTACTGTACTTGTGTTTCTACCTACTTTTTTTTACTTTTGCATCATCTTAAAAGTACTCAGTTGTATTTATTACTGCTTGGTGTAACTCATTCTAAGCCTTTTGGTTTAAACACTTGGGCTTCGGACCAGTTGTTTTGCACTGAGAGGGTTTGTGGTCTGCACTGTAGTGGCAGAACAGGTAGCTTACGTCCTTCTAGGTTGGGAACTGCGGATTGAGGGCTCAGTGTCTGTTATTCTAAAAGTGTATTAATTCTGGTTTAAGCACTTGGGCTTTCAGGCCAGTTATTTTACATTAAGAGGGTTCGTGGTCTGCACTATTGTGGGAGGAGAGGCTGGACTCTGCCCTTCTGAGCTGGGAATTTCTGGTTGAAGGCTTATAGTGCATGCATATCTGAACTGCTTCTTACTGAAGTTGGTGCGCCTTGTTTGCTGTGGCATAGACTGGATTCGGGCCTGCTGGATCTAGCTTTGTTTGTGTAACTTGAGCACTAATCCAGGCATTCTCTAAAGTATTCAATTGTATTTATTACTGCTTGGTAGTAACTTGATTAAAGTGTAGCTATCATTCTAAGTCTTTTGGATTAAGCACTTGGGCTTTAGACCAGTTGTTTTACATTAGGAAGGTTTGTGGCATGCACTGTGGTGGCAGGACAGGTAGCTTTCATCCTTCTAAGTTGGGAACTGCTGATTCAGATCCCAGTGTCTGTTATTCTTAAAGTGTATTAGTTCTGGTTTAAGCACTTGGGCTTCAGGCCAGTTATTTTACATTAAGAAGGTTTGTGGTCTGCACACTTGTGGGAGAAGAGGCTGGACTCTGCCCTTCTGAGCTGGGAATTTCTGGTTAAAGGTTTATAGTGCCTGAATATTTGCACTGTATCTTACTGAAATTGGTACACCTTGTTTGCTGTAGCATAGACTAGATCCAGGCCTGCTGAATCTAGCTTTGTTTATATGCTTGTTGTTTGTTTGCTTGTTATTTCCCTGGAACGCTAATTCCACCTAATACGCAGCTTCTCAGTGCTTCTGTGGATCACTAGTGATATCTGCATTGCTTACTGTACTTATTTTCTTGTTTCACTTGAAAGAAAGTTACTGTTTGTTGTTTTTGCATTTAAGTTACCTGTAACACATTGCACTTAAGTTACCTGGCACTTGCTCACTAAAGCAATTATATAAGTCAGCACTAAAAATTAGAAGCACTACACCCTCACTCCCCACTGGCCCTGGTTTTCAATTATTAAGGAATTCCCAATATTATTCTAGCATATCCAAAGGTCAGTTGTCAATCTCCTCTCCGGTCCAGCTGGTGAATCTGGGAATCTTGAGGCAATGTTACAACTGCCTCATGTACACAGACAACCCTCTCCTCCTCCCAACAAATTCCAACACATGTGAGAGATGCAACCATATAGCCAAACTGGAGGCTAAGCTCTCTCAACTCAGTACTGGCATAACCAGTCAGGAGGAGAAGGAAACCACACTCACTACAATTCCAGTCTCACATAGACCTACCACGACAGCAAACCAAACACATAATCACATAAAAACATACACAGAGGCTCTAAATAAAGATCTGCCGAAGCAGCAGAGACCTCCAAAGCAGACACCCAAGCAGCCGCTACCCCAAAACAAAACACGTGCAACACATATCTCACAAAGCCAGTGTGCCAGACAGTCACAGCCCTTAAGACTAAACAACACACCTGATACACTTGTAATAGGTGACTCTATCGTCAGGCACACTGACGTCCCGCTCACCAGGCTGAACAAGGAGAGGGTCACGGTGAGCAGCCTGTCGGGCGCTAGGATCCGCCACATAACACAAGCACTCAGGTCACTCCAAGGCAAGTACAAATATGACTCAGTCATTGTCCATGCTGGTGTGAATGACCTGAGACGTACCTCCCTGGACTACATGAAAAGAGACATAAATGAGCTTTCTGAGCATGTAGCCCAGGCCGGTATGACCCTGACCTTGAGTAGCATCTTACGCTCACCAAGAATGATGCCACAATATGAAGACAAGATGATCAATTTCAACAATTGGCTTAAGTACTGGTGTCATTCAAAGGGGATCCAATGCCTGTCAGCTTGGGATGATATGCTCGACAAGCCACGATGCTTCGCTAGGAACGGCTTGCACCTGTCACCCCTGGGCTTTCGGATATTGGCAAAGGCTCTTGCTACCCCATAGTGCCTTTTTAGGCAAGGCTCAAAAGACAAACCCACCTCCATAGGTATCACAAGGGATAAGAAACTAAGAGTAATGCTACTCAACGCCAGAAGTCTAAACCTCAAGATGCATGCACTCGAAACTCTCCTTAGCATGGAGAACATCGATATCTGTGCAGTAACAGAAACCTGGTTCAAGGCTCCGAGAGCACCCCAGCACTACCAGGTTATACCTCATACCATGCTTTTGGCCCCAAAACTTGGACCGAACCACAAAAGGAGGGAGTATCGATATTCATCAAAGATACCCACACCTCCAGGTTGGTGGCAAAGCATGAAGCATCAGAGACTATCCATGTGCAACTAACAGTGGGTAAAACTGCCTTCCAGTTTATAGCCTGCTACAGACCACCCTCCCAAACCCAGGAACCCCACTCAGCCTTCCTGAGAACACTGGAAAATATGAAGGTCTCTCCAAACACCATTATATTGGGTGACTTCAACTACCCAAACATAGACTGGGAGCATTACTCTAGCTCCAACACCCTAGCCCAAAGGTTCCTAGAATTTATAAACTCAAATGCTATGGAACAACTTGTTACCACTCCCACAAGAGGGAAAACATACTGGACCTGATCATCACCAACATGGGGACTCTATGCTCCAGACCAGAAGTGTATCCCTCACTGGTAAGATCAGACCATAAACTAATCTCACTGGATATTCACATCCCAACCCCACCCCTGCCCAGAAAACCACAGTGAAAAACTTCTCTAAAGCAAATTTCACACTCCTCAAAACTGAGGTGGAATCCTTCAAAGCCCCCGGGCCTGTGGAAAATACGGCCCAGACCGCAGAATCCTTTATAAACGCATTCTATGAACACCTTCAGGAATGCATGGATCATGCGATCCCAAATAAAACCAAGACCCAATCCTCCAAAGGCAGATGTCCTGTCTGGTGGACCCCAGCCATAAACAAACTATACAATAGAAGGAGGAAGCTACTAAATGATAGAGCAAAATCCCAAAAAGGGAAAGCATCACTGATCAGTATTAGCAAAAAACTACGGGCACACATAAAATTGTCCAAGGCCAGCTTCTAGAGAAAAATTGCACAGGACACTAAGGATAATAACAAGGCTTTCTTTAGTTATGTTAGGAACCTGGGTGGTAATTCCCAGATATGCTCAGAATTAGTCCAAAATGACAAAAAATACACCAAACCCACAGACATTGCCAACATCCTAGCTGACAGGTTCAGTGCAAACTCCCCCCCCACCCCACCAAAAGGGCAAATATCTATCCCAGCAGAGTGCTGCCCCCCTGACATCTCAGATGCTCAGGTAAGAGCCGCCCTCTCCAAAGCAAAAAACACAGCATCAATGGGACCAGATGGTGTCCCAGGCTGCGTCCTACATGAACTCCAAGAAGAGCTAAACCCAAACATAAAACTACTGTTCAATCTCAGCCTTACCACAGGATATGTACCCAAAGAGTGGCGTACAGCAACAGTGGTCCCTCTCCACAAAGGTGGTGCCTCAACAGATCCTGGAAAATATCGCCCCATAAGCCTGACTAGCTTGGTCTGCAAAGCTATGGAATGGATCATCATGGACCTCATAAATAAAGATATTGGGGACCTACAAACACTGGATCCTACCCAGTTCGGCTTTGTTAAGGGCAGATCCTGCCTCTTAAACCTGGTTGATTTCTTTGAAACAGTCACCAAGGCCATTGACGAGGGGAAGGTGGTCCACACAGCCTACCTGGACCTCGCAAAAGCCTTTGATACAATACCCCACTCGGGCATTATAGATAAGCTCATCAGCTTAAATATAAACCCCTATGTCACTAGATGGATTGCAAACTGGCTCAAGGACAGAACCCACATGGTTAGAATTGCTGGAGCCATGTCAGATTCCAAACCAGTTACAAGTGGTGTCCCACAAGGCTCAGTCCTGGGACCTCTCTTGTTCGGTATATATTTCTCGGAGGTACAGGCCAACACGGAAGGAATGTGGCTGACCAAGTTCGCAGATGACTGCAAACTGGGTGCCATAATCGACTCTCCAGCCGACACAAGCATCCTCCAAAAGGGCCTCATAGAAACAGACAACTGGTGCCAGAGCCATGGCCTCAAGCTAAATGCCAAAAAGTGTATAGTCATCCCCTTTGGCAAAAACAAAGTGCCCACAAACTACCACATAGGTGGTAATCCATTAAGTACAGAAGAAGTAATTAGGGACCTGGGGACCCAAGTTGATAGCAATCTCTCATTTGACAACCACGTGGCCAAAGTGGTTAGAAAAACATTTTATATAGCCCACCTAATCATGAAGGGATTCACATCTAGATCAGGGGAGGACATCGTGCCTCTTTACTCATCCCTCATCAGGCCCATAATTGAGTACAATGCCCCTTTTGGGATGTACCTTACCAGACACCTGCAGCAACTGGAAAGACCCCAAAAGTACCTCACCAAGAGGATCAAAGGGCTCAAACAGATGCCATATTCTGCCCGGTTAAAGAAACTCCAGCTCTACTCAGTGGCATACCGCCTGTTCAGAGGCGATCTGTGCCTGACGTATAAAGCCATGTCCAACCTGGAATTAATGGACATGCTGCACCTCAGAAAATCCAAATCCCATTGAGCTACGCCTCGAGACTTGAACCTCAGCACTGAAATAAATAGGACATGCTGGAGGGACAGATTCATAACCCAGAGGCTCCCTTCACTCAGGAATAAAATCCCAGTCCAGGTTAGGCAGAGTCCCTCATTGACTCTCTTCAAGAGGAATCTTGATGAGTGGATGGGAGATCATAGGTTTACCCCGGGTATCACTTCTGTGTCACTGTTAGACAGAGGCACAGTATACTAACCTCGAGAAAGGGCATAGCAAAATAAATTTAAAATGGGTGGTGAAAGCCAAACACATTCTGGCTAGGCTTATAAATGCCCTAGGGCAGATAGCCTAGTATGAACCTATGAACCTATGAACCTATGATGTCAAATGTCTTTGACATGTCAGGGTAGGCAGTATATACCACTTTGCCTTTGTCCATGGTTGTATTTGTTGTTATTTTTATTTCTGTGAGTTACTATCCTATGGCCTTTCTTATTCCTCTATAAAGGTTAATTTATTGGCCATTTCAGAATGTCTGCTCATGAATCCTCCTCTTTCAATGTAGTCTCATGTCAAACTGTTCTTGAAAGTGGTTTTGCATAACAGGCCACCTACAAAACTAATGGTCCCTGCTTGGAACTTTAATTTTGTGTTAGAGAAGCTAACACTTCTTCCATTTGAACCAGCTAATCTGGCTGACTTGAAGTTCTTAAAATGGAAAACACTTTTACTGACTGCTGTGACCTCTGCAAGAAAGGTATCTGAGTTGGAAGCTTTTATAGTTTGTCAACCCTCTCTCATTTTCTAGAGAGACAGGGTATCTATGAGAACTAATCCTTCTTTTATGCCTAAAGGGTATCTGGTTTGACTTTAAGCCAAACAAACCATCTTCCTGTTTTCTTTCCTGAACCTAAAAATGAGGGAGGGCAGATTCTCCATATTTTGGATGTCCACAGACAATATCTTTCAGATCTTCAGATTAATTGTTAATTTCTTGTGAAAGGGACAGCCTATGTCAAAACAGACTATTTCCAAATGATTGTCTAAGGCTGTTACCTTTTGTTATATTCACCATAACAAATCTATTCCAGGCAGGGTCAAGGTCCACTATACCTGGGCCTTGGCTTCATCTATGGGTTTTTTTGGAAAAGGTTGGATTCTAGAAGCTGCTACTTGCTCATCTGTACATACTTTTACAAAATACTATAATCTTGATTCCTTCTCTAGGTTTAGATCAAGCTTTGCTAAGACCATTCTCGAGGGGTTCCTCACCCTTTTCCTTCAACCTCCCAAATATAGCCAGCTTTGGTAATCTACCCATATAGCTAAGGCTACTGCAGCAATTATCAATATGAAGAACAGTACAGTTGTGTAAGTTGTATTTACCATAAAAGTAGATGTTCGAATAATCACTGCTGCAGTAGCCACTCCCTTCTCTCCACCCCCTTGAATTTTGGTGTGTTTTTTATGCCAGGGTATAGACATGTATTTTTTGTTCCTAGCTCAGCTGAAGCTCTTTGACAGTTTGGGCACATGGAAGGTGCCCTGAAGCTTTGAAAGCTATCCAGCCATTATATCCTTGGCAAATAGCTAAGGCTACTGCAGCAGTGATCATTTGAACATCTACTGTTAAGGTAAGTTTAACTTACACATCTATACTTTTTTCAGTCCTTTTAGCTGACAAATTGAGCAGAATCACAACCACAATAAACATATGAATTTCACCTGTGTTTGGCTATCCTTAGTAAATCAAACACATTTTCTTAAAATTAGTTTGTTTCTGTTGGTTTTTAAGATGTCAGGATAAAATTGGAATGTGGTTGCTTAAAGAGTTAGACTTAAACATTAGCATCCATTGTTTTGGTGACCTTCTCAACAAAGTCCATCAGGCTGAGTAGGCATGATCTTTCATTTGGTTTCATCAAGGGCAGATCATGCCTACTCAACTTGGTGGACTTCTTTGAGAAGGTCACCAAAGCAATGGATGAGGGCAAAATCATTCACATTTGACATATTACCCCACTTGGGCCTTGTTGACAAACTCAAGAGGTTAGGAACAAACCCATATGTCACCCGGTGAATAGCCAACTGGCTCACAGATAGGACCCAGGAGGTTAGAAATGGGGAATCCACCTCTACAAAGAGATCAGTCACAAGTGCAGTCCCTCAGGGATTAGTCCTTGGATTGCTCCTTTTTGGCATTTACTTCTCAGATGTCAAGGCCAATGTCAGTGATATCTGGCTGACTAAATCTGCAGATGATTGATTGTTCTCCAGGAGGGGGTGACACAGACAAGTAACAGGCGTCAGAGGCATGGACTAAAACTAAATGCCAAGAAATGCATAATAGTGTCCTTTGGGAAGTCATCCATCCCTGGTAACTATCATATTGACAACATAGACCTTAGAGTTGACCCAGTAGTCAGGGACTTAGGGACACACATAGATAGTAATCTAACCTTTGATCATCATGTGTCTACAGTGGTGAGGAAATCTTTCTGTGTTGCACAACTTATAAACAAAGGTATGGCATCTAAGTCCAAGGAAGTCATTGTTCCACTGTATTCGGCATTTATCAGATCTATTACTGAGTGCAGTGTCCCCTTTGGTATGTACCTAACCAGGCATATCCAACAACTAGAACATCCACAGAGATTCCTCACTAAAAGAATACAGGGCGTAAGTAATATGTCCTATGCAGACTGCCTGAAGGCCCTATCCCTGTATTCTGTCTCCTACAGGCTTTTGAGGGGAGACCTATGCCTGGCATGCAGGGCATTGTCAGACCCCACTCGGATGGACCACCTGCATATTTACAAAACAAACAGTACCAGAATTACCCATTCTAAAGACTTAAACCTTGCCTGTGATATAAATAGGACCTGCTGGAAAGATATGCATGTATCCCAGAGACTACCCCATCTATGGAACAGGCTCTCCATCCATGTGAAGCAGAGTTTCTCCCTAACCCAATTCAAGTGCAACTTGGACAATTGGATGGGAAAATGGATATTGACCACTGGCTGGCACCTATTTCTCTAATGCAAACAGGTAATCTGTACATGGTTCATCTCCTAGGCCCATGCTTACACTTATCAAGGGTATCAGAACTTGTCAGAGATTTGGGATGCATGGCTAGGCTTTAAAAGGCCCTTGTGGTCATTAACCTAGCAAGCACCTATGAACCTATGAACCATAGTTCAGTTTGACTTTAAATCCCATGTTCATAAGCAGCAAATAAGTTATCAATAGTTAAACTCTTTTAGTGTAAATATTATGAGTTGCTACCTAGATGAAATTATTATTATTAATATGACACTAACAGTGATGCTGGTTATTATCCATTTTTTGTTTGTTTTTTCACAGCCTTGCTTAGCAAGAAAAGCATGTTGTTTTAAAAATTCCCCTAGAAGCAAGTTCAAAGATGGATTATATAGAAATCTTGATGTTGACCAAATGTCTTGTGACACCTGTCAGCAGGCAAGAATCCCAACATACAATGAGGACAATTATCTTGACTGTCTGGTTTCTCATCATAAAAATTAAACAAGTTCATGAATACATCCAGTTTTCAATGGACTATTCGATGACCAGTTACAGAATGGATTCATTGAATAATTCTAAAGAAAGAAAGAAAGAAAGAAATTAGCTAAAAAAGTGGAAAGAAAAGAAGAAGAAAGTATCATCTGGCAGCACCCATAACTGTTTACCATTTTGGCATACATACATACATACAAACACACACACACACACACACACACACACACACACACACACACACACACACACACACACACACACACACACAAGCATGTAAGCATGAATGCATTGGCTCACACGTGTGCACATACAGTCACACATGCACACACACACACACACAAGCGTGTAAGCATGAATGCATGGGCTCACATATGTGCACATACAGTCACACATGCACACATACTGTTTACCATTTTGGCACACATGCATACACACACACACACACACACACACACACACACACACACACACACACACGCATGTAAGCATGAATGCATGGGCTCACATGTGTGCACATACAGTAACGCATGCACACACACACACACACACACACACACACACACACACACACACACACACACACACGTAAGCATGAATGCATGGGCTCACACGTGTGCACATAAAGTCACATATGCACACACACACACACACACACACACACACACACACACACACACACACACACACACACACACACACACACACAATATCCAAAACTGAGATATCACATTTCCTAGTCTGAAATACTGATGAGACCACTACTCTTTTATTTCTATTTTCCTGAAATAAACAAAAGTGGTTTCCATTCTCCTCACCATTTTCAACTTTACCTGCCAGTCCCCAAATTGAAACTAACATTATTTACTTAATTTACTTGTATTTGTTTACCTGGATAGTCTGCCAGAGCATAAAAACTCTTCACAGTGAAGGTCCAAGTAGAAAATCTCCACATAAAAAACAAGATAATAAGAATATAATTAAAAAGAACAGATACCCAAAATACAGTAAATTCAAAACTATAAAGTTAAAGATAAAACATGCATTTTTAAAGAGAGACAACTGGATTGTAAGTTATGGAAGGAGGGAGAAAGGGTAATAACAGATGACAGGACAGGTGGAGAAGGAAAGTGAAGATCCTGGAGGACAGGAGGAAGTAGGAGGGGGAAAAATAGGAGAGACAGGAGTAGTTGGGAGGGGAAAGAAGAGCTTTGTAGTGTATAATAAATGGTAGTTAACAGAAGTTACCTAGCAGTAATGAGAAAAGGGAAGGACATATTAAATGGGGTTGCATTTGTAAGAGTAGAGGAAAAATGAAGAAGAGGTATGAGTAAAGATCGCTTGAACAAAGTAAATGTCTTATGGGACAAAAAGCTGAATAAGTATATACTGCTATTGAAGAAGTTAGTAGTTAGTAGTAGGCTGGTTAACCAGCAGCAGTGCACGAGCACAGCCAAGTGCCCACGAGAGATCGCTTTAGTTGTAGCTTTAAGGACTTTGCATTTTCAACTAGTCTGAGAGGGACAGGAATGAAATTTCACATTTTGGAGACAAAGGAGTAAAGGGAATTGTCTGCCATATTGTTTGAGTCGCTTACAATCAGTAGCATTTTATTAGTAAAGGGAATTGTCTGCTGTATTTTTGAATCAGTTACAGTCAGTAACGTTTTATTAGAAGAGCAAAGTTTTGTACCAGGTATGTAGCTCTGAAGAATATTATTTAATATTTGGCATTTTTCAGATTTATAAATGAGATTGCAAGAGGTGACTAGTTGTGATAATGTTAGGTAGTGCCTCAGTTGTAACCAGTGTAACTGCCTATATATATTAAATAGCAAGGGGCCTAAGGCAGAACCTTGACGGATGCCAATGGTTACAGACAGAAATGAAGAGATGCAGTTTTTACCATTTTATAGCCTGTTGTATGTCAAAGAGATAGCTGTTAAACCAGAACAGAAAAGATGAGTCTAGTCCTAGGGAAAACAGTTTATAAAGCTGTTTTGTATGTGAGACTGTAAAAGGCCTTGGAGAGAGCAAATAATACTTCTGAGGCTAAGCTGCTTCTGTTCCTGCTTAGATTTGTAGTAGTAATGAAGCTACCAAGAGCTGTAGTACTACTGTGATATGATGGAAGCCATGGTGTTTTGGGGATAGTAACATGATATCTGTAATGTAAATGAGTTGAGACTGAATGTACTTCTCAAGGAATTTTGACAAAGGTGACAGAATAGAAATGGGTCAAAAGATGAAGAGGTCAGTAAAGTTTTTTCTTTGAAGTAAGGGTTATATGTAAGATTTTTTTCCTTAGGGAGGGGACATAGCTTTCCTACATGGAGTGGTTTATTAAGCTAGAGACTAAGAAAGCCAGGGTTGTTGGCTGCTATTTTGATGCATTCTGCTGGTAACTTACAGGGCCAAGAGTAGTAGGTTTTCAGGGTATGGAGAGGCCTCTTAAGAGTAGAATAGGAAATGGGTTGCAATAATAAAATTTTAGAGTAGGTTTTTTTTTTGGTTTTCAGGGGGTGATTTGATTGCACAGGTTGAGGCATTAAGGAAAGAGGTTACTGTTTGTATGAAAAGGGAGATGAACTGACTGACTATGTTACCTGTTGATATGTTGACACTGTGTTTAGTTGGGTAATCTGACTGGGCTTTATCAGCTTTTGAAGCTTGTTTAGATACACAATCTACATTTTTTAATTAAACTTGACCTTATTTTTAGTACTATTTCTTAGGTATTTATATTTCTTATGATTAGACTGTTTTGTTTAGCTTCCCTGTTTTCCATGTTTATCTCTTTCATTCATAAGCTGTTTAGTTTCATTATAAAGCCAGGCTGTTTTGTCAGTTTTAACTCTTTTAGTTATGTTATGATAAGGGCATGTTTATTTAGCATATCTAGAAATATTGAGTTGAATAATGCTATAGCATTATTTCGCTGGATAACTTCTAATGTCTTCCAGATGACACATTATAAGTTAAAGATTAATGTGTGACTACATGAAAGGAGAAGATATGACAAGCACAGTTATACTAATGTTGTTTTTGAGTGGGGTTATTATCCCTTACAGCAAAATTAGGGAGGTGGTCACTTAATTTGTCTGGTAGCCAGCCAGTTGAAATTATTTTGTTTGGGGTGTAACACAGAATATAATCAATAGTGGATATTCCAATGGTTGTTTTGTTATACTTAGTGGGAGTAGAGTTGAGTTCAATATACCCCTGTAAGTTAATAGAATTAGTAGGGATATCATTGCATACAGCTTGCCAGTCTACATTCAGATCATCTAATATATTACTTTCTTGTAGAATGTTGGATGAGTCTCATGAGAAAAAAAAATATTCAGCAATGTCCATATTGTTTCCAGGGAGTATGTACATTCCTACTATGTAGAGACCTTTGTGCTTATTTCATTTGAGAGAGGATATAAGATTTCAATGTTATTGAAGTGGGAGTGTTGAGGTAATAGAGAGAGAGAGAATTTAAGATAGATTGTGTAGATGATGGACACCCCCACCCCTTTTACTGCTCTTGTCTTGCCTTAATATGTTGTAGGACTTCCTTATCATTTATGTCTTATTTCAACCAAGTTTCACTGTTTATAAATATACTGGGGGTAATGATGGGCTATCTATCCAAGCATGAATAAATGACAGTTTGTTGCAAATACTTCTAAGATAAGCAGTAAACAATGTAGACTGGAGGGCTTTATTGGGGAAGTCACTGGAGATTGGGTATGTGGGGTAGGTATATAGTGGATATCTTGGGGTGGATGAAGTAGGCCTAGGCTAGGGTGGATGTCATCACGTAGCTTTGGGTTCCATTGGAAAAGATAGTATGGGAAAGGCAATTTTGTACTTCATTTTTGTCCTTAGTTTATTAAATTGAGAATTATGACTCAGATGATTGTTCTTAAAGATGTGGATGGTTGCTGTTGAGAACAGTCTGGAAGCTATTGTGAAGCTGTAGTGGGTGCTAAGTGGACATTGTGTTTGTGCTGTTTAGTAGTTATATACATATGGTGAGTGTAGGATATTAGGCATGCTAAGAATGAGAGTAATACTAATATGAGTAGTTAAGTAAGTAGCATGTTAATATGAGAAGAGATTTAAAGGTATGGAAGGTAAATTGTAGATGTGATTGGAGTAGAAGTTGCAAGACTAGCTGGAGAACAGGAGGGGTAGTTTGGCTGCTTGCACTAGGAGTGAGATTATGGAACATGAGACATGGAGGGGTGAGACAATAAAGAAGAGTTGCAGTTGGCTGAAAAATGAATTAGGCTGTGTTATAGGTAATTTGCAGAGAGATGTGCTAGGTCTGGTTGTGTGTGACTGGGATATGCTTAAGTGTGTAGTTGGGTGGTGTGGGTTAAGAAATTGTTGGGATTGACTGTAATTTGATAATGAGTAATGCTATACACATTTACATTTAGAGTAAGAGGGGGTGGGTGGTAATTAGGAGTAGGGTAGGGGAACAAGCAGAGTGGGTTTACTGATGTAGGAAAGTGAAGCATTTAAGAAAAAAGGTCTACTGATGTCTAAAACAATTACAATTTACAGCTACAGTCTGCTTATGGCTGTACTAGTTTCTGTTCAGGAAAGAAGGGAATATCCACTAAGAGCACTATCTTATGGGGTGTACTAATAACAACCCTATATAATAGGTAAGGCTGGAATATGTGCTTTTGAATTTAACAGTACTAGTTGAAAGTTCGCAATGACAAAAAGTTTTAGATGAGAGGTTTGCAAAGTCTCAAAATATACACTGTTTGGTCTGCAGTTACTGCTTTTGCTATTTGAAATGGAGTTTCATTTTGATAAAGTACACCATGGTTTGCCCTCCCTCTATGAGTTTTGATGTTACCAATGATTGGTGAAGGGTTTACTCAATACCCTAAACTAGACTTCCCACTTTAGGATACAATCTGTAATTAATTCATAAATGTTTATGTCTGGAATAAAGAAAATATAGTTTAGAGTAAGTACCTGTACATGTGGTTTATTTATATCAGTATAGCCACCATGGCCCCATTAAGACCTACATTGAACAATGACACTAAAAGTCATTCAATCCCTCATTGTTAACATTCTGTTCTGAATTCCATTAGGGGCTCAGTCTGTAGTGTCGATTTCAGAAATAAAGGAAAACATCTATTGTTATTATCGTCACCAGTAATACTGGGATAGTCTGCCAATGTCTCAAGTTCTGAAATAAAGGAAAGCATCTATTGTTAGTATCTTCACCAGTAACACTGGGATAGTCTGCCAATGTCTCAAGTTCAGAAATAAAGGAAAACATCTATTGTTATTATCTTCACCAGTAACACTGGGATAGTCTGCCAATGTCTCAAGTTCTGAAATAAAGGAAAGCATCTATTTTTTTTAAGAATAAGGGTGATGTGCAGAGCTGTAGTAACTACAGAGGGATTAAATTGATCAGTCACAGCATGAAGTTATGGAAAAGAGTAGTGGAAGCTAGGTTAAGAAGGGACATGATGATTAGTGATCAGCAGTATGTTTTCATGTTGAGAAAGAGCACTATAGATGCGATGTTTGCTTTGAGAGTGTTGATGGAGAAGTACAGAGAAGGTCAGAAGGAGTTGCAATGTGTTTTTGTAGACTTAGAGAAAGCATATGACAGGGTGCCTAGAGAGGAGTTGTGGTATTGTATGAGGAAGTCATGAGTGTCAGAGAAGTATGTAAGAGTGGTACAGGATATGTACAAGGGTAGTGTGACAGCAGTGAGGTCTGCGGTGGGAGTGACGGATGCATTTAAGGTGGAGGTGTGATTACATCAAGGATCAGCTCTGAGCCCTTTCTTATTTGCAATGGTGATGGACAGGTTGACCGACGAGATCAGACAGGAGTCCCCGTGGACTATGATGTTTGCAGATGACATTGTGATCTGTAGTGAGAGTAGGGAACAGGTGGAGGAGACCCTGGAGAGATGGAGATATGCTCTAGAGAGAAGAGGAATGAAGGTCAGCAGGACTAAGACAGAATATATGTGTTTGAATGAGAGGAAGGATAGATGAATGGTGAGGATGCAAGGAGTAGAGGTGGCGAAGGTGGATGAGTTTAAATACTTGGGATCAATAGTTCAGTGTAATGGTGAGTGTGGAAGAGAGGTGAAGAAGGGAGTAGAGGCAGGATGTAGTGAGTGGAGAAAAGTGTCAGGAGTGATTTGTGACAGACGAGTACCAGTAAGAGTGAAAGGGAAGGTCTACAAGAGGGTAGTGAGACCAGCTATGTTATATGGGTTGTAGACAGTGGCATTGACAAAAAGGCAGGAGTTTGAGCTGGATGTGGCAGAGTTAAAGATTTTAAGATTTGCACTGGGTGTGTTGAGGGTGGACAGGATTAGGAATAAGTATATTAGAAGGTCAACCCAGGTTGGAAGGTTTGGAGACAAAGCCAGAGAGGCAAGATTACATTGGTTTGGACATGTGCTGAGGAGGGATGCTGAGTATATTGGGAAAAAGATGCTAAGGATGAAGCTACCAGGTAACAGGAAAAGAGGAAGGCCTAAGTTAAGGTTTATGGATGTGGTGAGAGAGGACATGCAGGTGGTTGGTGTGACAGAGCAAGATGCAGAGGACAGGAAGAAATGGAAATAGATGATCCATTGTGGCGACCCCTAATGGGAACAGCCAAAAGAAGAAGATGATGATGATGATGATCTATTGTTATTATCTTCACCAGTAATACTGGGATAGTCTGCCAATGTCTCAAGTTCTGAAATAAAGGAAAGCACCTATTGTTATTATCTTCACCAGTAACACTGGGATAGTCTGTCACTGTCTCAAGTTCGAAAATAAAGGAAAGCCATCATCAATGTCATCAGTGCCTCCTGCATTCCCTCTTGACTCAACCAGCACAGACCCACCTATCGCACCTGTGTCACTACCTATCATACCTGTCACAGTCTATCACACCTGTGTCACTACCTATCATACCTGTGTCACAACCTATCACACCTGTGCCACTAC
The DNA here is from genome assembly GCF_019279795.1 of Protopterus annectens. Taxonomy (NCBI): domain Eukaryota; kingdom Metazoa; phylum Chordata; order Ceratodontiformes; family Protopteridae; genus Protopterus; species Protopterus annectens. Next base: position 182,376,174 of record NC_056746.1, read on the forward strand.
CTATCATACCTGTGTCACAATCTATCGCACCTGTGTCACTACCTATCATACCTGTGTCACAATCTATTACACCTGTGTCACCAATAATTGTCAAGAGCTGAAGCACTACTGCCTCTCCTTAATGTGTGGCAGTTGTTTAGGTTCTGCAAGTTAAACACAAACTCAGGGGTTATACTTGCATTATTTCTCTAAGGAACTTTCAACAAGTGGCAATAAGATCTCATCTTTTAAACCTCTTGATCAAACCGTGGGTCTGTCTTTATGACACTTCTATGAAACATATCACTGAGGTTGGATAATGTGGTACTGAAAGATGGTTTAAGAAAAAGCAATTAAAAAAATAGTGTTTTAGACAAACACATATAATGCTAATTAATGCACTATTGCCTTACAATGATTATGTTGAAAATCTGTGTCAAAATATGTATAACTGCCAAGTTGTAAGTTTAAATTTATGTAATTTTCATGATTTTGACCCCCAAATGACTGACAAAGTAGTTCCTTCAGAGTACACATAAAATGTAATAGTTATCATACTTTAGATGCATATCAGCTTATAAGGAAATTTTGAATTTCCAGTAGCAAATCTAATATACAAATGAGACAGTTTTAGTACTTTTATTTATAACATACACACATAAGAATATTATGCTGAAACAGCAATAGTACTGAAAATCAATACATACTTTGGAAAATTCAATTTTGTAACTATTCTCTGTCTTGAAAATTAAAACCTATAACCTGAAACATAAACATTTCAACACAATGCAGAGTGAATATGACAGTGGCTATTTTGTAATGAGAGTGCTTCATTTTCATATCTGATACCAATTTTTATATTACTGCTATATCCCAAACTACTTGCACTGTGGAAAAACAACCATGTGTGGTTCGAGTGGCTCTACATATTGAAGGACTGGCTCGAAGATGATTTAGTAGCCACTAGCCTAACCCCTCTATCAGACAAGGCAATACAGGTTGGACCCCTAGTCATGCCTGGGTGTGTAGCTTAGTAGCCCTTCAGATGCGTGTGCATGTATGTGTGTATGCTGTCTGTCTTCACGCTGTTGCTGCAAACCACTTTCTTCCTAAAGACATTTACACCAAATGCAAGAACTGTGCAAATAACAGACATGCTCACATACATACCATCCAGTGGGTCTGCATCTTGTACTTAGAATATGCAAGAAAGCAGACAAGAACTGGCTATCACATAACCTCTGAGCTGGAGGCTCATACAAAATGATATCACACAACAACGTGTTTGTTTATTGCACAGCATGCCAAAAATTGGCATGGTAATTTCACATTCTTGAAATGTTATAAATAAACGCAGCTGTCTACGTTTGCCTCATACAGGACTAAAATGTAGAGCACACTGCTTAGCAGAAAGCATATGTTCGAGTTTGTCACATACCCACATCCTCATCATAAAGGTAACAAGCTTCCATCCCAGCTGACCTTACTGTATTTTGGCACTTGGTCAAACCCATGTCAATGGGGGTAAATGCAGGCAGAGTGCCCAGGGTCTCTGTGACAGTATGTCATTTACACTGTTAGCTACTGTGCATAGCACTAAAGAGTTGCAAGTCTACATTTAATCTTAAAACAAGCCAATGTGTAACAAAGCAGAATGAGCAGTGCTGTGTTACAAGATGTAAACTCTGGGGATAATAACATACCATTAAACAAACTTGAATATATTCTTCCTGCCAAGCAGTGAGCTCTACATTTTAGTCCCGTACAATGCAAACATAGCTAGCTGCATTTATTCACTGCATTTCAAGAATGAGAAACAGCCATGCCAATTGCTGGCATGCTGTGCAACAAACAAACGCAGAAGCTTTCACATTTTTTTAATAAAGTTCCCACTGGCTCAAAGGCTTTATTGTGAGAAGTAGTAAATAATCAGTTGTATATATACATTGTGTGTGTGTGTGTGTGTGTGTGTGTGTGTGTGGGTGTGTGTGGGTGTGTGTGTGTGTGTGTGTGTGTGTGTGTGTGTGTGTGTGTGTGTGTGTGTGTGTGTGTGTGTGTGTGTGTATGTAGGTATGTACGCCAATTATTTTATTTTTCTAAATAACTTTTGCAGGCAATATGGTTAACGTAACAATACTTGCACTGTAGAAATGCTGTGCTGTTAGAAGTCTAGATGCCATATTGGCAAATGACCCAAATCTCACAAAACAGCTTCGCAAGACAGCCTAGTTTTCCTGAACAAATTGCATGGTACAGTAAAGTCCATGGCTAAAATGCATGTCACTACAGCTAGCTTAATCTGTAATAGATTTCAGTGGAGTGTTATGCTGTAGGAGGCATCACTCACAGTAAATAAGTATTTTCATTTTTTTTAATTAGAAAAGTCATCACGGGGAAAGAATGTGGAGAAGTGATGCAGGTAGGTAACAGGTGGCATCTATCACAGTCATAAGTCAACCCTTAAAGTAAAATTAATAACCGCTTCAATGGGAGTTCTCTTACCTGTAATAAGAGACATCTTAAAATGGGAAATATGACTTGGCAAAAAAGCACTTATATTTATATGATAGAACCCACACTGTAAAAGTAGCCGACTCCAAATCCAGCTCCAGACAAGTGACAAGTGGAGTACCTCAGGGTTCAGTCCTGGGGCCGCTCTTGTTTGGCATCTACTTCTCTGAAGTACAGGTCAACACAAAGGGACTCTGGCTAACAAAGTTTGCAGATGACTGCAAACTGGGAGCCATTATTGAATCCCCAAATGATGTGGATACTCTACAAAAGGGCCTTACAGAAACAGATGCTTGGTGCCAGAGCCATGGGCTCAAGCTCAATGCCAAGAAATGTATTGTTATCCCCTTTGGGAAAAAACATGTATCCATGAATTACCATATAGGTGGCAGTACACTAAACACAGAAAATGTGATAAGAGACTTAGGGACACAGGTGGACAGTGGTCTCACCTTCGATAACCACATTGCCACAACAGTCAGGAAATCCTTCTATGTGGCACACCTCATCACGAAGGGCTTTTCATCCAGAAAAAAGGAGGTCATTGTCCCACTGTACTCATCCCTCATTAGACCCATTATAGAATACAACGCCCCATTTGGTATGTACCTCTCAAGACATCTGCAACAACTGGAAAGGCCTCAGAAATACCTCACTAAAAGAATCACAGGCCTAAAGCAGATGCCCTCGCTGACCGCCTTAAAAACTCCAGCTATACTCTGTCGCATATCGTCTACTCAGAGGCGATCTCTGCTTAACATACAAGGCCATGTCAAACCCAGAGCTGTTGGACATGCTACACTTAAAGAAATCCCAATCCCTCAGAGCTACACGCTCCAGGGATCTAAACCTTGTCATCACAATAAACAAAACATGCTGGAGGGATAGGTTCCTGACCCAGAGACTCCCCAGACTCTGGAATAGATTGCCCATACATGTAAAGCAGAGTGCCTCTTTGGACCTCTTCAAGAGGAACCTTGACGATTGGATGGGAGAAAGGAAATTCACCCCAGGGATCACGTCAGTCGCCCTGCTAGACAGGGGTCCAGGAAAGTAAATAATATGGGAAGAAATAGCCAGGGAATTGTTATGGCTAGGCTTGTATAGGCCCTAGGGCTGATAGCCTAGTACCAACCTATGAACCTATGAACCTATAAGAATTAAAAGGAGCTATATTATTCAAAAGCACGAGTGATGTGTGTGCACGTGCCCACACATGCACACACAGACAGGAAGGTTATATAAACATATAGTTAATAAATATTTTAGAGAAGTCTAAGTCTGGCATAAAACAAACTAAATAGTTGTACGTGTACTCTATTTACAGCACCAAGGATTTTACAGCTATAAAGTAGTCCAAGTGGTTTCCCTTCTGCAACTCAAGTCTTCTATTCAGAAGGTAGGGGCTATCAGTTCAGGGTGACGTGTAATCTGTAGACTATTTATGAATCTAAGGCTCAGAATCAAATGTTTGGTGGTGGTAGTGCTAGGTATACAAAGCAGCAAAGCAAACATAGTTAGTCACAGGACATATTTGTAATCAGTTTCTAGAATGACTATGAACTTATGATTCACATTATAATTCAGATATATAGACAACATTTGCAAAGATCTGATAAGCCATTATGCAAGAATAGATACTTCTGAATGCATGAGACATTTTGTCAGCACAAGTGCTTTTAAACAGGATTATTATAAACTGAGGACATGCTCACAAGCTAGGTAGTTCTACTTAGGTCACATCTTGTAAAATAGGCCTCAGTAGCTCTGTTTGTGGCTGAACACCCAGTGCTACTGTCCAAATAAGTCTACAATTTATGCCTCCACTGACCAGTAAACTTCAAAACTGTTTACTACATCCCTGCTCTACCATTTCTTCTGGAAGAATGTAATACAGGAATTACGTCAGAGCACAATCCAACATTCAGTGTTAGAAGCCAGCCATTTATGTTTTTTTAGGCTCTATGATAATCGTTTCAGACAATTTAAAGGAAGATATGCCAGAAATATGAACAATAACCAGTACATGCCAGTTTCAGTGTTACCTCTCTGTAGTATGATTTTTTCACCAAAGCCAGCTCGGTGTGTAGTATAATTTAGAGAAATAATGTCTGGTTTTAAAACAGTTCTGTACAATGCAGTACCAGTGCTGGTGGTACAAAATGTGTTCTGTACAAACAAAAAAAAAAAAACACCAGATAAGAAAAGACTTTGCACAACTGCATAGGGCTAGTGTGATGGAAAAACAATCCTCTTTTAATATCAACATGTACATAAGTACATAACACCAGGGCATTATGCCTGCAGAAGGTATGGTGCACCAGCTGGCAGATGGTGATCAAGTCTGCTTATTTTAACTTGCTTGATCTCTTGAGCTTGATGAACACGTGTTCAGGTATGTTGCTTGACATGACATTTTCACCCAGCATCATAGCTCACTTCTTTGAGAATGAGAATTACATATTTGCATATTACAGGGCAGTCCAATATCAGTGCACTTCAGAGAAAGAGCAACATATGCACTGTATTGTCTATGTTGCCCTAACATCAGGCACACATTCTCTGATAGTGTTACTGTTAGGTGTTTGGGCAACATTTTTTTCACCCCCTTGTACCACATTTCTCATGTGCTATGTCTAACTTTGTCCCTGATCCTAACTCCAAACCTACACTTTACCTTGCAAAGAACATTTTCCTTAACAGTGTCTCTACACAAGACACTCAGACACACTAAATATTCATATCCAAACACACGCAAGACTAAAACTATTCCCCTACCTAGCCCTAATTCTAAATATAATGATCAAACAGTAGCATACACATTCCAATCCCTAATCTTGAAACTCGCCAAATAACATACACTAAAACTATCCCCTTACCTACCACTTACCCTAACCCTATTTGCAAAAAAACACAAACTCCTGCCCCTTTACAAATCCACTTATCTCTTTTGACAAAATGGATATTTGGCATCATAGGTATTTGCTTACAAAAAACAGTTTGCTAAACATAATCTACACTTCACTTCACTGACCAAATAAACTCCTGACAAAGTGAATATATATCGATGACCGGAAATGCTGAATATAAAATTTCGAATTGTAACCCAAAGCGAAACTGAATACATCGTCCACCATGATTCGGTATACTAGTTTGGTTTAAATTCTGTACTTTGTGTTATATTGTTCTTTAAAACCAAACTTGGTGGGGGGGCTGTGCCCCCCACACACCCCTAACTATATATATATATATATATATATATATATATATATATATATATATATATATATATATATATATATACACTAACTCCAGGGTCGCACTACATTGGGGAAGAGGACATATCCCTGTTATTTAGTTCACTGCAAGTACTAGTTGTCAGTTAAATGAGTTTCAGTCAAATGAAGGTGACGCACATATATACATATACACAAACACACACACACACACACATATATATATATATATATATATATATATATATCTACTAGTCTACTTCAGACCATCAAAATACCACATCATCGAATTTGAAAACATTGAGACAGAAAGAATGAAACGTGATAACATTGAAGGCCGACATTATCAAAACGTGAAACATTGAACCAGGTACTGTGCATGTCAGGTAGTACGCAGAACTACTGAATGGAGATCATGCTGCAGTCATCAGAGCAGCTTCTGCATTTACTAACAGTGTTAAACAAAAAAACTATTGATTTTCAACATTTGCAATGGAGATCGTGGTACAGTGGGGATTGGAAAATTTACCCTTACCTCACTGTAGTGCAATCTTGGAGTTGGTATATATATATAATTTATGGAGGTTGTGGGTGTGCATGGGGGCTTGCCCCTCTGCAAAACTGTTGAAACAGGTATTTTTTTTGTTAGATTTTTTTTTAATGGAGAAGGTGCTCTGACGTCAGTGTGATCATCCTTAAATAGTTCCATGTACTTGGTTCAATGTTTGAAGTTTCAATAATGTCGGCCTTCAATGTTATTACTTTTCGTTCTTTCCATCCCGATGTTTTGTAAATCGATGATGTGGTATTTCAGTGGTCTGAAGTAGAGCCATACACGCACAAACGCGCGCACACACACACACACACACACACACACACACACACACACACACACACACACACACACACACACACACACACACACACACACACACACACACACACACACACACACACACATACACACACACACACACACACACACACACACACACACACACACACACACACACACACACATACTCACAACATACTCTCAAAGCAACCCACAGAAATGTATTAATTAATTTATTTATTTATTACAGTTTGATGACCGGGGAAGTCCACTGGGCCAAGAAGAGTCCATTTTCAGTGGAGGCCCAGGGAGAAAAGCTCCATGAAACAATAAAAATAACAATAACAAATAAGAATAGCAATGACAATAACAGCAAACAGAGTACATTACATATGCTGGGATTGCAATTAACAAGTTTGAAGAGATAAACATTATATACATTGTAGCTGTAGAGCCAGTGGTCATTCATTGTAAAATCATTGTGGATTACATGTTTGAGCAAACAGTTACACTGTTTATAGGAATATAAATATAATTGTCAGATCAAATGGAAATGAGGGAAAAAAAGCAGACAAGCAGAAATAGGGAGAACAGGGGAGTGGTATAAGGAAACAAGAGGGAGGGACAGGGTAAGTAGGGGCAGGGGAAAGAAGAAAGAAAAAGAGTGAGGAGGGGTTCATGTGGGGGAAGAGCAGGGGCATACCCATTTAGAAGATAGGTAGGAATGTAGAAGAGATTTGAAAATGGGTGTGATTAGGAGTATTTCGAAGACAGGAGGGAAGGGAGTTCCAAAGTTTGGCAAGGGAGTATGATAGCAGAAGGTGGCCAGAGGGCCGGGAGGGTTTGTGGATGTTTAGGAGATTTTGGTTTTCTGATCAGAGTGAGCGGTTTGGAATATAGGGGGTTAAGGTGTTGGAGAGAGCAGGACAGTTGGATGGATTGAAGATGAGCTTATGAGCAGTGATGAGTTTAATTAGGTTAAGGTAGTTGGGTAATTCGAGCCACTGTAGAGAGGGAAGGGATAAGCAGTGATGGGAAGAGTTCTTGGAATTGGTGGTTTTATTGTAGCAGGATTCTAGTTTGGATTGTAAGCCAAGTTGAAGGTTGTTGAAGAGTGGGGCTCCATATATGAGAGATGGGAGAAGGTAAGAGGAGGCTAAGGTTATTCTAGTGGAAGGAGTGAGGTAGTGATTGTGTCTGTAAAGGAGCCCTAATTTTTGGTGTTTTTTTTCTTGGGTGTTTGAATATGGATGTCCAATTTTAGATGCTTATCAATGATGACACCAAGTACCTTGGTGTGGTTTACGATTTCGATGGGGGTATTGTTTTGGCTTAATATGGAAAAGGAGGAATAGTCAAAGGAGGAGGTTCTAGAGGGAGTAAAGATAATTAGTTTTGTTTTGTTTGCGTTTAGGGTGAGGTGGTGATTGTGCATCCAAGTTTTGGTTTTGGTAAAAGCTGCCTGGGTTTTCAGTAGTAGGTCAGAGGGGGGGGGGGTCAACAGTGCAGATGATTGTCGAATCATCTGCATGCTGGACAAGGGAGGAATTGGGGATGGAGAGGTGAAAGTTATTAATGAATATGTTAAAAAGTAAGGGGCCGAGGACAGAACCTTGGAAATGACTACAGAAATAACTGTGTGTGTGTCTATATTGGTTTTGGTAAAAGCTGCCTGGGTTTTCAGTAGTAGGTCAGAGGGGGGGGGGGTCAACAGTGCAGATGATTGTCGAATCATCTGCATGCTGGACAAGGGAGGAATTGGGGATGGAGAGGTGAAAGTTATTAATGAATATGTTAAAAAGTAAAGGGCCGAGGACAGAACCTTGGAAATGACTTCAGAAATAACTGTGTGTGTGTCTATATGTGCATATGTGTGTGTGTGTGTGTCAAAATGTAAAAAATACAAATTATGAGAGCATTCCTTCCAGCTTAAGCATATGCTTATAACTTTGAAAACTGAGTGTTTCGACCACTACTTTTCACATACTCCATTTAAAGTCCTTCCTCATGAAGTGAATAGTAAAAATGCTTGTCTTGCTATAAATGTGATTTTTGTACATTAAATGTGTACCTTTTTATATAATGGGAAAATAATTATTTAGGGCAATAATTTAAGAACTAAAGTTGCCATATTTTGCACAGCAAATAAAATACTGACTTTCTACCTTGATCTGGCTGTACACAATTCATGTGTATACTGCAACCTATTTTTTTTTTCTTTTGTGTGTGTCTCTGTGTCTGTGTGTCTAGGTATCACTGCATCACAGTGTCTCAAGGCAGGCCAAGACAATAGGCTGATGAGGGGAGAAAACAATTAGACTAAGAGGAAGTACTTGTGGGAGACCAAAGTTACAGTCAAGTGAATAAACAGAAGAGAGTCATGTGTTGCAGACATATCAGCATGTCCATGTTCTGTGTGGTATGTAGGTGCTGTGGTCGGGGTGTACCTTATAGTCTGAATTCTACCATGTAAGTAATTTTTTTCCTCTCTGTCGACCAGATATTAAGGTTGTACAGGGGCTGACTGTGAATTAAATAACTGACTCTGATATTGTGTATTATTGCATTTGCTGGACTAATGTCTGTTTGTGTGAAGCAAGTTGAGATTATTATTTTAATATTATTTTAATTATGATCTGACATCCAAGCTGTTCACAGTCAACAGTGTGACTGTAACAGCTAGATGCTGGTGCTGTCTGTGAAAGAAAGTGACTGACCCAGCTTTAATTTGCTTAGTTTAAACAGTCATTATTCTCGCTTTTGCAGGACCAATGTGTATTCCAATTGTGTGAAGCAAGCACCCATATCCTTATTGTGCATTGACTATAACTGCTGGGTGTGGATGCTTTCTGTGAATGTCTGAGCCTGTTGTGGTTTGCTCTAGTTAAACAGGCATTATTCTAGCTTTTGCAGGACTAGTATGCATTTGTATAAAGCAAGCAGCCATTATTATTATTTTTAATTACAATCAGAAATCCAAGATATATACACTAAGTAACTGCTGGATGCAGGGGCTGTCTGTGAATAACAATGACTGACCCTGTTGTCATTTATTCTAGTTTAGACAGTCACTATTCTGGCTTTTGCAAAACTAATGGGATTTTGTGTGAGGCAAGCTGGCATTATTATTATTATTATTATGCAAAATCAAACATTCAAGGTATATTCAGACAATGAAGAGACCCTGGGGTCTCACTGTTAATGAAAATGACTGGATCTGTTATCACTTGCTCAGTTTAAATAGACATTTTGGACTAATGGTTTTTGGGAAGTAAGTTTCAATTTTGTGTTTTATCACAATCTGACATCTGCGGTGCACACAAAGTGACTATAACAGATGGAGGTTCCAAAGGTTCCTTGAGTTCATAAACTCAAATGCTATGGAACAACTAGTCACCATTCCCACAAGAGGAGAAAATATACTAGACCTGATCATCACAAACATGGGGACAAAATGCTCCACACCGGAAGTATATCCCTCATTGGTGAGATCAGACCATAAATTAATCTCACTGGAGATCCACATCCCGCCCCCACCCCCAGCAAAAAAGACCACAGTGAAGAACTTCTCAAAAGCAAACTTCACACTTCTTAAGACTGGAGTGGTATCCTTCAAGGCCCCCGAGCCAGTGGAAACCACAACCCACGCTGCTGAAACCCTTACAAATGCCTTCTACGAGCACCTCCAGGAATGTATGGATCAAGCAATCCCTAATAAAATCAAGACCCTTTCCACCAAAGGCAGGTGCCCGGTCTGGTGGACTCCAGCCATAAACAAACTCTACAACAAGAGGAAAAAGCTACTACATGACAGAGCAAAATCCCTAAATGGGAAGGCATCTCTGATCAATACTAGCAAAAAACTATGATCACTCATAAAATCATCCAAGGCCAACTTTGAGAGAATAATCGCTAATGACACAAAAGACAATCATAAAGCCTTCTTTAGCTATGTTAGAAACCTGGGTGGAAACTCCCAGATATGCTCAGAATTAGTCCAAAATGATACAAAAATCACTGAACCCACAGACATTGCCAACATACTGGCAGACAGGTTCAGTGCAAATTTCTCCCCTCCCTCCCCCCCAAAAGGAAAAATATCTATCCCACCAGAGTCTAGCCTCCCAAACATCTCAGATGCCCAGGTGAGAGCTGCTCTCTCTAAAGCAAAAAACACAGCATCAATGGGACTGGACGGTGTCCCCGGCTGTGTGCTACACGAACTCAATGAGGAACTAAACCCACACATAAGGCTGCTGTTTAATCTTAGCCTTACTACAGGATACGTACCCAAAGAATGGCGTACGGCAACTGTGGTCCCACTCCACAAAGGCGGTGCTTCTACGGACCCTGGAAATTACTGCCCCATAAGCTTGATGAGCCTTGTCTGCAAAGCTATGGAGAGGATCATAATGGAACTCATAAATAAAGACATTGGGGACCTACAGACACTGGATCCTACCCAATTTGGCTTTGTCAAGGGCAGATCCTGCCTCTTGAACTTGGTCGACTTTTGAAACAGTCACTAAGGCCATTGATGAGGGTAAGGCAGTTCACACAGCCTACCTTGACCTAGCAAAAGCATTCGACACAATACCCCACTCGGGCATCATAGAAAAGCTCACCAGCTTAGATGTAAACCCATATGTCACAAGATGGGTTGCAAACTGGCTCAAGGACAGAACACACAGGGTTAGAGTTGCTGGTGCCATGCAGACTCTAAGCCGGTCACGAGCGGTGTCCCACAGGGCTCAGTCCTGGGCCCCCTCTTGTTCGGCATTTATTTTTCTGAAGTGCAGGCAAACATAGGGGGATTGTGGCTGACAAAATTTGCAGATGACTGCAAACTGGGCACCATAATTGACACTCCATCAGGCACAGACATTCTCCAGAAAGGTCTCATAGAAATGGATAACTGGTGCCAGAGCCATGGCTTTAAGCTAAATGCCAAAAAATGTATAGTCATACCCTTTGGGAAAAACAAGGTAACCCCTAATTACCACATAGGTGGTAATCCATTAAACACGGTAGAAGTTATCAGGGACCTGGGGACCCAAGTTGACAGTAACCTCTCTTTTGACACTCACATTGCCAAAGTGGTTAGGAAGACCTTCTACATTGCCCACCTGATCATGAAGGGATTCACATCCAGATCAGGAGAGGTCATTGTACCCCTGTACTCTTCACTTATCAGACCAATGATTGAGTACAACGCCCCATTCGGAATGTACCTTACCCGACACCTGCAGCAGTTGGAAAGACCCCAAAAGTTCCTCACCAAAAGGATAAAGGGGCTCAAACATATGTCATACGATGCCTGACTGAAGAAACTCCAGCTCTATTCAGTCGCATACCGTCTGCTCAGAGGTGATCTGTGCCTGACATACAAGGCCATGTCCAACCCGGAATTAATGGACATGTTCCACCTCAAAAAATCCAAATCCACCAGAGCCACGAGAGCAAGAGACTTAAACCTCAACATGGATATAAATAGGACGTGCTGGAGGGACAGATTCATCACCCAGAGACTCCCTACACTATGGAACAGAATCCCAGTCCATGTGAGGCAGAGCCCCTCACTGACTCTGTTCAAGAGAAATCTTGACGAGTGGATGGGAGATCGTAGGTTTACCTCGGGAATCATCTCTGTATCACTGCTGGACAGAGGCACAGCAAACTAATGGGTATAGTATTCTCATCCTAAGGGGTGGTGAAAGCCACACACACTCTGGCTAGGCTTATAAATGCCCTAGGGCAGATAGCCTAGTATGAACCTATGAACCTATGAACCTATGGATACTGGGGCAGTCTGTGAGTGAAACATTGAAAGTGACTGACCCTGTCATTAATTTGGGTTTGCAGAACTAGTGTGCTTTTCCATGAAGAAAGTTAGAATACTTCACTGAAGCTGCAGTGAGTTTGTGTGAATCAAACCTGAAGTATATTACTGCAAATTATTTATTTTTTTACCACAATCAGACATCTGAGGTATACACAGTCAATTAAATGGCTATAATTCCAGGGTACAGGGCTGCCTGTTGACAAATATGGTTGACCGTATGTGCACTGATCAAGTTAAACAGTCATCAATCTGGCTTTGCAGCATTAGTGTACATTTATGTAAAGAAAGTTGGAATACTATGCTATGGCCATATTTTTCAATCCCATTCAGACATCTGAGACCTACATAATCAATAGTGTGTGTAACTGATGGGTACAGAAACTGTCAGTGGATACAAGTGACATACCTACTGTCTGATCACAGTAAAACATTGATTAAACTTGGCAAAAGCAGTGTCATGCAGTGTATTTGCTGAAATCCATGTAAAATGATCACCACTATGATTTATACACATGTGTGTATTGTATCTAAAAGGATTTTTTTTTCACTTTCCATCACAGATTAATCTCAGCATTGTAAACATTGCAGCCCATATTTGGTGGTCTAGGCAGGATATGTGTGAAAGCAATTAATCAGTGGCACAGTGGTGAAGTGAATAGCATTGCCATCTCACAGCACTTGGCTTTGCAGTTGAGTTCTTGGCTGTAGTTCCTTCTATGTGGTTTCTACATGTTCTTCTTATCTCTGTGTGGGTTTTACCCAGGTGGACTTTCTAGCAACACCATAAAGGCATGCCATAGGGAAAATGGTGCTCCTTCAATTTGCATGTAGGTAAGACTGCAGTCTGAGAGAAATCATGTATGTCTGTATGTGTGAAAATAATATCACCATTTGTATATACTGACACATACAACATTAAAGCCAAACATGAAACTCTTCTGGATAACAGTAAAAAGCATCTGACGAGTAATTAACTTTCAAAAGCAATACAGAACTGTATTGCAGAGCATCTAGTTTCTCAGACTGTCCAGGGAGCTGCTGCCCCCTCCCTCTCAGCTCTGTAAGGAGATTCTGATACAGACTAAGTAGGTAAGCCCCATTTTCAACCTCAGCTCTGTATTTCCCTTAGTCTAAAACTTGTCCTGTTCTGAGGTGCATACAGAAGGTTGCTATGGCTTAAGCTGAGACTGAAGACAGTGTTATTTTATTACAATCAGATCTCACGGATTTGCACAAAATGCTACAGTTTTTTCTAAATGCAGAGTACTGTCTAGGACTGATAAGTTGGAAAACATTACTATGATTGCTATTTTTATAGGTTAATAAACTCATAGGCTGTTGATCTGTGAGGATCTTAAGAAGCCTAGCCTTGCATTCCCATGGCAATTTTTAGCCTTTATATTTTGTGTATGAATAACCCAGAGGTGGGCAGAACAAGGATACATTGTTGCGTCTGTCCATGAGAGACATGACCACTAAACTGGGAATGAATTTGTTGTTTCCAACCCATTCATCCAAATTACATTTGAATATAATAAGAGAAGTACTTTGCTTTATGTGGAAAGGAAGACGGCTCCATATAAGACTTATTGTCTGTGATACCTGCCTATCCCTCCATCATGTTCTGTTCATGTTGAAAAGAGACTGAGATTCCCTGAATATCTGTTCACTCTGCCATTGGAGTTATGTACGTGTAATAGGTCTGATAGGACTGGGTCGGTTGAGGTTTTATATGTGAGGCAGAGGTCATCTCTTTGTAGCCTGTATGATACAAAGGAGAGGGATAAGGCATTGAGATGGTCTGCATACTATTTGTGATTTAGGCTCTGGATATTTTTTGTGAGAAAGCATTGTGGTCACTCCAGTTGTGACAAGTGTTTGGTCAGGAACCTACCAAAGGGGAAATCATGTTTAATGATTATTCTGATGAGAACCAAGTACAGGTGATGATTACATTCCTGACCTGGATGCTATACCTTCATATATAAGCTGTGAGATTTATTTTTGCAAGCAATGTGTTTTTTCTTTTATTATAGAACCTGTTTATATTAGGGTTCTACAATGGGGGTTATTTTTTAAAATCTGGCAATAAATTTAATTCTGAGTTGGACAGATGCATCTATACAACTATTTACATGTGCACATAATTTAGCAGTCATCAAAATGAAAGCAGGTTTTGAATTTAACCTCATCATCACTCACTTTTAGCATATAGGGCTTGGCATAATCTTTGAATACCAAGGTACTGGAAAATGTGTTTAGCTTCAATTTTAAAGTGAATGTGATTGATTTATGGTCCAATTTGACCTGGGAAGAAGTTACAATTGATGGGAGCAAAGCTGCCCCATATTGGTGGGAAGAGTGTCCAGGATTGTATTGATCCTTGTTGGGATATGGAGTAACTGTCAAAAAGCATTTGTACTGATGAAATCCAGACATTTCAGTGAATACTTGTTTGAGGATATTTAAGATTCTCATTTAATGGAGGAGTAGTTGAAGTCTCCTAGGAGGAAGGTGTTTGTCTTAATGCAAAGGAAGTTCATAATTGTTAGGTAGGACTTATGGGCTCAGGGAGACACACACAGGAGGGCCCTGTGTGTGTGTGTATATATATATATATATATATATATATATATATATATATATATATATATATATATATATATATATATATATGTGTGTGTGTGTGTATGTGTATGTGTATATATATATATATATATATATATATATATATAGATACATATATACACACATATATATATATATATTTTTATACATGTAAATATATATATATATGTATATATATATATATATGTGTGTGTGTATGCATATATCTGTGTGCACATATATATATATATATATATATATATATATATATATATATATATATATTATTATTATTTTTTTTTTTATTCAATTTTCCTTGCAATAAAATATCAGACATGTATATAGGTGGCTATCTTTTCGGCTTAGGGGCTAAACAGGCTTGCTGTGCATATATGCCTGACAGCATCAAGTTGAAATATGCTACTGTTGTCATTTTGTTCATTCAAGTTTTATCCCAGTCTATAATCAGAGGGATACACAGAATGTGGCTGCCTTTTTGGATTAGGGGTGAGGAAGCATGGTATGTATATGTGTAAAGATTAGCAACAAAAAATATGATTGTTGTCATTTATTCTTTCACTTTCCTCCCATTCTAAAATCAGATGTGTGGATAGAAGGTGATGATCTTCTTTGAGGTGTGACAGGGATGCAAACAGTATTTCCAGATATGATGTATATGATCCTTATTAGCATTTGCCTTCTCAGATTATTGGGCAATACTCTGTTGTCAGCTTTGACCATTAAGCTTTGGCCACAACGTGCTTCTTCCTTGAAAGAAAAGACTAAATGTATTTCCTTAGTCATGATTTTTGATCGGGCCATCAATTGATGAAAAGTGTGAAAATAAATACTTTAAAGTGCACCTCAGACCATCTAAAACCACATGGTTTTTGAAGCCCTAACAGCCCTTAGACCCCTGACTTAAGTCATTTACTTTACAGCAGTCTTGGTCAGTTACATTTTGTTGGAAGGGTAGTGTAAAAGCTGGAAAGTAAGACAAAATATGGAAAAAAAAAAATAAAAATAAAACAGGACAGAACTGATCCAGATGGTGTGGGAAGAATTTGAAGGGGGTGTGGAAGAAACCAAACAAGGTACATTCATCATTGTGAGCTAAATGTAATACCCGGTAGTATGAATTCCTTTTATACCTTTGAAGTCTGTAGAACATGTACTTGCTTTCTGCAAGTCAGAGTTTGCAGCTTCATATGTGCATTTGTGAAAATGCAGAGCATGAAAAGAAATTCAACTGGGACTATACTGAGTGGCTACTGATATTCATTGTTTGGTCAGCATTAGCTCCCCCATTATCTGTTCTGGATCTACCACCGATAATATTTGTCTAGCTCTGAAAATAACGTTAACAGCTTTTATGAGATAGTCTGAATAAAAAAGCTATACTAAAATTTTCAGGCGAAAGTTGAGAGTCATCCCTTTGGTTCAAACACATGCTTCAGTTGGATAAGTTTCAGCAAAATTTTGAAAAATGGAACTTTTTCAACAGCGACTTAAGAAAAGAGAAAGAACAACACGCTGCTGCATTTTCTGCAAAGAACAAGAATTTGCCTTTTCTCTTAGGAAGGTGACTTTGGATGTGATTGTTTAGGTTAACAATGTACGTGAGCAGACTTCTCCCAGCATAAAATACACACACCAGGCAAATGCCCATTTGCAGTCTTCCAGCTGCAATTCTATGCATTCACAGGAGAATATTTGCTCTTTGTAACAGACCCAAGAAATGAAAGTCTGGATCATAATTGTGATGTCACTTTTCAAAACATTTGAACAGATTTTCAATGTGTGGTTTGCAGGGCACTTCTTCAAATGCAAACACAGCAAAAAATGTTATGCCTTACTCCAAAGGCAGCTGCAACAGCAAAGGATAAACCTCCGGTTTGGAAAGGGAAGGTGATTTTGATTTGAGTCTGAAAAATGATAGCCATTGCTTGCACAATACAAAGAAATGATTATGATCTAAATTTCAAGTCAAAACACTGAAAATTTCTTAGGTTAAATGTACACCTTTGATTGAATAAGACTAGACTGGTAATTTTGTTTTCTCTACTTAAAAAACTCATAGACAGTCCTTCCTGGTCTTCTTCAAATCAGGATCATGCTTTTTTGGAAGTATGAGTGAAGCTGAACCTAACAAGCAGTAACAGGAAAAATTTTAAGATGATGTAATCGCATTTTCTAACAGTTTTACAATGCATACTCAGTGCAATTTATTATTTTTTTAATGTTCTATACATATAAAGCATTTTACATGTTGCAAGATTTACATGACACACTTTTTCTAATGAAAATGTAGTTACGTTTACATTAACACTGCTTGGGTCTACTATGAGTAATCACATTTCCTTTATCAACACACAATTATTCAAAACCAAATCTAAAACCTTGGAAAATGCTAATCAAAATAGTGATACTCCCAAGGTTTTTTTTTTGCAATGGGACAGGCCCCACTGTACCTCACAATGCGGTATGCTTAGCACTCAAGTGTACTGCATTGTGTGGAAAGTTCCTCTGCTCCTCTTCAGACAGTGGTGGTTCCACTATCCATTCTCTGATTGATTTTAAATCACAATTTTAGCCAGTTGGCACAGGGGGAAAGGGGACAATCAGAGAATGACTTCTGGAGGAGTAGCTGTCAATCAGAATGCAGATATGAGTACAGAAGAGCCAGAAGCTGTAGAAGGCAGGGGGAGGGCTGAGAGGGGCACTTAGTGATCTGAAAAGGCAATTTTTTAAAATTATTTACTACCACACATAGGTTCACTTGGAGGACATTTTAAGCTTAGCCAATTTCCCTTTTGGTGCTTGATTTAACATTTGCTGATTGGTCTTACCCATCCCACACCTGATAACTCTACATTAGCCCTGGTGAGAATAACTGTTTTCATACTGTAGATAATTTGAGGGGACCCATGTATGGGATACAGCATTTAGGAACTGCCTCTATCCATTAGTGTCACAAGGGGCAATACAGGGGTGCATTTTCTATTACCCATCCTTAGATCAAAGTTGCATTTGAATATGGACAGGAATGAGCTATGTTTTACCTGAATGGATAGTCTGACCTAGAACAGTGGTAGCCTCTGTGATATATATTCATCTCGCCATAGCATTCAGTTTAGATACCTGGACTGAGTATTTATTTATTTATTTTATTTATTTACATTTGTTGACCGGGAGTGTCCGACTGGACGTAGGTCCATTTTCAGCAGAGGCCCGGGGAGAAAAGCTCCACAGTTAAAATAAACAGACAGTAGTTACATTGGATTACATAGTGATTAACAATTTAACATAGTGATTACTTACAACATATTTACATATGAAGAACATAGTACATCAGTGGACAACTAGAATCTTTATCTGTGAAGTACATAACAGACATTAACAAATGTTACAATAAGAAGTTCCTGCTGTATAATAAGTACTAGGCTTATGAGCATCTGAGCTTGCTATAATCAAGGTAGTTAGTGCAGTGGAAAGAAAGGTAGTGGTTGGATGGGGTGGGTGATATTAGAGTGGGAGTTGCAAGGGCATAGCCAGCATGTTTTTAGGTGCACTTATAGTAAAGTTTTGAAGTGGGTGCATGATGGTACGGAGGTAATTGTGGGTGGGAGGAAGTTCCATAATTTGGCTATGGTGCAAGAGAATAGTGCTTCACCAGCAGAGTTATTGGCTTTAGTGATCTGCAAGTGATTTTTGTTGCTGGAACTTAGTGGTGTGGTGATGCGATAGGGTTGGAGTAGATTCTGGAGGGATGGGACATTTAGTGGATAGTTTACTAGTCTGTGGTCGATTGAGAGTTGATTCCAATGAAGGAGGTGAGGGAGTTTAAGCCAGCCCCGTTCAGCAAGTGAGAGACAGTGGTGACTACGGTAGGATGCCCCTGTGGCAAATTTGGCGATTTTGTTGTAGTAGGTCTCTAGCTTGTTTAGATCGCATTGCCTTAGGTTGCTATATATTGGAGAGGCATAAAGTAGGGTGGACATAAGGTGGGAATTTGCTATTGAAATCTTTGCTGCTTTGGTGAGAAGTTGCTTATTTCTGTATAACGCTTCTAGTTTTTTGTGGACTTATTTTATGGTCATGGATATGTGAATGCCAAATTTTAGTTTATTGTCTATTTCCACTCCTAGCAATTTGGTGTGTTCAGTTGGGTATATAGTGGTGTTGTCTTTTGCCGTGATGTTAAAGTGAGAGTTGTTTTGAGTATGTTTGGTGGGTTGGAAGATGAGTAGTTTAGTTTTGTTTGGGTTGAGTATTAATTGGGCATCGGATAACTAGGTTTCAACAGAGGAAAAGGCTTCCTGCCATTTTCATGTCATTTTGTTCAGTAGGTTCATCAGTACTGGGTTGGAGGATGCCTTGTATGCCAGACACAGGTAACCTCTTAGCAGTCTGTAGGATACCGAGTATAATGATAAGGCTTTGAGGTGGTCCATGCAAGACCTATTGTTTAGGACTTGTATCCTGTTAGTAAGGTATCTCTGTGGGCATTCCAGTTTTTGCATGTGTCTGGACAGATACTTGCCTAACTGGGCATTATACAAAATGATTGACCTAATGATGGCTTCATAAAGTGGGACAATAACATTTTTAGATGTAGTCACAATCTATTTGTTCACAGGCTGTGCAATACAGAAAAACTTTTTATGACACTGGGTACATGTTGGTCGAAAGTAAGGTCACTGTCCACACAAGTTCCTAAATGCCAAATAACTGGGTGAACTCTCAGGGGGTATTGTCAGTTTGGTATTTTCCTGGGGTTGACAACTTCCCAAAAGATGCAATAATGTATTTTTTGGTGTTTAGTTTAAATTCATGGTGGTGCAGCGGTAGCGTTGTTGCCTCACAGCAAGAGGTTCTCCCGTTCGATTCTCGGCCAGAGAGCATTTTGTGTGGAGTCTGCATGTCCTCCCCGCAGTCGAGTGGCATTCAAAAGACATGCGTAGAATGGGCATGCCTTCGTTGAAGGTTGGGTGTCGAGCTGGCACCTCGGCACCCATAAAAAAATCTACTGCCAATCATTAGCGGACCGGAGTTCTGCTGTGGCGATCCCTAACCGGGAAAAGCCCGAAAGAAGCACACACAGTTTCAATTCATGATTCTGGAACCAGTTATTGTTTGGGACAAACCTTCCTGCACGATGGTTAAGTCATGTGGGGATTCAGTAACTGCTCCTAGCTTGCAGTCTTCTCAAGCTTAGTCGACTAAAGGCCTTTAGCATTTGCTTTTACTTCTGAGAAGTAGATGCCAAACAGGAAAAGTCTCAACACAAACCCTGGGGGACACCAGTGGTGACTGGTGTCTTTCTAGAGGTGGTCTCCTCTAGTTTGATCTCCTATATCCTGTGAGTCAGTTGGTAGCCCAGCTAGTGCTGTAAGGGCTTATTCCCAGTTTACTCAGCTTTTCTACTGTACCTGAGTAGAGGATTGTGCCAAAAAGCTTGGCCAGGTCAAGGTAATGTGGTATCAACTTTTGAGATTCATCCATTGCTTTGGTGACAAGAGAGCCTTTCACACTCTTTCTCCTTGATTCTTCCCCCAAGAGGTTGAGAAACCCAGAGTATACATTTGACTGTCCCTAATTTTGTATCATATTATTGGTCTGCTTCTCATATGATTTGTGGTTTTTCTGGCAAATATATGAGAACTGCAAAACTTAAATAATGATAGACATTTGAGTTTCAGATTTCTAGATTTCATATCCTTCAGAAAATGCATTCTAATGCAAAGCCTGTTATTCTACCAAATAAGCATATAAGAACAATATTATACTAAATTCTGGCCCTGATTCTGGACATTTGACCTTTTTTCTGACCCATTACATTTTTGACACAATCCCTTGAGCTATGAGGTTTTGAGGTGTAAATAAGAACAGTGAGAAAAAGCTGTTTACCACTTTCAAGCTCAGCCTGCTGCATTTTTTTTCCTTTGTTCAATTAAATAAAACAGAAGTGCTTCAAAAACTAGGCAACTTGAAAAATAACAATAATAATAAATAACTTAATTGAAGGCTTAAAGCCAGGCATGAAGCTTTAACAACTTTTTTACAAGCAGAATAAAAATCACACAATATATTTTATTGTGCTTTTAAATAAATTAATGTTTCTTGCATGACTTTAAAAATCTAACAAAAGTGGGGCTAATTTGCAATAAGGAAAAAAAAATGAGAGGAAGAAAAGAAGACTTAAGGCAAGGAAGAAACTGTATTAACTTCTGAAAACAGTAACTGAGTCAAAGTTATTCCAGTTTCTTGCCTGCATTAAGTCTTATTTTATCATCATCGTTGTTATTATATTTACTGTTGTTACTTTGTAAATGACTGCCCAGAATGTACCTGCGTGGGCTGTTGCCACGTCAGTCGAGGTCCACAATCCACAGAACTGCACTGGCATGTTCAACAGCATGACCATTATTAATTAACAGTAAATAACAGTGAAAACCATAAACTATCGGAAGTTGGAATGAAGCAACGAAGTGTCAGTTGTAAAAAATAATAAGCACTTTCATTCTGTGTTTGTCAATAAAAGAACAAATGCACATTTTTTTGTACAACTGACACTTTGCTGTTTTATTCCAACTTCTGATAATTTATACTAAATAACAGTGCAAAATACCAGAGCTGGATCATGTTCAAATGGGGTCCTAGGCAGGGTAATAGACTGGGGCCCCCAGAGCAGCTCTTCCTGCAGCAGCCCCCTCCCCAGCCATTCCAGTACTCCATTACTTGGCTATATCTCTCCACTTACCATAAACATTGTTCAAACCTGTCAGCATACATACTATTTTTTTTTTATTTACTTCTACAGTGATTACAGATATTGAAATAAAATAGCACAAACACTGATAGCCATTTGCTAAACAAACAATACAGTCTCACAATGAAAACAGACTTAGCGTGAGCAGTAAACTTCTCTGTCCCTGAAATTCACATTCATTGAAATGGCATGAAGACCCACATTCAAAGAAAATGCATCTGGCCAGTGGAAGATTAAGTTTACCTTTGGGCTTTTTTCAAACCATAGGCTCCTTGCACACATTTATAGGGCCATGCATTCATGTATGTATGCTTTGATTCACCTTCCTGTATTAAATTATATTCCTTGTATAATACAGTATCATTTATTAGAATGTGTTTTAAATTTGTAGTTTTGAACATTCTTCCACTAAGCAATGAAACAATAAGTATGAACCAATAATGACAAAGCTAACCATTTCATAAAATTTCTACCATAAAAGGCCACCCAAATGTCTGCCATTACAATCCACCAATATTACTCAATAAGTACAATCTCTGCAGAAGTAAAAGTCATCCAAATAATTTCACATTAAAGACATCTGTAATTAATGAAGAGGTTGCTGCTGACAAACAACTTTACATTTTAATGTCTCATCTACAAATTCAGTGCCTGCTGCCCTTGAAGAATTAATTACCTATTTTGCATTAAAAAATTAGTAAGCTAGTAATATTGCAATAGGGGATGACTGGCAAACCAACAACAAGTTCATAGCTCATAGGTTCATAGTTTCATAGGTCTGTACTAGGCTAATGGCCCTGGAGCCTTTACAAGCCTAGTCCATAGGACTACCCTGGCATTGTGCCACCCAACCTTAGTTCCTTGTGCCTCTGTCGAGTAGAGCCACTGGAGTGATCCCCAGGGTGAATTTTCTATTTCCCATCCACTCATCAAGATTTCTCTTGAAGAGGGCCAGTGAGGTGCTCTGTTTGACATGTATGGGAAGTCTATTCCATAGCATGGGCAGTCTCCGGGTTATAAACCTGTCCCTCCAGCATGTTCTGTTGATTGTGGTAATGAGGTTGAGGTCTCTGGAGCATGTGGTGCCGAGGGATTGTGATTTCTTTAGATGTAAGATTTCTAACAGAGCTGGGTCAGACAGTTTACCTTTACATGTACGTATTGCACAAGGGTGAATAGCAATTTTCTGAAAGGTAGTTTGCAAAGTTTGCAAATGCCGAACGGAAAAAGGTTCGAATGTGCAATGCTCATTGAAGACACATTTTTTGGCATTGAGCTTAAGGCTATGGTTCTGATACCAGTCGTTGGTCTCATTGAGGCCTTTCTGTAGGATGTCAGCATCACTTGGGGAGTTAATAATAGCTCCCAACTTGCAATCATCTGTGAACTTTGTCAGCCAGAGTCCCTTCATGTTGGCTTGGACTTCAGAAAAGTAGATACCAAGTATTACTACAATGTTACTATGCAATGTTACTAGGCATGTCATACTAAGGAGGACACACTCAGGAGTGCAGAACCCCTATCCCCCTTAAGATGCACCAAATAATTTGCAATGAAAAGGACACTGCAATATCAGCACTCAATCTACATGGTGTGGGAGTAGAATCCACAGTCGTTTGCACTAAAGGCAATTATGCTAGTAGCACTACTTTCAAATTCTACAAGATAGTGACTGCCATTTGATAAACAGAATAATTATTTGCACATTGAAAACAGACTTAGCATCAGAGCAACAACAAACTTCTCTTTCCTTGAAACTCACAATTCCATTAAAATGAACTGAAACTCATAATCCCTTGAAAATTCACTGAAACTCATAAATCCCTGAAAATGTACTAAAACTCAAACTCATAATTCCATCAGCAGCTTGATAGTCAGTACAGGGGATTCAGGCTCTTGCCTCCTGTATAATTAATTAATCAATCAATCAATCGAGTATTTATCCTAATAAATAACATATAAATAAATAATTCATACACATTCCAACTTGATTCATTTTTCATTTTTAACA
Source organism: Protopterus annectens (assembly GCF_019279795.1). Classification (NCBI taxonomy): domain Eukaryota; kingdom Metazoa; phylum Chordata; order Ceratodontiformes; family Protopteridae; genus Protopterus; species Protopterus annectens. The sequence goes on from NC_056746.1 coordinate 182,399,967, forward strand.
TTCCAATTTCCAAATTCATACCATTTGGAAAAAGAGTATTAAAATTAATAATATATCTAGACTCCAAATTTAATAGTCTTTTTAGAAAATTATTGTCAGACTCCATTGACCCATAAGGTTTAGCTACAACACTAAAAATTAAATCCTTAACTGCACCCCCCCATGTTCTTTATGGAAGTGACTAGCTACTGGGCTATCTAATCATGAATTTCTAACATCCCCCAGATGTTCTAAAATTCTTGTTTTAACCTTACGTTTTGTCTGTCCTACATACCATTTTGGTACTGGACAGTTACACCCGATAACATAAACAACCCCAAAATAATTACAATCAAAATAATCCCTGGCATTATATAAAAAACATTAATTCTAGTCCCATCTAGGTTCCTGATCTTATTACATACCTTACATCGTCCACAAGCATGGACACCTGCATTTGCTACCTTAACCCTATTTTTCTTACTTCTTACTAATTCTTTTAAATTTTGAAACCTCCCAAAAGAAAATGTCAATTTCCTTGGAATAATATCCTTTAAGCCATCATCATTCATAATGATAGGCCACAATGCCAATACTGTACTTCTAAAAATATGGGAAAATCCTGAAAATCTGGAAACAAAAAATATTTGGTCCCTATCATCCATTGCCCCTCTTGTTTCCTCCATTGTTTTTATGTTCCCTATTCCAAGAACTGAATTCATTATGCCTTAAACCCAATTCTTTTTCCACCTTTAATCTAGCAAAATTTACACTTTCATCAGAATAACCCCTAGCACAAAGCTTCTGATACACTCTATCAAATTCCAACATAATATTATTCCTCTCAGAGGTATTACATGCAATACGTTTGAATTCCCTGAAAGGTAAAGAATCAATAAGGTGGACACTATGCATACTAGATGCATGTAGAAAGTTATTAACTGCTGTGGATTTGTGAAAAGGCTTATATTGAATCTTGCTATTCAACCCCACATAAAATTCTATATCCAAATACTGAATATTATTGCCACCTATAATAAAAGTAAAATCTAAACCACATGGGTTCATCTAAGGCCAGACACAAAATCTTCAAATTCCCTGGGATCTCCTTTACACAAAAACAAGAGGTCATCTATAAATCTCTTATATTTAACCACTCTGTTTTGAAAAAAATATTTTGAATAAACAAACAGATTTTCAAAATATCCTATAAAAATAATGGCATAAGAGGGAGCAAAGCAGGCACCCATTGCCGTACCTTCTTTTTGCAAAAAAATTTTTTTATCAAACTCAAAGTAATTATGAGTAAGACAAAATTCTAAAAGGTTAATGATGTAAGAAGTTCTTGGACCCTCACCCAGCAGTTTACCCACTGCTTCCAGGCCCCATTTAATACTAATACTTGTATACAAAGACTTAACATCCATGCTCACCCAGTAGAAATTGTTCTCCCAAGTGACTTCCTTAAAGGAATCACATACTTCCTTAGTATTTTTAACATATGAGGGTATCCTTGAAAGATATACCTCCAATACCGAGTGCAAAAACAAGCCAACATTATGTAAAAAAGCATGTCTTCCTGAAACAATTGGACGTCCTGGTGGATTTTTCAAATCCTTATGTACTTTTGGCAAAATAAAAAATCTAGCATCCCTTGGCTTTTTAATGAACAATTTCTTAACATCCATAGATGTAAAAAACCCAAGCGTTCACCTCTTTCCAAAACCTCAAATAAAGCATCATTAAACTCTCCTATTGGGTTAGAAGGCAAGCAAACATAAGTATTTGTATCAGATAAAATATCTAAGACTATAGAATTGTATTTCTCCCTAGGCAAAATTACCCAATTATCACCTTTGTCAGATTCCGTAATGACAACTTACAGGGTCTAGCCTGATCAACTTAATTGACTAGCCTGTCCTCCAGTCTAACTAGGGCATTACATACCATACCTCTCAACCTCTTAGCATAAGAAATCTGGACAAAGCCTGAAATAATTAGGGGACAAAGGCCCAAAAATATGGATAGATTTTAAATATTGCTTTTATAGACTTAGAAAGTTGTTAGAAAAACAGAATTTGTCTTAGCATACATTTTCTGAAGGAAATGAAGTCTGAAACTGAAGTGTATGACATTATTTAATTATTTCAATCCTCAGTGATTTTACAGAAAACCACAAATGTTGTGGAATAGGCCAAAAATATAAGGCAAAAACAGGACATTCTGCAAAAATCTGGACAGTTGAGAAGTATGCATACCTCTCAACCTCTTAGTGCAAGAAATCTGGACAAAGCCTGAAATAATGGGTATACAATGGCCCAAAATAGGAACAGATTTTAAATATTGCTTGTTTTAACTTAGAAAATTGCTAGAATAACAGGATTTGTGTTAGCGTATATTTTCTGAAGGATATGAAGTCTGAAACTCATATATATGTTATTACTTAGTGACTCCAGTCCTCTGTGATTTGCCTAAAAAAAATTATGAGAAACAGACCAAAACTATGAGGCTAAATCTGGTCAGTTGAGAGGTACCTATTAGCACAAAACATCTGGACAAAGACAAAATACTGGGGGGGGGGGGTCAAAGCCTCAAAAATAGTAACAAAATTTAAATACTGCTCTTAGAAACTTAGCAAATTGCTAGAAAAAAATGGCCTTGTGTTACCATACATTTTTTGAAGGATATGAAGTCTGTAACTCAAATGCCTGTCATTATTTAGTGAATTTGATCCTTAATGATTTACTACAAAAAAAAATTGGAAAACCACAAATTTTATGAGGAACAGACCCAAAACAGGAAGCAAAGGTCTGGACATTCTGCAAAAATCTGGACAGTTGAGAGGTGTGCAACGCACTCACACACAATCTTTTTCAAGGAAACAGGTAGTTTGAAGTCTGTGCATGTGGGCTATGTTTATATCTGTGTTTTGGCGGGCATGTGTGGTCCTCCTTATAAGTGAAGATTCCATCATGCAGAGTGGAAAAGTTTTTTTTTTTTTTTTTTAATTTTTTTTTTTATAAATTGTTGACGCCTCTGAACTTGCAGCTGTAAAAGTGGGCGAGCGCTCAACTCCCCCTATGGTTCCGGTGCACTTGTACGAGTATGTGACTTCAGAGAAGCCTTATGATCCACTCTGAAGCACAGATGGGAAATTAAAATAACTTGATGTCATCTTTCTTTTCATTTACTAAACACAGTTTTGTCTAATAATGTTTAGCGAGGGAAACAAGAAAATGGCTCAACCAGACTAAAGCAAGTAACTGCAGTATTGGCAGTTACAAGGGTGTGTGTGTGTGTGTGTGTGTGTGTGTGTGTGTGTGTGTGTGTGTGTGTGTGTGTGTGTGTGTGTGTGTATGTGGCTTTCAGCTCCTAAGCATAAGAATCAAGGACAAAGGCAAAAAATAACTTGGAATAAAGCTCTCAAATCAGAGAGAAATTTTGAATAGTGTTCTTATTTACTTAGAATTTTGCTGAAATAACAAGTTTTGAATTAGCAATTAGAATTGTTGGGGCTGCTAAAAATGTCCCTGGAAAAGAAGGCCCTCAGCTTTGAAGGCAAGTCTGTATTAAGACAGAAGTTATGGAAAGATTATTAAAGTAGTTCTTTGCCCTGACATGTGTCGAACAGCAGTGACTTTACTGTTGGTGCAATTTATGTATTTCTTAATTTACTGAATCAGAATAAAACATCTGAGGAGTACAAAGTCAGTAGCATAGCTATAAATGTTGGCCACATTTCTTTGTGTGTGTTTGTGGGAGGAGGATGCCTGTGTCTCTGTATTTTTGAGAGTGACTCCATGTGCCCAGCAGTTATTGCCACTAGTGTTCTTATTTACTTAGAATTTTGCTGAAATAACAGCTTTTGAATTAGCATTTGTTTTCTAAAGGTATGAAGTCTGAAACTCAAAATATCTGTTATTAATTAGTGTCTGAAGTCCTACCTCAGTACGTGAAGAATGACTGAGGAGGAGACAAATATATACAAAAATTAGGGACATTTAGCAATATTAAAGATAGTTGAGAAGATTGCGTATGTTTGTGTGTGGAGGGAATGGAAGAAATAGACTTACTTATGCTGAATTGCTGGAGCTGCTAAAAATGTCCCTGGAAAAGAAAAGAGACATTTGCTATACATATGGACAGATTATTAAAGTAGTTTTTTGCCCTGACGTGTCTGACAGCAGTGACTTTACTGTTAGTGCAATTTATAAATTTCTTAATTCACTGAATCGGAATAAAACATCTGAGGAGTACAAAGTCAGTAACATAGCTATAATTGTTGGCCACATTTCTTTGTGTGTGTTTTTGGGGGGGAGGGTGCCTGTGTCTCTGCACTTTTGTAAGTGACTCTCTGTGCCTAGCAGCTATTGCCACTTTATTGACTACATACTCCAGAGATGTATAATTTTGATTCATTGAACCAATACATAAATAATACCAACAGTAAAGTCACTCCTGTGTGTGTGTGATTATGTGTGTGTGTGTGTGTGTGTGTGTGTGTGTGTGTGTATCTGAGTTTTTCTATATGTCTGAGACACTATATTTTTCTGCTTCTACATCTGTATATGTGTGTGTGTGTGTGTGTGTGTGTGTGTGTGTGTTGTGTGTATATATATATATATATATATATATATACACACACACACATATATATATATATATATATATATACACATATATATATATACACACATATATATATATATATATATATATATATATACACATACATATATATATATATATATATATATATATACATATATATATACTATATATATATATATATATATATATATATATATATACATACACATATATATATATATATATATATATATATATATATATATATATACTGTATACATGTGTGAAATGTCTGCATTTGTGGGAGTGTGTGTGTGTGTGTGTGTGTGTGTGTGTGTGTGTGTGTGTGTGTGTGTGTGTGTGTGTGTGTGTGTATGTGTGTGTGTGTGTATGCGTGTGTGTGTATGTGTATTATTAAATTATTAAATACTTACTGACAGTCTCAGTAGCTCAACAGGTAGGGGACTCACCTTTGGTGCAGAAGGCTTTGGGTTCTGTTTCCCATACTAGATAGTTGGATTATTTTCCAATACTGACACTGCATAAGTTCATATGTGTATACCAGGCTAACAACCACTATGGCCTTTATAAGCCTAGCCATGTAACCCAAATGTGACCCACAAATTTGATTTATAAGGGTCATTTACTGACTGCCTCTATCCATTAGATAGGCGCCAGATACAGGGTGAGTTTCTGATTACCCATCCATTGGTCTAAGTTGTACTTTAATAAGATTAGGTAGAAACTCTTCTTCGCATGGATCGGGAGCCTGTTCTAGACAATGGGAATTCTCTGAGAAACATATCTGTCTCTCCAATATGTCCTATTTATGGCATAAGCAAAATTTACATATTTTAATCTAGTAGTTTTGATGCTCTTTGCTTTGCAGATGTGCAAAAAATCCATCAAAACAGGATTTAGGGATGACCTGTACGTCAGGCAAAGATCACCTCTCAGAAGTCTGTATGATACCAAGTAAAGCGACAAGGCTTTGAGGTGATCAGCTTAAGACATTGTGTTTATTCCCTGCATTCCTTTTGTAAGGAGCCTTTGTGGATATTTGAGTTGCTGCATGTGTCTGGTCATATACCTACAGAATAGGTTATTATACTGTTTGATGGGCCTGCTGAGGGCCAAGTACTGTCCCATTACTGTGGAAAAAATCCTGCATCATACTACTGCACAAAGGCAGCACATCTACAGACTTTAATAACTGCAGACCAATAGCAATTCTCTCTGCCCTCTCCAAAATATTACAGAAATGCATCCATATTCAGCTGATGGAATACGTAACCTCAAATAACCTGCTGTCAGAAACACACCATGGCTTTATGTCCCAGCACAGCACCACTACTACGTTTTACCAATACAATAAACCAGCATAACAACAGTGGTCTGCTTGTGTCCACCACGTTCTTCGACTTGTCAAAAGCATTTGATACTGTCTCACCTCAATAACTGCTCGTTCAATTCCCCTCAATTAAACTTTCACAATACTCCTTGTTGTAGTTCCTTAGCTACCAGTCTGGAAGGCAACAAGCCATTAAATGGCAACTAACCTACTCATCCTTTCAATCAGTTACTACAGGTGTCCCTCTGGGCTCTATTCTGGGTCCTTTACTATTTAATATATTTATTAATAACCTCTGTACCTCTACTCACCATGCTAGTTTAGTTCAGTGTGCAGCTGACTCAACATTAATATGTGCGGCCTCAACAATAATAAGCGCCAAGACATTACGCAAAAATCTTTGTTCTTTGTGGAAACCTGACCCCAAGAAAACTAAGTTAATGCTTTTTACCTCAAAAAGTTGCTAAAATCAAAAACATTTTTTTACCATAAAGTCGGCAAATTATACTGTCACTGAAACTGTAACTCACAATAAACTTCTCGGCATTATAATAGATGACAGTCTGAAATATGACCACCATATATTGCACACCATTAAATATACACATCAGAAACTAGGCTCCCTTTATAGGATCAATGGATTTCTTACAGATACTCCAAGAAAAACTCTAGCCACCCCCTTCTTATTGCCAACTCTCTGATACACTTCAATCCTAACAAACTTAAATGATACTCAAATAAACTTGCCTCCTGCTACAATAAAATAGCTCAATTTGCCACCAAACTTCCTCACATGACTCACCATTGTCATAACTTAAAGCAATTAAACTGGCTTGAACTACACAACTACCTAACATAGTCACAACTAACTACATCACACAAACGCATTCATCATCCAGAAAAATGCCCTGCACTACATAGCTTATTACTAACCTACTGTCCAGCAAGGGCCCTCCGCTCTAGAAACAAAATCTTAACCTACTGTCCAGCAAGGGCCCTCCGCTCTAGAAACAAAATCTTATTACTTAAAAATAAGTCAAATAATGTTGCAGGAGACTCACTCTACTCCCAATATATTGCTAAACTCTGAAATAGTATCCCCACACAAATAAAACTCCCCAGCAAACTCAGTAGTTTTAGACCACTGCTTAAACAGCATCTTAACGAATCCTGATCCTGCACATGCTCATTCCAAGGCTGAGACTTTGTGTTCACATATGATTCTCTCCAAATACTCTCCTTAAGCAGAATATAGTCAACCACTCACTGAAATTACAAAACAGTTTTCATACATAACTGCTGCCTGTGCAATCCACTAAGTTGCATGTGTGCTATCTCTTTAGTAACTTCCACCTCTGTGAAATCTGAGAATGTATAAATGTAACTACTGTTTGTGTATGAATGTAAACAGAAATGTAACTACTCTATGTTTAACTGGAGCTTAGTATAATGCAATGTAAGCAAATGTAGCTTTTGTCCCCAGGCCTCTGCTGAAAATTGATATTACCCAGTCGGTCTTTCCCAGTAAACAAAGACAAGTAAATAAATAAATAAATGCAATGATACGATGACCTCTCTGGACGTAGATGCTATGCCTGCGATGACCTCTCTGGACCTAGATGCTCTGCCCTTATTTATAAGTTCAGCAACATAGAAGAATTTTCTTACTACCTAGGACACATGCTGGTTGAAGACTAAGTTATTACCTACATGAGTTCTTAGATCTATGACTAGTAAATTAACTTTTTGGGGTGTTTTATTGATGATGTAGTTACCCTGGGTTGTAGACTTCCCAAAAGGTACTGTAATGCATTTCATGGCTTTGGTACCAAGCAACTGTGTTAGACTTTCTTGAAGGGTGCTCTTATCTTGAGGGGATTGAATGACTCCTCCCAGTTTGAAATCATCTGCAAATTTGGTTGGCCAGAGGCCTTTGACATCCAAGAAGTAGATTCTAAAAAGGAGTAGGCCCATCACAGAACCCTGAGGGACTCCACTGGTGGTTGGCCTCTTTGTAGAGGTGACCTCACCAAGCCTAACCCATCAGTGAGCCGGTTAGCTATCCAACATGTTATGAAGGGCTTTATACTAGTTCTGTAAGTTTTTTGACAATGCCCAAGTGGGGTATTGTATCAAATGCTTTAATCAGATCTAAGTAGGCAGTATGCACCATTTTCCCCTCATCCATTGTGTTAGTGACCTGTTCAAAGAAGTTCACCAGGTTCAGTAAGAATGGCCTTCCTTTGGCACAGACAAGCTGGGATGGATCTAGTGTCTAGAGGTCTCCTATGTCCTTATTGATAATTTCCGTGATAATTTTTTCCATGGCTTTGCAAATAAGAAAAGTCAGAGTAATGGGTCTGTAGTTTCCAGGATCATTTTTTGCTCATATTGTGGCATCATCCTCAGTGATGGTAATATGCTGCTGGTATCATCCTCAGTGATACATTGTATCATCCTCGGTGATGGTAATATGCTGCTGGTATCATCCTCAGTGATACATTGTATCACTGTGGCACTGTATCATTGTATCACTGTATCATCCTCAGTGATGGTAATATGCTGCTGGTATCATCCTCGGTGATACATTGTATCATTATTTCATCCTCAGTGATGGTAATATGCTGTCCAGTGCTAGGCTCATACCAGCCTGAGATACATAGTCTGAAAGCTCCATAATGTCTCTCTTCATATAGTCCAGGAGGTGTGTCTCAGGTTGTTTACACGTACATAGATAATGATGGAATCATACTGGTACCTGCAGTGTAATGAATGCATGCATGATTTGCTGGATCCTTGCTCCAGATAAGCACCTAATCATTATGTTCTCCTTGTTAAGCCTGGTTAGAGGGACATCAGTATGTCTTACAATGGAGTCCCCTGTGATAAAAGTCCTGGGAATTATGTTTGCTTGCCTTAGGAGTTTAATGTTTAGGACTCCATTGAGAGTGACTATATGTGTGGTGTTAGATGTTTTGCTGAGTGCCTTTTGGCTTGTTGATGCATAACTTTCCCAAAAGACAGTCCAGGCTATCTTTGTTGAGGAAGATTGTTTTTATCTGCCTCAGCATACGTTAGTGTGTGTGTGTGTGTTGTGTGCTGTGTGTGGTGCTATGTGTGCACTTGTATGTGAGAATTTAGCCTGCAGTGTCATTGTGTAAGTACAGTTCTCACACACTGTGTCTGCCTCTTTAAGGTTTATGCGGTTGTTGGTAAACATGAGGCTATTGCTATGTTGTTTGATGATGCCCATATCCATCAAGCGCTGGCTACAGACAAGTTAGGAAATTGTATCTCCAAGCTGTCCAATCTTTTGATTATTGAGCTACAACAGGGTGGCATATTCGGGTTAAAAGGCTAGTTAGGGTGCTTTATTGGAGCAGATCATGCTAAACAGTACTAAATTCTACTAACTTTAATGTTTACACAATAATGAATGCTCAAGATATTTGCACTATATAGCTGCTTTACAGAGTACAGTTTTATGAATCATTCTTTCTAGGTGTTTGCTGCTGCACAGTGTACTGCTAACTCATGCATATGCACAAAATTTATAGCAGTACAGAAAAAAACAGAAAACAAACTAATGAGCCCTCTGGCCAATAAAATGACTACACTATGAGTCCTTTTGTTTATTTCCCAACTCATATAGATTAATGGTTCTTTGTTGGTGTAGACTAATAAGGGTGCTTTATTGGGGCAGATTATGCTAAACAGTACCAAATTCTACAAGTGTAATGTTTACACAATACTGAATTCTACTAAATCTACAGGTATTACCACTTGACACCCAACTAGCTGCTCCAAGCTTGTTGGCATATAAGGTATTTGCTCCGTATTTCCTACTTTACAGGGTACAGTTTTATGAACTGCTCTACAGGGAAAATTTGCTTTCTAGGTGTTTTCAACTATACACGGCACTATTAAAAAGCACTGAGCAATGAGCACCTCCGTGAAAACATGCCAAATTTATAGCAGCACAGAAAAAAATGAAAATTAACTAATGAACCCTCTGGCCAATAAAACAACTACACTGTGAGCCCTTTTGCATGTTTCTCATCTCAAACACATTGGACAGATCAGGCAAATACCTCCTGCCACAAGATGAATAAACCCAGTCCTCCTAATGGAAAAACACAGTAGAACACACCCACAAGTCTAATGCTACCACAAATCAAACAACTAGCCAGAAATCCTTTGCTGAAGTGATTTCAAGAAAGTCTTACAACAGTAACAGTGCAAAGAAGAGAATTTTTTTCAGTGACATGCACAAATAAAAGCAGGAAACAGTAGCAATAAATCAGAATAACAATAGCAAGTACGGTTTAGTAATTAAAAGTACTTATCTTTGCTTGGAAGGCACTGGATACAAGTATAACACATCTGGAACACAGGCTTGGATGCCAGAAAATGCACTACATGTTGGTACTAACTCAACTGACCTTGTGGGCCATTTTAAGCCTAGCCAGTGATCTCATCTGAGAATCAAACGAAGCACTTTGTGAATGTAAGGTAAACACCTTAACACCATGAAATGTACAGACAATAACCTGAGGTCAGAATTAAACCCTGTACCTTGTGTCTGTGAGGTAAAGATTTTAACCATTATGCCAAATCCACTTATTTGTGCTGCAGTGGAGCATAAGGGAGGTGCTGCACTCCTTAGTGTGCTATAATTATGTAAAACCAATGCCCCATCTTCCTCATTTGGTGTTAGATCAGGTGGATGTCAAAGATCCCTCAGCAGTTATCAAAAAAAAGATTAGGGAGAGTTCCCCAGTGCCTTAACCAAATTTTTTCAAGCCAGTGTGAATACCACCTTGAGTCTCCCCTAAAAAGAGGCCATTGGGATTGAGTAATATAGATCAATGTGTGTATGTACCTTTAGGAAGCTATCCAAGGGCTTGCACAAGTGTATAAATATTGAGCATATGCAAGTCTGACTGCCATTTTGTAATACGCTGTTGAGATGTAAGTATGTGCATATATAAGGACTGTTTATTAACCAGTTTGTTTATATTTTATGATGCTCCTATCCATCCTGATGTTTTTCTATGTATTAAATCATCTAAACGAAATACCCTGCCTGCTTGTCATCTATGTTTGAGAGGGATGAGCAACATGGTGTCAGAAGCGGAATGTCTAAAATGACTTAAACCCAGGATGGAATCCAAATTCTTCAGTTTGAGTTTGAGGGGCACCTGGTTGAAGCTGGAGGAATATAAAGGAGTGAATCATCCCTACAATGTGCATACCTCGCAAAATGGGTCAGAAACGAATTTCAGATATTAAAACTTGCTCATCAATATTTCTTATTTGCAAAATATGAAATGAGGCATACAGAATGCTCTAAACAATATTCAAATAAACCAATATGTCTGATACTGATAAAAATATATGAATTACTATGGAAAATGTTTGAAATAAAGTCCAAATTGCATAAAACGAATAAAATAAGAGAAAACGACCACATTTCGCTAAGCATGTATTTTTGTATTAATCAAAGATATCTGAATTATCAGAAGTGTATGAAGTGTTCGCATGCTTGTGCAGTGTTGCAGTAAAGTTATTTCACAGAACACATCCATTACAGAGTATTTATCACAAAGTACTGTATTTCGAAGAGTTTATTGTGCATTTGAATGTTACTACTAGCTCACAGAACCATCTGTTCGTACATAATTACAAGGGCCATATTTTTCAGAGGGTTTGGGCATAATTTGTTGGTATGGCAAACAGATTTTGTAAGCTAACTCCACTTGTGTTTCACAATAATATTGCAGAGAACTGGAGAGTGTTTGAGCAAGAGTATGACATTTTCATACAGGCTGCACTTTTTGATAAAGATGACCATACATAGGCATTTATTCTGCTTAATTTAGCTGGGTCAGAAGCCATAGAAAGGGAACATTCATTTGTGTATGCACCTGCTGTCTATACAGGAGAGGGAGAAAAACATCATATTGTTGTAGAGGCTGAATCAAGGGAGGACCCTGAGTGCTTAAAACATAAATTTAGAGAAATGTGTAACCCCTAGACAAATGTTACAATGGAAAGGCACTTATTTTACACAAGGGATCAAAAGCCTGGTGAAACATTTGCAGCATATATAACCGACTTGAGAAATAAAGCTAAAATGTGCAACTTTGATGAGTAAAGGGATGAGCTGATAAAGGACAGAGTTGCGTGTGGTATTAAAGATAATGCTGTGAGAAAGATTTTGCTCTGTGACAGCGATTTAACTTTGAATAAGGCCATTGAGATTTGTCAGATATACGAGTCCACAGAAAAGGACACATATATGCTTACAAATCAAAATAGCTCTAGAAGGCGCAGTGACAAAGCTCATGTTGATAGTATTCAGTACATAGTTAAAAGAAACAGGCCCAAGCACATGGCAGCAACTGTAGCCCCTGCAGCATTCACTGGTAAACCCCAGAACTTTCCTGCAAATTCCAGAGTTCGCACAGACTCATTGAAGCATAAGAGTGAGTCAGCAAACTCAAAGCATGGGCTCCTACCCAGTTTCATTGTCAACTGTCATAATTGTGGTGGAAGTCATGAATCTAAAATGGAAAAATGTTTAGCTTGTGGTCAGCAATGCCACAAATGCAATAAATGGAATAATTTCAAAAGGTTTTGTAAATCAAAAGTCCCACATTCTTTTATTAAAAGGGAACATTTAAGAAACAAGCTGATCAATTAGAGAGCCTCAACCCTATGCTTTATGCTGATGGTGTGTCAGTTTTTCATGAAATGGTCAATGCAGTAGATTTAAGGGCAAAGAATGCAGTATTTTGTACTGTTCAGATAAATGGAAAATGCATAGAGCTCAAAATTGACACAGGTTTCTAGTGCAATGTTATGTCAACAGAAACATTTGCTAGAGTGTGTTATGGTAAAAGGCTTGATTTGACAAGGAGTGCAAAGCTTGTTGCTTATGGAGGTGAAGAAATTCAAACTGAAGGCTCAGTACTGCTTTCATGTTACTGTACTGGAAGAAACTACAACTCATTATTTTATGTGGTCAAGAGGCATGTCCAGTCATTATTAGGGCTCAGAGACAGTTTGAAAATGGGACTGCATTCATTTAATAAGGAAGTCCATCAAGTTAGCTTAAAAGACCACTACTCTAATTTCACCCAGTATATTTTTTCTAGCTATGCTGATCTTTTCGAAGGCAAATTAGGGAAGCTTCCATTTGTGTACTCCATGAAGTTACTGATATTTTCCTGAAACTCTTGAATCTCAGAAATGTTCCTCATGATAAACATCTTGGTTCACCTGCACAGAGACTTCTGTCGAGACAAACCAGAACCATATTACCAATCTTTAGTCAATTGTTTGTTCCATGTCTTAAGAACAACAAGTTAGTGGAAGCCAATTTGTTGAAGAAATTCCTAACCTAGAAGTCCTGCTATGATAAGACCAGCAAACCGCTCAATCCATTACGAGAAGAAGGAGTGGTAAGGATGCAAACATCCAAAGATTATGATCGGACTGGTGTTGCAAAGAATATTTGCCCAGAGCCGAGATCATACATTGTGGAATCACAAGGAGCAGAGTTTAGGTAGACTTGGAAACATTTGAGACTGGTGTCTGAGCCTATACCACAGCACATAGCCTGTGAGAAAGACTCTTTATCTCAGAGTGAATTGTCCAGTGTTCCAATTCCTGAGGAAGTTCCAGAGAATATTCTCATTCCTGTGACAAATCTAGAAGTTCCTGATATGAGTTGTTCACCGAAGACTGTTCCTGTTGCTAAATTCAGTCCAGATTGTTACATTATGAGATTTTGTCGTATCTCTAAACTCTGTAGCAGATATACAGTAACTGAACATGAACACTGTGTTTTGTTTCTAATGTCTATTGTAATGCATGTCTAACTCTGATACTGTTTTTACTAAGGGCAATCCTTTTAAGAGGGAGGATGTAGATCAGTGTGTGTGTATGTACCTTTAAGAAGCTATCCAAGGGCTTGCACAAGTGTATAAATACTGAGCATGTGCAAGTCTGACTGCCATTTGGTAGTAAACTGTTGAGATGTAAGCATGTATATAAGGTCTGTCTGTTAACCAGTTTGTTTATATTTTATGTTTCTGCTATTTATCCTGATGTGTTTCTATGTATTAAAGCATCTAAACAAAATACCCTGCCTGCTTGTCATCTGTGTTAGAGATGGATGAGCGACAACTAACCTGGTCAACAAAGTATAAATAAATAATAAACAAAAAGCTTAATAAAGTATATTTTAGTTGAAAAATGTGGCCACAGCCATGGCACACTTTTCATGCAGTGCTAAAATACGCTACAGTCTGCCTTCCACATTGGTTTTGTAGTACGTTGGGATCTATGAATATCCAAACAAGCTTCACACCACCAAACTAAACTATACATCAACTCCAAGAAGAGGGAGAAAGTGGAAACAAAGCAACATGCAACGCTGACCCTCTCTCTCCATGCCATGACCAGCTGCCATAACAGGAAGCCAATCAACTTTCATGTTTGATGTTCTAAGAGTACATCAACTGGTCGGTAAGAAAGAATAGTGCTCCCAACAAATCCTTCATACCTCACACATTTTTTAAACTTTACTGCACTGTTACTGTATTAATTAACAATATGATCCCAAAAGAATAGTGTGTGTGTGTGTGTGTGTGTGTGTGTGTGTGTGTGTGTGTGTGTGTGTGTGTGTGTGTCTGCATGCCTGTGCGTGTGTGTGTCTGCATGCCTGTGCACGTGTGTGTGTGTGTGTGTGTGTGTGTGTGTGTGTGTGTGTGTGTGTGTGTGTGTGTGTGTGTGTGTGTGTAAAATGAGTATCCTCAATAAAAAGTCATTTAATGCTAGAATTATATTAAATTATTTAAACTACTATTCCCTAAATGTCTATAGTTAACATCTTGTAGTATACTATACCCTGTACCACCACTAAAAATGGGACCTAGCTCCATGAGTTTTTCATGTTTCACATCAAAACAATAAATGTTTCCAAAGGTTCAAGGGAAAATTCAACAAATTCAAAGGGAGTTCATAATATTTTTCACCAAAACTTCAACACATACATCTCATGATCTGCCTTCTGACCAATAAAAATGTACAAGTGCTACCATGAAGCTACTTTGGTATGATTGCAAACCCAACATTTGAGACATAGTTAAGAAGGAAGAGAAGATGAGGGAACTCCATAAGAAGCTAGTGAAAAAAATGCTGAATATGTGAAAAATGGCAAACCTGTGATAGTTTTTGCATACCCCCAGAAATTTTCCAAAATGGCAACCTGCAGAGAAACATAACTGCTTTGATCACTTTGCAGCTGGTTTCTGAATTGTGAAGATGGGCATCCACTTTGGAAAACAAGAGCTGATCTTGTGAGCTATTTTAAGCGTAGCCAACTTTCCTTTTTATGTGTGCTCAAATTAACCTATCTCATTTGGTTAGAGACTGGCCTAATATATATATATATATATATATATATATATATATATATATATAACACCTAATGAGAATAACTGGGATCATACAATGAATAATTTAAGAAGACTCATGCATGGAATAAAGCATTTAGGAGCTACTTCTGTCCATTAGTAGTACGGGGGCAGTCCTGTGGGAAATTTTCTGTCTCCCATCATATATCCAAGTAATGCTTGAATATGGACAGGAGTGAACTTTGTTTTATGTGGATAGGGACTTTGTTCCAGAGCAGCGGCATTCTCTGCAAAATATATCTGTCCTTCCAAAATGTTCTGTTGATGTTGCAAAAGAGGTTGAGATACCAGACTGTATATTTCAGATGCCATTTGACTTGCTGATGTGCAGTAAATCCATCAGTATTGGCTCAGAGGATGCCTTGAATACCAGACTCAGATCACCTTTTATCAGTCTGTACAATACCAAGTACCAAATATAGTGACACTATTTTAGTCTGTCTGTGTAGGAAATGTTATTTCGTCCTTGTATCCTTTTAGTAAGGTATCTTTGTAAGCATTCCAGTTGTTACATGTTCCTGGACAGATACATGCCAAAGGGGCATTATGCTCAATGACTGACTTATCGAGGGGCTGAGTAAAGGGGGACACTGCTATCTCAAATCTAGACTCAATCCCTTTGTGTATAAGCTGTGCAATATAGAAGGACTTTCTTACAACAATGAACACATGTTGGTCAAAACTTAAATCAATGTTCATATAAGTTTCCAAATCCTTAACAACTGGGTCAACTATTGGGATGTATTGTCAATATGGTAGTTCCCTGGAGTAGATGACTTCACAAAGGATACAATAATGTATTTTTTTTCACATTTAGTTTCAGTCCATAATTTTGGCATTTTGGAACCAGTTATTTTTTTGGGACAAACCTTCCTGCAGATGGCTAAGTCATTTGAGGATTCAAGGAATGTTCCTAGCTTGCAATCATCTGCAACTTAGTAAGCCAAAGCCTTTTGGTATTGGATTTTATATTAGGAAAAGTAGTTACCAAACAGGTTTGGATATATATGTGCTTTGGTTTAAGTCAGTATACTGCTGATTTTAGACTAGAGTGAATGATTAATGAAGAAAATGATGTGAAAGTAAATATGTGCCAAGAAAGGTTCAACTGTGGATAAAATAATAGTAGTAATAATAATAGTAGTAATAATAATAGCAGTAATAATAATAGCAGTAATAATAATATCAGTAATAATAATAGTAGTAATAATAATAGTAGTAATAATAATAGCAGTAATAATAATATCAGTAATAATAATAGTAGTAATAATAATAGCAGTAATAATAATAGTAGTAATAATAATAGCAGTAATAATAATAGTAGTAATAATAATAGCAGTAATAATAATAGCAGTAATAATAATAGTAGTAATAATAATAGTAGTAATAATAATATCAGTAATAATAATAGTAGTAATAATAATAGCAGTAATAATAATAGTAGTAATAATAATAATACTAGTAATAATAATAGTAGTAAAACATTTATGGAACACCATGTTGCAATTTTTATTCAACATCTGAACCTTTCCTAGTGCATGTGTTACTTCATCCATATCATTATTTATTCTAGTTTAATATCAACAGCACTCTAGTTTAGAGACATTGTCAGTATACGAAAGTCAAAAATGTACAAGTGGAACATAGAAGGCCCTAGAACTGCCCAGTTTGTTTCAGTTATTCACTATTGTAAATATTCTCTGACACTTGACAGATGTTTCTTAAAATATTTAATATGTATGGCCTTTAACCCCATATAGCATGATCTGCAACAGTGAAACATTACAGGTGCTTTGCTTATGTCTTTGAAAGGTAGATGGAGCTGCTCCACTGATCCACTGCCATGGCAACCACATTGTAAAGTGGCGGACCTTTACCCCTGGTAAGTTTATTTATATTAATCACTAATCCCTTATTTTCTAATTAAATCCTTAATGCAATTCTTAATGAACCTTGTTATGCTTTTAATCATGTACATGCTGTATGTGCCTTAGTAATTTATGTACTACATTATCACACCCAAAACACTGCGTCATCAATATACAGGACTTAGCTGTCATTTACAGTGTGACGATAGTCTTAACAGCCCCCATTCAACAGAAGTTGCATCTCCACCCTCACAAATAGTAAGTAACCAACACACCTCCAGCATGTAAATGGGTGTCTCAAGATTTACCCCTGGCTGGTATGGTTTTATCATATGATTAAACAAAGCCAGCTGTGGATAAATCCTCCAATACCCCCCACACCGTGCAATTTACTGCTATTAGACAATGCCATTATAAGAAAGAAATTGCTTACATTTCTTAACTAATGTCATTTTACAATGGCACTTTAGTCTCCTTCCATCTCCTCTTACATGGGTAAGGCACATCTGACAACACACTTCAGTACATCAGTGCAGTGCAAGATACACGACAGAGAAGAGGGCAATTTCTCTGTAGCCGTTTGCCTTCCTCTCTCTCTCTCTTTTTAAATATTGTTGGCTCATAACTTAGCTCGTTTGCTCGAGAATTCTAGACAAATACAAAAATAATGGTAGGACAAAGGACAAAATTAGGGATAATATTTTAAATATTACTGTTGTTCTATTAACTTTTTAAGTGATTTACAGATTTTGGCATAAATGTATATTCTCTGAAAAAGGAAGCAAGGAAGTTAACTACTGGCATTTTCGACAGACAGTAATGCTCAGTGATTTACCAGAAATTCATAAATGGTATGAGTAACATGACAAAAATATGAAGAAAATCAGGGACAGTGTGTGAAACTGTTGACAGCTGAATGGTATGGTTACTGGCAATACAATCAACTGGATTGCCAGTAACCATAACTCTCAAATGTCAATCACTTTTTGCAAAATATCCCTGATTTTCCTCATATTTTACCCTGATTTTATAAAATATATTACCACTGGACTAATCAAGCATATCACAATACCAAATCCATCCACTCAGAAAAATTTCAGCTGATGGGCTTTGCTGTTGGGATATGGTTGGTTTACAATGGGCATACTGTTTGGGGTGTCCAGTCAGTATGCATGTTTTTGAATAATAATGACCCTTTTGTTGTATAAATTAAATAGTAGAATCAGAATTAGTTTTAACAATAAGCAGAATAAAATTAATTTGGTAAAATTACACTTAGTCTAAAACAACACCAGATACTTTACTTCTACTATCAGTTAAGGGAATAAATTCCTAAAACACAAAAGGGCGAAAATCTTGCTCCCCTGCACCCTCCCAACATATATATATATATATATATATATATATATATATATACATACAACATACATACACATATATATCTATATATACATACATACATACATAAGGGAAAAATCTCACAAAACAATGAAATCCCTGCTGTACGTACTTAGAAATTGCACTAGCTGTGGTTTCCTACAGAAAACAGCAATTGCAGTTGCTGTCGCTGTCACTGTTTACTGACTATAGCTCTTACAAGAACATCACTAACTTTACCAAGCACACAGCAAAAGTATCAAAAACAATAACCCGACGTTCTGCAAAAATCAGTTAACTAAACAACTTCTCAAAATTCAGCCTGAAAAATACAAGCATTATATGTGTACAACTAATTTTACTCTTCATAATTAATCTTCTACCAAATATGGTTTCATTAATAGGCTTTTCTACTAAATATACCAGAACTATATATTTATTTTTATTTTATTTTATTTTACATTTGTTGACTGGGATAGTCCGACTGGATGCGTGTCCATTTTCAGTGGAGGCCCGAGGAGAAAAGCTCCAAGGGTAAGCAGATACAGCATTACATAATACCAGCATTACATATTACAAACAGACTATTTACAGAGATTACAGAAGTAAGCAAGTTAAACAAGTTCCACAGGTTAGAGTTAATCCCGAGCGTAAATCAGGATTAAATTAAATTACACAGTAAAATGATTAACAGATTTTTACACCTTCTAGAGAGAGTTAGCCAGGTTTGATACACTGACATAGCCAGTTAAGTGCCAAATGTTGTTTGAGTCTAGTTTTAAATTGACCTAAGGTGGAAAGTAAGGTAATATCAGCTGGAAGAGAGTTCCAGGATCTACTTACAGAGTTTGCAAAGAGAGAGTCACTGGCTGTGTTATTAATTTTGCTAGTCTGAATTAGTAGTTTGTTAGAGGATCGAAGCGGTCTAGGATTGTTATAGGGGGTGATAATATTTTTAAGTGCAGGAGTATTGTCTGGATTATAGAGGATTTTATAGGCCATAATCAGTTGGTTATACTGGATTAGGCTCTCTCTCTCTCTCTCTCTCTATATATATATATATATATATATATATATATATATATATACACACACACACACACACACACACACACACACATACATAGTTTTATATATATATATATATATATATATATATATATATATACACACACACACACACACACACACACACACACACACACACACACACACACACACACACACACACACACACACACCATTTATCCATATCTCACTAGATCAAAACGACAACGCCGAACGTTCACTTAAACGAACATTCACATCACTAGAATTTTAAACTGGGAATGGAGGCAGTTGGCCAACATTCAATAACAAACATACTAAAATATGTCAAACCCACCCAGGTAGAGACCTTCGTCTCCTACAACCCCCCCACCCCCCAACTATATATACCACTTCCGAGCTCGCACTATAGTAGGGAAAAGGGCAAATTTCCCCATGTTGGCCAACTGCTTCCTCTCCCTGTTTAAAATTCTGGTGATGTTAACATTCATTTAAGTGAACAATAGGTGTTGTCTCAGTCTAGTGAGATTCAGGTAAGTGGTATTTTGGTAATTAGAAATAGACCCATACATACATACATATATATATATATATATATATATATATATATATATATATATATATATATATGTACACAAATACACAAAGCTATACATACATACACACATACACATATTTGTACAACTCTTTTGGTTGCTGTTTGCTTTAGTCAGCCAAGTTGTGATAATAGTAATTGCTAATGGTGGATTAAGTTGAATTATGCTATGGTCAAACTTGTGGAAATCAGATATAGCATAATTTATGTATTTCACTTGTTTAACTGTTGTGCAGTGGTGAAGTTAGTGTATTTAAGTACAGGGGGCACTGGAGCAGAGCCCCTACCTCAGGGAGGTAAGTTGCCCCTCCATGTACAGGTAGTTTTCTGTTTTATTTATGCATGCATGGTCAACTGCATTATGATCGCAAATGTAAATGTATTGTTTACATTTGTGATAATTACTTATCAGTGTCTTTTGTTTTACTTCTTTCTGATTGAAGTAACACAAGATTTTATGATTTGTTCTAATTCATTTTTGATCAGTAGAAGCACAGATTACATTCAAAACATTGAAAGACCAAAGGTTTGAAACCAAAAATAAGAAAAAAAAAAAAAACAGAAAAAAAGCAGCTTTTTTGCAGGGGTGGGGGCAAGGCCCCCTGCACTTCACCACAACCCATGAAAATTACATATATCAATTAAGATCGCACAACACTGGGGGAGAGGTCAAACTTCTTATCTACAGAGATACCATCAACCAGCAAAAAAAAAAAAAATGTTTCCTATTCTGAACATGTTTTTCTCAATTGTTTTTATTGAAATTTTTAACAACAAAACATTAATATATGATAAACAAATACATATACCTAAAAGAACAATAATAAACAAATAAAATAACTATTTACAAGGTTGTCTACTAAAACAAAGCTTCTTAAACAGAAGAAAAAGAAATGTAATGTTAGTCTGTTTATCTAGCAGTTCTTTGAATTTCAACCACATATTATATGAAGAGGTGTCGGCAGTGGTGGTGCTGCGGTAGCGTTGTCGCCTCACAGTTAGACGTTGCCCATTCAATCCTCAGTTAGAGCATCTTCTGTGTGGCGACTTGCGTGAACAGGCGTTCCTTCATTGAAGGTTGTGCGTTAGGCCCGGCAAACCAGCATGTAAAACTCTACTGCCAATCATTAGCGGACCGGAGTTCCGCTGTGGCGACCCCTAACCGGGAAAAAGCCGAAAGACACAAACAAACAAATTATATGAAGAGGTGATTCTACATGTTCTTCTCTTGATTGTGATAAGTTCTTTATGACAAACGTTAGTTGCCAAGTGTACAAATTCATTCATAGCAGAAGTAATCTGATTCTTCCAGTTCTCGGTGATGACTTTTCTTGCTAATGTTAAGATACTCCATAAAAGAGGGTATTTTATTTTCATGACACAAGTGGGAACAGGTGTATTAAATAAAATAAGTGATTTGGTCTGCATAAATTTATCATTAAAAACAACTGTAAGAGACAATTCACATTATCCCAATATATTTTAAGTTTTATACAGTCATAAAACATATGCTGCCAGTCAGCTTTAACCTTTAGTTTACATCTCCAGAATCCTATGTCTTCATTATACATCAGTTCAACTTTATGTGGTGTGATAAAGGTTTTATGTATGAACTTCCAAGAGAATATCCTCCACCTTAGTGATGAAGTAGTTTGCTTTGAATATTGGAGTATTTGTTTTTTATCATCTTCACTTGGGGAGATATTATTAACAAGTCTAAAATAACCCCAATAACTTTCTTTGTGACATACCATTGATTTCTTAAGTACCTTATATATTTTAGATGGAAGTCCCTTTCCGATTATATTCTGATATATTAGAATAATGAGTAAATCAATGAATGTGGGGAAAGAATATTTAACTATTGGTTGCATTAGATAATCTTATGGGCAGCCGCAGTGGTGCAGCGGTTAGCATTGCCACCTCATAGCAAGAGGCTCTCTCCGGTTTGATTCTTGGCTGAGGTACCTTCTGTGCGGAGTCTGCATGTCCTCCCTGTGGTCGTGTGGGTTTTCTCCGGGTGCTCCGGTTTCCTCCCACATCCCAAAGACATGCTGTAGGTGGATTGGACACTCTTAACTGGCCCTAGGCATGAGTTTGTGCGTGTGTGCGCCTTCTGTGGAAGGTTGGGTGCTGGGCTGGCAACTCACACCATAAAAATTCCACTGCCAATCATGAGTGGAGAGCTGATCCACTGTGGTGACCCCTAACCGAGAAAAGCCGAAAGAAGAAGGAGAAGAAGGTTGCATTAGATAATCTTATGTTCAACTATTTGTCTACAATTTTGAATTTCTAACCACATATCTTTCCTTAACTCAAACTTATTAATGATATGGTCAACATTTTGTAACTTCCCACTGTCTAGTAATTGATACCAATATAACAGGTTTTTGTCTTTAAATGTAGTCATTGTTAAATTAGATGTATTAATACCATTTTGAGTACAAATAACTGGAAATATAAAAAAATCCATGCTTTATATTTAGGGTTCCTGAAAATGAAATTTTTAAAGGAGGTTATCGTATTAATGTAATAAAAGTTAACTGGTTTGTTTTATTTCTATAAAATAGTCTTTTATAAACCAATGAAATTTATTAGTAGCTATTTTAGGATGATATGATTTTGTTAAATTATTGGATTTACACCAAATACCTCCCGGAATTTCTTTACATTTGGCATTACAATTGTTATTTAATCAAGAAATTATTGTCTTAACAACTGAGGATAAGGAATATAATTCTAAATCTGGAAGACCAATACCACCCAATGTCCAATCATTAATGTGATAGTTTAAAGCCAATCTAGACTTATTAGAAAACCATAAAAATCTCAGAAACAAAGAATTGTCCCGGTCCCCTTCAATAACACACATCACACCAAATGACATTTGATGACCATTATTAAATTTCCATAACATAGCTTTGATCACCAAATCTATTAATTACTATTCATGATATAATTGATTCTAAATACAGCATAACATCCTTGTAATGTTAATCAGGGCAGTGTACTTACCCCAGTAAGCAGCGTCCATACCTCTACTCAATTTACTTATGAAGCAGCGTCCCATCATACACCATTCATTGTAATGTTAATCAGGGCAGTGTACCAACTCACCCTGCCCAACAAGCAGGGTCCATACCTCTGCTCGCTTACTTTACTTATGAAGCAACGTCCCAACTCACTTCATACACCATCCATTGAATTACCTTCCACCAAATAAGCACCATCCTTACCTCAGCTTGCTTATCTATTGAGCAAGCTTCCTCCAACTATTCATTTCCTTTCCCCAGATCCTTGAAATGAACATCCAGACATCAGAGGGGGAACAGAAGAGGGAAAGCCTATCCCTCTTCTCTGCCAACCAGCCTGACCAGGCTGTCCCCCCTCCCTTCTACCCAAAATTATTCAATCCACTTCCCATAAAGGGAAGGGTCAAGCCAAACATCATTTGGTGTACCCATCATCTGTAAAGCACCTTAGAATCCCATCATAAACCCCTTTGCCATGCCATTACTGAAACACACCATAATGAAACTAAATAAAGTAGGATTACCGTGACCCTGTTGTAACAGTGGAACAACCACACCAAGAGAACACATACCCTTTTAGCCCGCTGCCTTCAAAGCTGAAATCATGGCTCAAACTGAATGTATTGACAGCCTATAACCACAACAAAACCACAAACTATAACCCCTTGAACTCAAGACGGCACCCAGTCAAACAACTAGTAGCAAGTCTCACACCCAAGACCCTGTTAACCGTAGCATATCCTATATGTGCAACAACTCCATTACTGTAGGGAACAGTCTAACTCCAACTTTAATGTCCTACCTTAGCTGGCAGAAAACCAGCACCCCTTGTCCTACAGCTGCCTTATCCTGCAACCAAGCTTCCTTTAAACCTTCTAACTTCCCTGTAACCATACACCCAGTTTCTAAAACCACTCCAATACAGCCACCTACCTACCATGCTTCCTAAACCCTATCTACAAAATTCACCCAAACCCCAAGTGAAATGATCCTTGTGCTATTCTGTAAAACCTTAACCTGGTATGCAACATTAACACTACTTACTCAAGGGACAAATTTGTAACTCCCAAAGCTGCCATCCTTAGGAACAAACGCCAGCATCTTGTCAAACACCTCCTTGTCCCTTCCCCCACCTAAAGTTCAAACTGGGTAAATAAATGCAACCACCCAAGGTTCAAGAAAGCAAGTATTGAACTTCACTGGCTTGCAAGCCTAGTAGGTTCCCATGCTCCTATGAATGTTGTGACTCTACTCATCCTGTGGGATCCCCACACTCTTCAGCACCCCTACCTACCTTTCCCTTACTTGCCCCAAATCCCAGCCCAATAATTAGCTCCCACTAATTAAATGCAAAGGTCTAACATTCCTTACTAAAGTAATACTCAGACCCACCTTGAGCCCCATTCAAGTGGCAAGAACATCCATCCCATCAAAACATCACCTTTCAAATCCTCTTGTCAAGTCACTGCATGATGCCTTCTGCACTTCAGTAATTTCCGTCAGGAACTGTTGCCCAGTTGTGCTCCCCATGTGTAACCTCCTCGCTCACCACTGCTTCCATCATTGGCGAATTCACTGTGTATTGCCCCAACTGGTACTCGGCACACCACCATCTACAAAGGAAAGGGCAAAAGTAAACCCTCTAATATGTAAAGAGAAGGCTCCACCTTATACCCACCTATTCCAACTTACAGGCACAGCATTCCAAGACCCCATCTGCAAAGACATGTAAATCATCCAAAATACATAACAGATGTTCCAAGACATCTTCAAGGACAACCTATCCTGCCAACCCAGGAAGGAATGTATCACCGCCACTCACATCTATGACAAAGCAGCTGTAACTGAAGCTATACTTCCAATGACCCTATCAAATACCCAAGAGAAGTTTAACTACCAGTCAAGTATGTTAAAACTAAACCCCATACATGAAGGACCTATCAATATCCACAACCTGGGTAACCTTGCGATTCCAGACCACATCAATTAGCACCCTGTGTAAGCTAAGCTAACTTATATTGTAAAACCATATGCATAGCTCTTAACCTTCCATCTCCAAATGAGGCACACTAACCAACATAATATGGAACAAAATGGACACAATGCAGTAAATCTAATAATAGCTGACTAACAGCTTATAAAATACAATCAAGTAGTATTTTAAATATTCCTCTTACAAACTGAAAAGCTTGTTAGAACAGGTTGCTGCAGCATGTATATTCATAATGGAACTCAGTTTCTGTCTGCTATCTAGATTTAACATTTAAATAATTACATTTCTTAACTGTCTACTCCTACTTAATCTATATTCCCCACGTCATACCATTACTTACTAACTTCAGCCCTAGTGTCAGTTTTTATCCTCCCTTGTGTCTGTATTTTCTAGCTTCAGCCTTTAATGATTTACCGCTATTTTGTCAGAAAGCCACAATTTTATGACAACGGACCAAATATATAAGGCAAAATTCTGTACAGATGAGAGGTATGACGCACCACATGGCTGTATGGCCAACAGCCAATATCCGCAGCTCTCTAACCATTTGCAAACATGCAGTTAGCATCCAAGAAACCCCCAGTCATGTGAAATACCCGCCAGTGAAGAGCCCTCTGAGCATCCACTCCATTTGTCAGCCGCCTACACATTTTTACAAGGAACAACACCCCCCTGAGCAATGCAGCAAACCCAGGATTGCACTGATATTTAATAATGTCACCTACGAAATAACACAGAATCTGTATTTGCTTTCTATGAGTGCAATAATCATTTTTCTATTAATAATTTCTTGCAAACAAAATAAAGTCTGTGTTTTCGCTTTGCCCTTGATATAAAAGTAATGGACATAAGGAAAAGAGAAAATTAGAACATTTTATTCTAGAATCCTAGTGCTAGGAAAAAAAGGTCTTATTTCAAAACAGTGCTGGGATCCTAACAGGTGAAATACAACAAACATGGTTAGAAAAGTGTTGACACTGACTCATTAACTTAAAGTATACCAAATAAATCTGTTCCGTACATGACTGTCATTAGCCAGGAAAGGCAGAGATTTATCAATAATACCTGTAGGAGGGAGGTTGCTTTATTTTAATAAGGGACTCTTTTCTATCTTATTTACTAATTTATTTGTGTTGTTCTTTTTAAACCAGTAGATTTTATGTAACAATATTATTTCTTGTAAAATCATGTTTTCACCACTGCATAGCCTAAGTGTTGTATAATATATTGTCCTTACTTTCTACCATACACTAACATTGAATCTTATACACAGCTCAGCATACGAGAGCTGGCAGACAGGAACACTCTTTAATCTGTCACCTAAACACCAGCACTTTAGTTGTGCGGCACACTCCTTATGCTGTACTGCTGTGTCAGTACTGGAAAATGTAACCAAAACACCTAGTGCATTGATAGCTCACAGAACAAGATGATACTGACATGCAAGTAAAATTTTTTTTTTTTTGCAGTTTGTACAATTGACCTTATCCTTATCAGATTGAAAGGAGCCTCGCGCATGCGTGATGATGACTGCTGCTGTATCTTGTTCAAAGACAAGTGAAAAGCCTCATGTAGTTTTGTAGAGATGTTCAGCAACAGCATTCTTCTGCACTGCAATGGATCACAGGACAGAGCAAGAGTCACCTGTCTCCCCCTAATCAAAATATATACATAGTGTCAAAGAATTAGATTGTGATTGTCATAGCCACACTTCAGATGTGTTTGCGACAGTGAGCAAAGGCTGCCTTCAGCAACGGTACCTCATCTCTGTAGTGACCAGAAACTGTTGGGTGCACTTTGTTTCTCCTGCGGCATTGTGTACTCTCATGCTGGCACAGCAGAATAGACTTTGCCTGCACGAATCCAGCTCCGCATCTCCCTCACCACAGAAACACTGTGTAGCTAAATCTTGGCAGCAGGACCGTCTGCCCCCTTGTTATCACAATCTAGGAACCAAATTGTTAATTATAGTTATTAGAATCAACTTGTGTATTTTACCTAACCTAAATACTTTAGAACCCATGTAATATCTAACACCATGGAATGCCAAACATGGTAAGCTTCAGTTGCCAATCACTTGGCATTTCAATTGCATATCAACTGGCACCACCTCGTATTAACTCCAACAGCATTCATCACACTCAAACAGTGACAACACTTTTTCATTGAAACAATCAGGTGCTGTTTCCGCATGCACTCACTGGCATTCCCATTCCAAACACAGTATGATCAAATCCTGGGAAAACAGTCAAGAAAACGGGAGCCACGAGGCAGACCGGAAAGGCAGAACTGCCTTGCAGCAATGGCCCCCACTCGCGGAATCCTCCAACAGCCCACGAACCTCCAATGCCATCAACGCGCAGATGCGATGGCCACCTCCTTCCCATAGAACCCACAAAGCCCAAACGACCACCAAAAGAAACCAAGCCGGATCTTTTTCCTTTTTTTTTTTTTTAAACTTACCGATCCAAACTCATCGACATAACCATTTTTTTTTTTAAAACTTACCGATCCAAACTCACCAACATAACCGCTGGCTTGCTGATGCAATTACCCCACCACCCAGAATGCTCCAGGAAGCTTTCTGTTATTTTCACACAAAACTGTTGACATTTTCCAGTTAGTTATAGACAAAACAGTCCGCCACAGTTGTTTGTGATGAGCTTCCTTCCCGCACCGCAAGATGCGCATGTGACAGATGTGTACTCCTTCAAGAAAAGTCACTGGTGGGCCTGTAAAACACGAGCACCCTAACGAATAACTATACTTGCATAAGAACACTCGAACACTCACTGCTGTAGTTTTTTTTTTTTTTTTTCGTTGAAAACTGCACCCCAGGACCCACACAGCAGAAAAAATATATATATAAGCAGCCATCACTCCAAAAGCCCTCCGCCCAGTGTCCGAAAGTCCACAAACACAACACTGCCATCAAGGAAGCCTCCCAGCACCACAACTTCCTCTCGACCCACCAATGCCCTGCACATCACCTCCCCACAGCCCCCCAACCCAGGGGAAAACCCTCCAACTGTCAGAGCAACCGCAACCAGCAACCAACAAAACAACCACAAGGCCTCCAGTCCTCGACCACACTGGGCAACCCACCACAACAGCAAAACCCTATCACCTACGTGAAGAGCCTGATAACTGGCTACAGCAATGCCTCCCTGAGCAATCCAGCAAAGTAACCACAACAACCATGGCCAAATTACCCAGCATCTGAACAGCTCAAACACCTCTAAATAACATCAGTCACCTGCTGACAGGCACTCTTCCCTCACAGTTCAACTGAAAGGACCCCGTTCCAACAAGTCAAGAACTACCTTCCTCAACATCCAAGGCCTACCCGCTCCAAAGTTCCTACTGGTCATTATGGAGGTAACTTGCAGTAGTAAGTTCATGCCAAAATGTGATTGCTTAACCCAGCTACACTAGACTAAACCTCTTAAGCCCCTCCCCATCATTATCTCATTTCCTCCCAACCATCCCTGTCTCCTCTTAACCCTTTCACCTCCCCAACCCACTTAACTCCCCTTAATATCAACCTACCCCCCCCCCACCCCCATGAAGATGTCCCGGGACAACTTAGTTTGTTGCCAAACTTTATTTATACTTTTTTATATTTTTGGAGAGTGTGGGAGGGATATAATTTTATTATAGATAATCATTTTAATTAAAGAGAGTCTCTCTTCCATAGTGAAAAAATGTATTCCATTTATTAAGAGTTTGTTTTATGGAATTTAAGTTATTATTATAATTAAAGGTTGTTATATCTTTAATATTATCGGACAAGATTATCTTTAAGTAAGTGATTTTACCATATTTCACAATGTATTTATGTACTTTCTTATCTATTTTATTAATATTATAATTAACAGGTAACATTTTACTATTATTCTCCTTAAAACTGAGTCCTGATTTCTACTGGAATATTTCTATTGCTTGGAATACTGCATTAAGAGAAGAATTACACTCAAAGTTAATAGGATATCACCTACAAAAAAATGTATTTTGGGGATTAAATCAGTATTTTTTAGTATGCGTTTGATGTTTTTATTTGATCTTATGTAATTTGCAAAAGGTTCCATAACTAGAACAAAAAGCAATGAGGACAAGGGGCATACATCCCTGTTTAGTACTTTTAGTAATCATGATTCATTGGGAAGTATATGAGCCTATCTTAATGTATACAAAGGAGTTTTCATACAGAAGTTTGATTAATTGTAAGAAATTATTTAAAAAGTGACATGCCTGCAGTACAAAGAGTAAGCACTCCCAATTAACTGAATCAAATACATTATTGATATCCAGACTAACCAAAGTTAGTTCTTTTTTTGAATTATATATATATATATATATATATATATATATATATATATATATATATACACACATATATATATATATATATATATATATATATATATATATATATATATATATAGGTCTACTTCAGAATGTCGACCATTCAGAATGCCGACTTTCATATGGCCGACACCATATGATCGACATTCTGAAAGACCGACATCCTGAAATAGCACCATTTACCTACCTGTAAACACAGTGAAACTGTGTTATGCAGGGGGGCAAGCCCCCCGGCACCCCCCACATCCCCTGCTACTTAAATATTCTTACTCCGAAATCGCACTACAGTGCAGGAAAGGGAAATCTCCCAGTCCCGCACTGTAGTGGGATCTCCGCTATCATTTGTCGGCCTTTCAAATGTTCACTCATATGGTGTCGGCCATATGAGTTTCGAACATTTGAAAGTTCAAACAAATGAAGGGCTCCCATATTTATATATATATATATATATATATATATATATATATATATATGTGTATATATATATATATATATATATATATATATAGAGAGAGAGAGAGAGTTTCATAGGTAATATTAGGCAATCAGTCTGCAGACTATTACAAGCCCATTAATCAAGAATACAAATAGGTAAGTCTCAAGTCAGTGACCCATTCCATCAAACTGTCATACCATTGAAATTAAACACACATAATTAAATGTTTTTGCAGGGGTGCAAATCTCCTTGCACCCCCTATGTGGAGAACTGCACCCCACATTCCTGTTACTTTATATGCAGTAACTCAGAGATCATCCCACAGCAGGAAAAAGAAAAACTTCCTTAGCCCCACTATTTGCCAGTCTCACACTAAACCCCCTTACCAGCAGTCATCTGCCAGACCTCAGATGCAATGGCACAAATACATTCAAATAAAATGTCTCACACATACACACTAAGCACCCTACTCTTCACATGCATACACCATTCAGCAGACTCACACCACAACAAACACACAAGCGCCACACAGTTACTAACAACATAAATCTCTAACTCCTTCATAGCTTCAAGTACAACTCCATACCACATAATCATTGACGAAACTGGAATAAAAAGAAAAGTGTCATCTTGAGTAAATGAAATGCAAGCATATATATATATATATATATATATATATATATATATATATATATATATATATATATGGGTCTCCTTCTGTTTGTTGAAAGTACACTTCATCGACAAACAGCAGGCCAAGCCCACTTCCGTGAAGATGCACTACATCGAATGTGCACTTTCGTGAAAGCTGAATCACTGAATCGTGTTACAGTGGGGATAAGGGAGTATATCCTTTTCCTTACTGTAGTGCGATCTTGGAGTTAGTATATTTAAGTAGGGGGGGGTGGGGGTGAGGGGGGGCTTGCCCCCTGCATAAATGTGATTTAGTGTTTTGTTTTTTTATTTATTTTTTTTATGTTTTTTTTTTTTTTCATTATTTTGTGTTTTGCAAAACTGCATTTTGGAAAAAGTGCACTTTCTTGAAAGTAAGTTCAACAGTTTACTTTTCAATGAAACGTAACTTTGATGGAACAGCATACATATATATATATATATATATATATATATATATATATATATATATATATATATACATGCATACATATATATGTTTTTCTGTGTATGCACACACACACACACACACACACACACACACACACACACACACACACACACACACACACACACACACACACACACACTCTCTATCTCTATACAAGCAAGAAATATTTAACAGCTTCCATTCTGTATAAACACATGCTAGTTAATCATCAGGAATGGTACCATCATGTAGGTGTTGTATACACATGTGGTAGTGTTAAGTCTGTCTCTGCAGCTTGCAGAAGTTACATTTGGGTTCTTCCTGATAAATATACAATGCCTCAAGCCACATGGTTAGATTCAAGCATAAAATGTAGTCGACCAGCCATCTCAAACTCTGACCTTTTCACAGTTTTTGAAGGTTACATGGTTAAAAAAGCATATTTGTAAAACATCAGAGCCTTAATATAATACTCAAATTCTTAACTTAAAGAAATCACCCTCTTTTGATTTTAAACCTAATAACCCAGTATTTAGAGATTAAGGACTGAGGCTGCAAACTTATTTTACTGGCTAAAAAAATCTAAATTAAACACGGCTGCTGAGGAAAGTTAAGTTGATTTCCAAAGCATGAAAATGCAAACGAGGTTTTTCTAATTTAATTATCAACTTAAATGAAGACTTAACAAAGCATGTGGAAAATTTAATGAAATAAAAATGAGTCATAAATTACAGAGAAGCTTTAGAGATTACAAACAAATCAAATATTTAATTATGAGTTGCCAACAATTTACAGAAAAGGAAATAGCAGAAGCAGATGTCACATGTATCCATCATGCTCTGTATTTACAGCAAGAGTTGCAGAACACATCCCAATAGATTTTGTTAGAGTTCAGATCCATTAGAAATTATTCATGTATTCATAGCCTGCTGCACCATAAACTTTTTAACACCAAATGTCTCCCTAGAGTTGTTCGCAGTAAGTACTTCTTTCTTTATGCCGTCACAGATCCTAAGACATTTCAAAGACAGTTGATTGGGAAAGATTCTATCCTGCACGCAATGACGCAAACAGGTTTCAGATCACCTGCCAAGGGGAAACACGCACACACACACACACACACACACACACACACACACACACACACACACACACACACAAGTCTAGAAACTCTGACAGAAACAGATATCCACGCAAGAACTTGAAAATACCTCACAGAAGGCACCCAATCAAGAATCGAACTGTACTCCATATGCAGTGTGCACCATAAAGTCAGTGGAAATGAAATACCTGTAACAGCGGTATGTGCCTTTATTACATGATATCAGTTCACAAGAATTGGCTGGTCTTTTATAATGTAATTTTATTAAAGGAAATACTTAAATGAAAAAAAATTATATAGAGTAAAAAGGATATGTTTGTTTTAGCCTTCTGATCAAACTATTGTATTTATCTTACAAGATGGCTGTATAAAAGAGAAGAAGAAAATATGTCAACAAAAAGTTAGTTTGTACTTATTCGCACATAAAAGTGAAAGAGAGTAAGACAGACTTCAGAAGCAAAGAGGAAATGCTTCTAATCTATACCCCCTTGAGTAATAAATACCGGTCTACAGACTTCTAAAAGGAATCCAAAGAAAAGATACCGGAAAGATCCATGGAATGGAAGGGAAGGCGTATATCCAGAAACTAGTACAGGTGCAGCCTGAAGACCTCCTCACTTCAGATTAGGAGAGACAGAAAAATCATGATATCATTGCACAACAGGATATGAGGGAAATTTGAAAGGGTCATATTGAAATGGAAGGACAGCTGAAGAAGGAGGGATCTCAGGCAGCAGACTGTGGGAATAAAGTACACTTAGGATCTCGGAAAGTACTTCTTCATGGAGAAGGGTTTAGACCTATGCAGTACACTACCAGAAGAGTGGTAGAGATGGAATTTTCAAAAGTATTCAGAAAGGCATGGTAAAGGTGAAAAAAGGGGGAATAGGGATCGTAGGGATGGTTGGGGAAGTAGAACATTTAATTTACTTAAACTCCAAATTGCATAGGCTTTTTTTTTCTTTTTTCATCAAGCAAAAGTAATATAAAATATGTATTCAGGAAGACGAATACAGACCATGATGATGACAAATATTGGGAAAGACAGCAAAGAAAATGCATGCAGACAGTAAAATAATTAAAAAAACTTTGTCTTACAGTTCCAAGATTATTCTGTTATTCTTCAATTAACAGACCATAACTGTTGACTAAACCAGTCCACAGAAATTTTGTGGGTAAACAGTTTTCAATTGACTGCTGTCAGTAAGCAGTCTAATGTACAACAGATAATAAGACCAATTCTGAGTAACTACTGGCTTTGGCAAATGGTGTTAAAACTTATTTGCAGATTTGGTGTGATGTATGCTAGTTCCTGTATATTACGTGTTCCACAGTAAAGTAACCTGCTTAAATGCAGAGTGTCTACATGGATTGTGATATAATGGAACAATGTTAGCTATAACTAGCTAAGAACAGCATTATGTTCAAAGATATAATTCCTTATAATGGTCTCAAAAAATCATGACACAGCCATTGGGCATGCCTTAACATACAAGTGTTGACAATGACAGCAAAGAAGCAATAAATGTTAACAGCCATTGTGTTAACACACACACACACACACACACACACACACACACACACACACACACACACACACACACACACACACACACACACACACACATATATATTTCCACATTCTTAGCCACCCTGGACCAACACGCACCAACTCACTCTATAAGAATCAAAGCTAAACCAGCCCCTTGGCTCACTAACAATACTAAACAAAAAATCCTACTTCGAAATAAATCCTGAGCAAAATGGCATACTACTAAGAATCAGACAGACCACCAAACCTTTAGAGAACATAGAAACAGTAAAAAAAAAGCCATCCTACTAGATAAAAATAATATTTACCTCCAATTACAACAAACCTCTCTCAAGGAACCTAAAAAAATTTGGACTAGTATTAACAATATTCTTTACCCAGGCCAATCGATCACACCAAACCCACAAGGCTCAAACCCAGAGAATCCCACACAAACAGCAAATGCCTTTAACTCTTTCTTCACAGACACCATCCAAACTCTAGCTAGCCACCTATCTCCTGATACATCTAACCTGCCCACTTCTTCTACAAATCCACCCCCTCTATTTCACCTACAACCAGTGTCTACTTCCTACATTTCCTCCCTTCTCCAAAAGTTAAAACCTACCACCCCCTCAGCTGACAAACTCCCAGCAGAATTCTTACAGAAAGGAGCTAAAGCCATTGCCTATCCCATCTCCATTCTGATAAATAGATCCATAAGTGAAGGAACTGTCCCATCTATCTGGAAAATTTCACATATCATCCCACTACATAAAGGGGGAAATTCCAATGGCTTTTCCAACTTTCGCCCTATAGCTTTACTATCCCCTATTGCAAAACTTATGGAAAAATGTATCCATAAACAAATACTCAACCACCTTCTCCAGAACAACCTACTTGCTAACTGTCAACATGACTTCAGACCTTTCCATAGTACCACCACTGTCCTGCTATCGTTCACAAACTGCATCAACAATAACCGCAACAAAAATGTTCTTTCATCCGCAGTCTTCATTGACTTATCCAAAGCTTTTGACATGGTTAACCACCAATTACTTCTTCATACACTAAATTCTCTTTCACTTGATCCTCTATCTATGAACTGGTTTACATCTTACCTGAAAAACCGTCAACAGGCTGCACTCTGGCAAAATAACCTATCTAATCACCTTCCTATCTTCCTTGGTGTCCCACAAGGCTCCATATTAGGCCCACTCTTATTTTCCATCTTCATTAATGACCTGCAAACAGCTATTCCATACTCTACCTGCGTTCAATACGCAGATGACTCTACCATAATCTGCTCAGCCACTTCTCAAACTGAACTTCAGACTCTTACCCAAAAAACGTTCAACACTGTAGAACAATGGTTCTCACACCGCTGCCTCCTTCTAAACCCCAAAAAACTAAATTGTTACTCT